>NC_045596.1:30665498-30985883 GCF_009762305.2 Zalophus californianus
ATATTATCTCTAAACAAAAGAGAAATCTGACAGTTGATTTGAGATCACCACACCATGCTAAGTTAAACACACATTCCAGCACAAAGTTAAATGCAATTTGAAGGATAAAAACATCCAGTCTAGAAAGAATTACCCACATGGGATAGATGAACATTTGTCCATTCAGCTTTTTTTTTTTTTTTCCATTCAGCTTTAAGAGGGCTTTTAATGCCTGTGGAAATCATTTTTTCACTGAAAAAAGACCATCAACTATTACATGGCACAATTATTTGTGACATTGTCAGGAATCCTCTTATTTTTGCTATATATTGCCTCTTTCTTAATCACAATTTTGGAAGTGGACTATTGAGTTGAAAAGGAAGAAAAGTTGAAAGAATGAGTTTATGAGTTTAGCTCTGGGTAGAAACCTCCCTCGTGTAACTCGGCATATGGCGGTATATAACCTACAGAGATTAATGATTTGAGTTGGAATAAATATGACTATTGTTATTTAAGTACAAGATTAAATAATGAATACTGCCATATTTCCCAAACCATAAGAACCCAACCCTTTGAAATATTAAAAGTAGCTAGAAAGCAGATAAAAACATTTTTTAATGTTCTTTTCTCTATCCTTTTACTGTTGTGTTGTTGTTGCCTGAAGATTGGAAGTAGATTTCTGAATCTTTTGGAAAGTCTTAGTTGAAGTAATCCCATGTATGGTTTCATTATCTTGGCAGGGAAATGAAGATAAGGCAGATAACATTTGAGGCATTTAGCACAACACCTGGCATGTAGCATTCACTTAGCATTTGTAAAATTATGTACGGTCTGCTATATAATTTCTACATTTGATATTACACAAATCAGTGACATTTTTCATGTAAAATAAAATGTCTTTAATCACCAACATAGAAAAATGGGTCTTTAGGCCAAACTTCATCATGATTGCAAAATATTTAGGTTATTTAAAACACTGATGAAGAAGCTCAATCTTTTCCCCTTTTAGCAGATGTGAGTAATTTTCAAGATAGCTCTAGTGGTAAGAACTGGGGGCCTACTTCTTCAAGGCACAAGTGCTGAAATGTTCTGTTTTCCAGCTTTATAATTAGAGATTATTTCACAGTGATTTTCAGCACAGATAAAATTTAGCTCACTTAAGATATGACAGCCATCATCTCTTATTTTCATTAAACACGCTCTAGAACGGGTGGTTAGAGAAATAAGATAGGAATTAGCATCTGAAAGTTTAAAGATGATTGCAAAATCTCTTCCTTAGAAAATTATGGGTTTCCCTTGGCTTAGCTTTCCTAAAATAAATCAGCATTGCTCCAAGTGGCAGCCTCTGCTGCCTGATGTATCACATTTGAGCGTTCATCTACATCCACAAAAAAGAAGCCTGACTTTAGTTGTTCCAAAATATAAGATGTGTCTCGCTCTTGAGATGTGGGGACAATTGGCTGAGTGTGTCACCAAAGCCCATATGCCTCTCTATAATTTGCCCACTTTTCCTCTTTGGACGTATCTCGGCATAAATGCATCTGCTGCACCATACATGCTCTTCAATGACATACAATTTCCTATGCTTGGTAGACAGCTTTTAAAGTGAAATTTAAAAAAAAAAAGTTAGGAAACTATTTCTAGTTCTGTTTAAAAATTAAATAAAAGTTTGTCTATGTGGGGCTATCAAACAAACCAAGTTAGTTCTTTCACTAGTGATCATTTCCTGTGGTGTCCATTTATCAAGATAAAGAGTCAGTTCATGTTGGCTGCCTTCCACATTCTTTGGTGGTTCTGTCAGCATTTGTGGGCTATGAGAGTTCTTGGCTATGTTTTCTTGGAACCAAACTCTGATTCCCTGGGGAAGACAGTCCATGAAGTGCTTAGGATCAGAAATTTTCCAAGTCCTCTCTCTCCCATTTTCTACCTGATTTGTTTTGGTCTTTTCATTGTTATGATATTCAAGGATATTCCTATCAGGAATATGTTTCTGATGGGAGTGATCCTTAAAGGGACCTTAAAACAAAAACAACCCTACATTTCACCTGAGTATCCTAGCTCCTTCTAATGGCTTCTGAGAAAAACCAAAGGAGGAGCCATAGAAATAGGGGCATACATCTCACTGTTCTTCTTCTTCACTAATTTTACTATATGGACCACCAAGTTGTCCACTAATGCTTCTTTCTCACTACAGAAAACTTATGATTTAGTAGCACTTGGTACTTGGTACTGGGCAAATCGGTAATGGAGGTCTTGTGGAATTAGGGCTGATTTGATGCAGGTAAGAAGGGCGACTAAAGAGTAGAGAGAAACATATAAAGCAAGTGTGCAAGAACAGATGGGGGACCACTTGGCCCCAGCAAATAGAAGGTGTGACCTTGGTTCTTGACATTATAGTTCCCACTTCTGGTGGCTAATGAGACTTCTCTGTATTCCCTGTCCAGATAGTCTATGAGATACCACTGCTTTCTTCCAAGAGATTCTCTGAACCATTCGATCAACAAATACATATTGAGTTTATTCTATGTGCCCAGCATTGTAGCAAGTTCTAATTAAAAAACAGAATATGAGATGGGCATGGAAACTATCTTCATAGATCCTATAGCTTGGCAGGAAAAACCAAATTCCGCCAAAAACCATATTGTGAGAGGGGAAGTACAATCTGATACGAAAGCATATGTTTGGGTAGCATGAGTCATTACGTAGCATGAGTCTACCAGCCATTAGTCTGGTAGAGAGGGATATTGATACTGGTTAAGGAGAACATTTTTGAGGAAGTAACATGTCAACTGAGGCCTAAAGGATTATGAGCAATTGACTAGGTGAAGGGAGAAGGAAAAGTGAAAACATTCCAAGCAAAGGGCAAAGGTAAGAACTGTGTGAAGCCCCCAGGATAGAGAATTGGTATTCTGGGAAAAGGCCAATATGAGGAAATCCAACACAGCCCAAAAAGAAACTGAAGAGGTAAGTAAAGGTCAAAAGTTGGTTAGGGCACCTGGGCAGCAAAGTCAGTTGAGCGTCTGACTCTTGTTTTTGTCTCAGGTCCTGAGGGTCTCGAGATCCAGCCCTCAAGTCAAGCTCTGCACTCAGCACAGAGTCTGTTTGAGTTTCTCTCTCCCTCTGTCTCTGCCCCCTCCCCCACTCTCTCAAATAAAAAATAAATCTTTTTTTAAAGAAAGGTCAAAACTTGGGAATGCTTGTTTAATTACTGTGGATTTATAGTATATTTTAAAATTAGGAAATTTAATGCCTCTATCTTTGGTCTTTCTCAAGATTGTTTTGGCTATTTGAGGTCTCTTGCAGTTCCACTGAATTTTAGGATTTTAAAAAAACCATTTCTATAAAAAATACCTTTGATATTTTGATGGGGGTAGCCTTAAATCTGTAGATCTCTTTAGCTAATTAAAACAGTGTGGTATTAAAATAAAGACAGACGTATAAAACAATGGAACAGAATACGGAGCCCAGAAATAAGCCCACACATATACAGTCAATTGATCTTTGACAAAAGTGCCAAGAATATAAAATAAGGAGAGAGTAGTCTCTTCAAAAACGGTGTTGAGAAAACTGGATATCCACATAAAAAAGAATGAAATTGGACTCTTATACTCGACACACAAAAAAAATCAATTCAATATACATTAAAAAGTTAAATGTAAGACCAAAAACTGTAAACTTCTAGAAGAAAACATATGGGAAAATCTTCTTGACATTAGTCTTGGCAATGATTTCTTAGACATGACACCAAAAGCACAAGCAACAAAAGCAAAAATAAACAAGTGAGACTATTTCAAACTAAAATTCTTCTGCACAGCAAAAAAAAAAACAATCAACAGAATGAGGAGGCAACCTATGGAATGGGAGAAAATATTTGCAAGCCATTTATCTGATAAGGAGTTACGATTCAAAGTGTTTAAGGAACTCATACAACTCAATAGCAAAAACTAAAAAACCAACAACAAAAACATGTGACTCAGCTTAAAAATGGGCAAAGGACTTGAACAGACATTTCTCCAAAGACACACAAAAAGCCAACAGATACATGGAAAGCTGCTAAACATCTCTAATCTTGAGGAAAATGCAAATCAGAACCACACTGAAATATCACCTCACATCTTATTATTTTCAAAAACAACAAAAAACAAAGATTAAAAATTATCATCAAAGATGTGGAAAAATTGGAATCGTTGTACACTATTGGTGGGAGTGCCAATGGTACAGCCGAGATGAAAACAATATGGAAGTTCTGCAAGAAATTAAAAATAGAAATACCATATGACCCACTAATCCTACTTCTGTGTATTTATCCAAAGGAAACAAGTCAATATCTCTGAGTGATATCTGTATCCCTATGTTCATTGCAGCATTATTCATAATAGTCCAGCTAGGGAAACAACCTAAATGTCCATCAGTAGTTGAATAGATAAAGAAAATGTGGCATATATATACAAACAAGTATTCTTCAGCCTCAGAAAAAGGAAGAAATCCTGTCATATGTGACAACATGGATAAACCTGAAGGACATTATGCTAGGTGAAATAAACCAGTCACTGAAAAACAAATACTGCATGATACCACATGTAGAAAGGATCTAAAATAGTCAAACTAACAAAAGCAGAGGCTAGAATGGTGGTTGCCAGAGGCTAGGGAGATAAGAAAATGGCGGGCTGTTGTTGAATGGATATAAAGTTTCAATCATGCAAGGTGAATAAGTTTTAGAGATCTGTTATACAACGTAGTGCCTATAGGTAAAGATACTGTGTTGTGCACTTTTAAAAAATTGACTAGATCTCATGTCAAGTGTTCTTATCACAGAAGAGAAAAAAGGGGATACATAAGGAAATTTTTGGAGGTGATAGGTTTATTATCTTGATCATGGTAATGGTTTCACAGGTATGCATTTGTCCAAGCTCATGAAATTGCATGCATTAGACATGTGGAGTCTTGAATATAAATTATCCCTCAATAAAGCTGTTAACAGAAAACTTGGGAATGCTTTTAAGAACTCTGCATTTTATTCTAAAGGCATGGAAAAGCTAAATAAAGTTTTTAAGAAGTTATGATAACAGATTTTCATCTTTCACCATTTAAGATAAATTGAGTCTGTTGCATTAAATAAGGAGGGAAATGATACTGACTGGGATTAAAGCCATGGTCCCTGACTGGAGGTATTATTGCTTCCCCTGTGAACATTTCATAATTTGTGGAGACGTTTCTGATTGTCAAGACTCAGGGAGGGGAAGGAGGAAGTGTTGCTATTGGCATCTAGTAAGTAGAGGACAGCGATGTTGCTAACCATCCTACAGTACACAGGGTGATCTAACACAAGAAAGAATTATCTGGTCCAAGATGACAATGGTATTAAGGCTGAGAAACCCTGGAGTAGACTGAAGGTAATGCAAATGAAGAGAAGCTGCATATTAGACAGATATTTAGGAGGTAAAGTTAATACAATTTAGTGATTAGAAGGGTCAGGCATAAAGAGCAAAAAAGTTTGACTCTCAGGTTTTTGGCTTGAGCAATTAATTTATGGCTGGTGAGAGCAGGAACTGGTTTAGGGAGCAATGTTGGAAGAACAGCTTTTGGGATGGAGTGGAGTGGGAAAGATGAAGAATACCATGTTGAACACTTTGCCTTTGAGGACCCTATAAGATAATAGAGGGAATTTTCTAGCATATGCATATATAAGCATTTCTGGGATTTAGGAGGAAGCAGAGTGAAGTTAAACATTTAAGAGTTGTTTTAAGAAGTAAATTAGATACATCACATGAAGAGCCCAGTACCATTCCTCACACATTATAATCATTTAATAAATGTCATTATTATCGATAGAACTGACATGTGGATTGTAACTGAAGCCAGGAGAGGAAGATTATCTCAATAGAGAAAGTAGAGCAGGAGAAAAGATGGAGCTCTAAGTGACACCTGAAAAGAAGAAGCAGGCAGAGGAGAAGCTGGAAAGTGTGGCTGTGTAATTAGAAACATGGGAGGAAAACCAGGAGCATGTGGGTATCAGGAAATTGGGGGGCGGGGAGTGGATTTCTAAAGGATCTAGTGGTCAACCAAATCAAACGCTGCTCTGAGTACAAGTAGATGGACAATTATTTTTTTTTTTTTCCAAATAAGTTTGGAGATGAGAAAGTCATTGGTGCTTGGGAAATGCTGGTTTGATAAAGCATTGGGGAGAGTTTTGAATGCGTTGGGGAGTGAAGAGAAGAAATACAACTTTTCAACAGTTCTTTCTGAAAAGCTTGGCTGCAAAGAGCAAGAGAACATAGCTATATAGCTAAAACAGTGTATGGTTGGTTTTATTATGATTATAACCATTATTGCTTAAGAAGGGAGAGGTTTGGTTTGTTTAAATATAATGTCATGGTTAAATGTCAGTAGAGGAACAGTAAAGATACAGGATAAAAAGAAATTTGGGGCAAGATCTCCAAGAAAGAAGAAAGGCAGCATGAGAAACAAATAAGATTACTGACGTAGCCCGCATCACAAACAGCTCACTGATTTGTTTAGTCATTTTCTTTCTGTAGGTGAAGACAGTTGATACAGACTGGAGCGGGAAGTCCCTAGGGTATTGAAATGAAGGCATTGCCAAAGGGAGTTTTTGTTTCATTGCTCTTCGCAGTTTGATGGTATTTGAATATTAAGGGACAATAAAAGTCTCTTTTTAGGACTCTCTTCACAGCTAATGTTTGCTTTAATTCAGTTTATGAGCTGAGGGGATAATAATGTGTTCTAAATCAATATCCTATCTGTGGCCATCAAAAAGAGAAATGACTCCTGCTCACAATTGCAAATATAATCCCAAATTTATTTGGACATGAAGAGGCGCATAACTTTGCAACTTTTCTTAATGTACTAAAGGGCTTTATGAGGTAGATGAGAGGGATGGAGAGGATGGAGAAATCATGGATAAGTACCTTCACATTCTCTTGTAACCTGTAGATTAACAGTAGGGGAGGGAGACGGAATGGGGGCGTGGTGGGTAGAGGACAGAAGCATGCCACTGACCAGCGACATGATCCTAAGCAAGTTGTCAAATGCCTTTTTGTCTCAATTTCCTCATCTGAATAAGGGGAATTATAACACCACTTTCATATGGATTACTTTGAGGATTAAATGAAATAACGCATGTTACATCCTCAAGAAATATTACTATCATTATAGTGGATGATTTGCCCTTGCCAGGTCAGTGATATGACCATTCTGTTTATTTTTATATTCACAAATGCATTGGGCTTTAATTCATTCTCTTAAACATCCAACGTTAATTCAAAATTATAACAACAGGCTTTAATACCTGGAATAATTGAGCAACAGAGCATTCTCACTTTTGCTCCATAGGACATAGTCTATCTAAAAGCAACTGTTTAAATCCTAAAGATGAGAGAGAAGTCATGCAGAAAGAGATGAAACTACCTTTGCCTGTCTGTTTGGAGGTCCTCCATTGACTGTCCTGGTGCTCTGACCTCTCTGTTATCTCTCTTTCAAGAATAAAGCATGGAGAAGAAAAAACAAAATGGTCTCAATGAAAATATATGACAAAAAGAAAACCTTAGCTTGGTTGTCATTGCAATACACTGAATAGCCACTGTCTTTTGATCACTCACCTTGGCATTTTATGCTTTTGGAAAAAAAAAAAGAGAAGAGAAAGCTCAGAAGCAGCAATGACATAATTGGGGTGATCTATGTTTGGAAGGACATGGACAGGACAAATGCCATGATCCTTCATTACTCCAGAACCAAAAACTAATGAGTCTGATTCACCTCTTTGCCTCAAACATGCCTTGGCTGAAGGTTAATCACATTAATTCCTGTGAGTCAACATTCTGCCATGTCATAGGAAAGAAAAAAACTGTCAACCATTCTAATAGTTATAGCCCCATGTGATGATTTTCAAATTTTCCTGAACCATCTGAATCCTGCCAACTTTGTATGTCCTTTGGGTTAACTCTTTTCTATCCAACAAATACTTGGCAGCTGAGAGTCTAGAAACAAGTGCTTTGATTTTAAATTGAGGAGAATGGGAAATTGCAGAAGAGGAAAGCCAGAGTATGCCCATGAAGACTGGAGAAAATGGATTTCCGAATTGTGAATGGAGGCTTTTGCAGACTAGACAGTCATAGCAAGTCTAGAATAAAATGAAACCCCACATCTCTCTCCCCGTTTTCCTCTCAAACTAGCCTTTTACCTAAAACACATCAGGGCTTACAGGTGATTAGCTCATCTTTAGACCAAAACCATAAAAACCAATGGGCGTTTTATGTGAGTTAGCACTGCAACCCATCACGATGCTTAATAACTACAAAGATGACCTAGCCCAGTGTTTTCTCAAACACTGTGCATGATGTGCATAGAAATTCCCTGGGGATATTATTAAAATGCAGATTTTGATTCAATAGCTTTGGAATGACTCTGTATTTCTACATACAAGACTCTGTATTTCCAACAACTCATTCTATTGCCTTCGAATTCAAGGTCCACAGACTGCATTAATAAGTTCTAAGTAAAATCTCTTCTGAGGATCCATCTCATTGCTTAGTCTATGTCAAAATTCTGTGATTCAGAACACAGTCCACTATTACAGTGTGTCAGAAACTTCATGAAAGTTTTTCACTATGTCTTGATGATCAGCTCATGTCCAACCAGCCGTGAAGATTCTTCAGAGCTGCTCGATAACCCAAGTCTTGATTATTAAGGGTTTGCTGGAATGGGTGCGTCATTATGATGTATACCGAATTTTTTATTGGACTTTTTTGATTTTTTTTCTCAGATGTAAATTTTAACTTTTTAAATCATAAAATTTAATGTGTCTGTTCACATTTCTAGAATATTAACATTTGTTACTATGGAACAACATAAGTGACATAAAGGAAATCTGAAAGTAATCAATAATGTGACCTTGTAACCAAAATGGAATAAATGGGTAGGCCAGTGCACAGGCACCGAAGGATCTGATGCACTGCTTCTAGACAAGATCTCTGGCACCAATGCCATTAATAGTATATAAACAGCAAAGTCCTAGTTTAAAATACCCTAGCACACAGCAGAGGCTAGAATGTATTGAAGTCCCTGTAACAGTGTGTTGGACTTAGCTGAAGGCTGTGCTCTATTCACCAAAAGTCTTTTCCAGAAAAAAACCAATGAGAGGAAAAATACTACCATAGTAGAAAGACTTTTTAATAAGAGGGATATATTCCCAAAAGCCCTTTTCCCTATAGAACATTGCAGCCACTCTTACTCTCCATAGTCTTTTTGTCATTCTGCCACACCCAATTAAGTCCTAACCTTAGATAAACCCAATAGTCCGTCTTCCCAGTGCCAGCATTCAAGTAGCTTGAGATCCTCTGGAGCAAATCACATCACCAGGTTGATTGATAGCACTTTCAGTAATTCCCAGTCTTGACTGAGCTTTCAACATCCTTTATGATCTTATCACATTATTCCAATCAGTGCATTCCAATCAGTTTCTCCAGATTCGTTTTGTCCTTCACACTCCTCAGATGACCAACACCTCCTGTGTCCCCTTCACCATCACTGGATGGCCTTAGCTAAGCATGGCTTGTAGTTAAGCAAACTATCAAAAACCAAACTGTCTAGGTTTGTATTCAGGTTCTGGCAATATGTCTAAATGCAACTTTAGATATTAACTCCTGATCTGATACATCATTTGCAAATATCTTCTCCCATTCAGTAGGTTGTCTTCTTGCTTTGCTGATGCTTTTCCTTCACTGTGCAAAAGTTTTTATTTTAGTGTAGTCACAATAGTTGAATTTTATATTTTAATTATACATGAGTAAATAAATAAATAGGAAAAAAGGAAAAATAATTTTTAAAAATAAATGTAACTTTCTTAACAGTTCCTTATTAGTAAAATAGAGACAGTTTGTACCTCATAAGGTTATTGTAAGTGGTAAATGAGTCAGTACATGTAAATCTTCTAACACAACACCTGCTGTCAATAAACCATCAATAAAAGTTTACTATTATTCTAATTATATGTCCACAGAAGAAATGAAGCCACTAGATAGAAATTCCCTTAACTTCCCAACCTTATATCAACAAATCCATCTGCACCCTCATGACCTCATCTAAATCTTATTTCCTCCAAAAGGCCCTACCTCCTGAGGCCATCACATTGGGATTAGGGTTTCAACATACGAATTTGGGGAGGACACAAATATTCAGTCTATAACATTAACCTACAACTAACTGGCTCCCACCCCCTCCACCAAAAATCCTCTAGATCAAGTTATAAATAATTCCTGTATTCCTAATTTCCAATGATCATATTGCTTGAGCTCTTCCCAGCATTCACACACTATCTTTCTCTTTGACTTCTGTAACATTACACCCTCCTGATTTTCTTCTTCTTACTCCATAGCTCATGCCAGAAATGTCCCAATATCCAATCACCAAGTGTGATGATTCTCCACCCTAAATATTTTTAAGTGCACCCACTTTTCCTCATGGCTACTGAAGCCATAATAGACAAAATAATATTCTTCTACCTAACCATCTGAAACATTCTTTTTATTCTCCACACAGCATCCAGTGATTATCTTAAAAACCTTATAGTTCTCCTTAAAAGATTTCAATCACTATTGTTTTTAGGTTGAAAAGAACACTTTTTACATTTATTTTAAGGGTATTATTTAAAAAGTCAAATATACTTCAAAGTAGGGAGACTATTATAATAAATCCCCACATATCCATTACCTAGCCTTAATAATTGTTATAATTTTATCATATTTCCTTCAACTATTTACTCTTTGTTCAATTGGGTTTTGATTGTGGTAAAATACACATAACATAAAATTTACCATTTTAACCATTTTTAAGTGTACAAATCCATATTACGTACACACAGTTGTGCAACCATCAGCATTACCCATCTCCGAAAGATGACATTTTTGCTACATGACAAAGATGACAAACATGAACTGCTCCTCATCCTGTTCATCCTCCTTCACTATAGGCAAGTCATTTTGGCCTTTATAGAGTTTCTTGTATGTGCCAAACTTGTTCCTTACTCAAAACCCTCACCCATGCTTTTCCCCCTGCTTAAAATGCTTTTTCCCACCCACTTTATCAGCCAAATCCTACTCATTATTGAAGATTCAGCTTAAACATTAGCTCTTTCCCTGAAGATGCATACTAGGCAAGGTATCTGGCCACATGTTCTTGCTATATGCCTTCCTTCTATATATGGAGGTAATACAGCACAGGGCAAGCTCTAGAGCCTGACTGCCTGGGTGTGAATCTTGGCTCCAAATGACCTTGGCAAGTCATTGTGTCTCTCTATCTCAATTTCTATCTGCAAAATGGGGAAAATAGGACCTGCCTCTAGGTTATTTTGAGAATTATTTAAGTATTTAGAAGATGGCCTGGAACTTAGTGTTACATAAGTATTAACAATTACTACTCTTCTTCAAAAATACTTACAGACTTAGGGGTGTGGATGGCTCAGTCGGTGAAGCATCAGACTCTTGATTTCAGCTCAGGGTCCTGAGATCCACCCCCCTCCATAGGGCTCCCAGCTCAGTGGAGAGTCTGCTTCCCCTCTCTCTCTCCCTCTGCCCCTTGCCCTGCATGTGCACTTTCTCTCGCTCTCTCAAGTACATAAATCTTTAAAAAAAAATACTTATGGATTTTATGAAAGTTTTGTTAAATGTCTGTCTGCCCCCCCGGAGTGTCTTTTAATGTTTCCACTGTATTCAAGAGTCTAGCACAGTACCTGTCACAGTATTCCTCAATCAATACTGGTTGAATATTGGTCTCCTCTCAAACATTTCTAGCTCAGAATATTGTTGTTAGGATCAAATTAAAGAAGGAAGGAAGGAAGGAAGGAAGGAAGGAAGGAAGGAAAGAGAAAAGAAAGAAAGAGAGAGAGAGAGAGAGAAAGAAAGAAAGAAAGAAAGAAAGAAAGAAAGAAAGAAAGAAAGAAAGAAAGAAAGAAAGAAAGAAAGAAGGAAAGAAAGAAAAAGAAAGAAAGAAAGAAAGAAGAAAAAGAACTCATGAAAATTATCTTTCTAAGTTTTAGATCCCAATGTGCATCAAGATACTGTTGGGAAGGTCAGGCATAAACAAATGATAGTAAAGTGTATTTGAGA
The DNA here is from genome assembly GCF_009762305.2 of Zalophus californianus. NCBI lineage: Eukaryota > Metazoa > Chordata > Mammalia > Carnivora > Otariidae > Zalophus > Zalophus californianus. The sequence continues at coordinate 30,677,597 of NC_045596.1, forward strand.
TGTTGAGGATCCACATATTAAACTGCCATAGTTCATAACATATATTAGTGTATCCCAAAGTGAGTTCCTTAAAATGCTAGTTTATGAAATAGTCAAAAGAAAAAAATAGGAACTTTTTATTTTGATTAATAAATTTGTGAAATACTTCAAATTGCCCCCCTCCTCCTTTGTAGTTTCGTAATATACATTACCCTGTGGAGCATTGGAAAATAAAATAATTCAACATTTTTAACTCAGAATTGCATATTTTTTCTGTCCATAGAATTTTTTTTAGAATACCTATTAATTAACCATAAGAACCAAGCTTTATAGACTCTTAAGAGCTTGATGGGGCATGGGGTAGAAGTGATATGATTTTAGCAAGAGCAAGATCATTGTAGACTCAAGTGATTTAAGAATGTTTCAGGTTCAAGTTGGAATGTGAGCCTGGCAATACAGAGAATAGAATTTAGATAGACAAAAAGAAAAGAGAAAAGCATTTCACAGATAATAAAATGTTAGTCACAGAAATGGGCCTAATTTGGTAAATATGTGGTTCAATTGTGTCTTGATATCAAATCTCAAAATCTTGCCAATTTTTCTTTAGGATGCTTAGTAAGAACTACAGAATTATTTTTCTTGGAAGTTTCATGGAAAAGTTGAGAATTTAACTTGCATTTGAGGAGGAGTTGGCTGGGTGGGTGGTGTGGAGAAGAGAAGGAAAATGTAAAGGTTTCTGAGAGGGAGGGGAAAATGGAAAGGCAAATTGGCATTCATTGACACTTCTCCCTCAGGCTTTTCTGTATATTTTATCATGAAACTTTTCAACAGCAATCCTCTAGTGGTTATTACTATTTCCCTTTTACAAATAAGTAACCTGGGGCTCAGAAAGCTTATGTAATGTGTCCAAGAGCACACAGAAGAGTTTCAGTCAGAATCTAAAATACTCTTTCCATTATACCACACTGCCCCCTAAATTCAAATGGAAATTAAAACCACACACACTGTTCTGTCTTTTTTTTAAAAGATTTTATTTATTTATTTGAGAGAGAGAATGAGAGCATGAGAGGGGGTAGGGTCAGAGGGAGAAGCAGACTCCCTGCTGAGCAGGGAGCCCGATGTGAGACTCGATCCCGGGACCCCAGGATGATGACCTGAGCCGAAGGCAGTTGCTTAACCAACTGAGCCACCCAGACGCCCCTGTTCTGTCTTTTGTTGTCGCCACCATCATCCCCTCATTGTACTCTCAATAACTTCTGTCACACATGTACATACATCACCCCCTCCCATGCCTCATCCCCACACAGACACACAGAAAATGTACTCTTCATCTTTCTGAATATACTCATGCTATCCTGCATGGTAGCCACCAGGCACATGCGGCTGTGGAACACTTGAAAAGTGGTTAGTCCAAACTGAGATTTGAGTGTAAAAACACATCAGATTCCAAAAAAGACCCCCCCCAAAAAAGTAAAATATCTCATTAGTAATTTTTATATTGATGACATATTTAAAGGATAATCATTTTAACATATTGGGTTAAGTATATCATTCTTAAAGTTAATCTCACCTGTTCCTCTTTCTTTTTTCAAGTACCTACTAGAGAATTTTACATTACACATGCAGGTTATATTTGTGGTTCACATTATATTTTGATTGCACAGTCTGGTATGTAACATAAACATTTTTTTTTTTTTTTGTCCTTTTAAATACTGTGCTTGAAATTCTCAAGACTTCTCCCATGATTAGGATTAATCCCTAGAAATGCAAGTCCTCTTAAGTGAATGAATTTATCAGAAATTAGCCCAGTCATCTGGAAAGGCCCCAAATGAATGGGGCTGAGGCAGGGGAAAAAAAAAAAAAGATTCAGACAGAATCCAGTCCAGGTAGAGAAAGTGGGGGAAATGAACAGATGCTGGGGTTGGTGCTACAGGAAGTTTGGCAGGTGACCAGAGAATGAGGGGCTCAGGAAGTTGGAAAGATACTGCAAAATAGAAGAACTGCCACCCTGACAGGGTACCCAGGATGGGTTCTAAACACCCATTTGTATGAATTCTCTTTTTTTTTAATTTTCAAAATTTTTTTATTTAAAGATTTTTATTTATTTGAGAGAGAGAGAGAGCACAAGCAGGGGGAGCAGCAGAGGGAGATGGAGAAGCAGGCTCCTGGCTGAGCAGAGAGCCTGACTCGGGGCTCAATCCCATGGATCATGACCCAAGTCAAGGCAGATGACTAACCAACTGAGCCATCCAGGTGCCCCTGCATGAGTTCTTTTTTAAAAACTAAACACTACATCAAAAACTAATGATGTACTCTATGTTGGCTAACTGAACATAATAATAAAAAAAAAAAATCTAAACTTTGCTCTGTAAAAATTATGATCTTAGCACCAAAGATATGCTTTGATCAATCCCAAGACTCCAAGTAAGGTCTCAGCACTGCAGTCCTGTCAGGGTTTTCTGGTAGCCCTCAGATTCATCAAGTACTGTTGATTTTGGTGGAGTTGGACTTGAGGGAGAGCTGCCACACTCACACCCTTGACAAATTACCCGCCCAGTGAAGCTGTTGGCTCAGTGTCTCTGGGCTTAGAAGAGACAGGACGAATAATGGCAAACAGTTGGACTCTTATCTCAGTTACTTTGAAGAAAACGATCACTATTCTTGGTATAGAGTTCTCCCTTCCTATCAGTTTTCAATTAGTTGCTTAATTATAACTCTAAGCTTATCCCTGATGTGGAAATATTTTCCTGGGATCTGTTACAACCACGTTATCTGAGGCAATTTGAATACTCTTCTGAGGGAAGTTAAGAAATTGAGTGTGTGCTTTAATTGCTGTTTTAAAATGCTAAAATGTGTAGCAAGTGCTGAAGAAAATGGCACTATTTTAGATTCTTTGTTTTATGTAACTTAGCATTTAGAGATCATTGTTATGTGTCCTCTCAAGTAAGGAAGATTTGAAGGACAAAATGCGATTTTTAAAGGGGGCCTGGGGGGTGAGAACAGTGCCAGAATCTTATCTTTTGAAATATTGTGTCTATGTAAATGACAGTGTGTTTTGTATGTTGTCAAAAAGAAATTACTGTAACTCCATGAAGTGGTGAGGAAATACTGGGATAAGGGCCTCAGCCCCATGACTATTAACTGTGTCACCTTGGGTCACATACTTCACGAAGTTTGTTTCTCTCCTATAAAATGAGGATAATTAAATCTCCCTCCTGAGGTTGGGGTGAAGAAAGCAAAATCAATGGACTGTAAGTCACAACAATTACCACCTGGAACAGAATAGCCGCTAATGCTCTCACTGTACTCCTTCCATTTTTAAAGCAAGGGGCATTACCTCCTTCACTCAAGGAGCTTCAATCATGAATCAGAACATCTTAGAACAATTCAAAGCCCTCTTGGTAAATTCCCAAGTCTGTTGTTCCAGGCACAGAGCTTCCCTCCCTGGAAGGCCCCTCCATCCCTGTTCCTTGGAGGCACTCCTTTTGCTTCTCTCTTGCTTGCATAATAAGAAAATGAAAGGGGCACCTGGGTGACTCGGTCGGTTAAGCAACTGCCTTCAAATCAGGTCATGACCTCAGGGTCCCGGGATCGAGCCCGCGTCGGGCTCCCTGCTCAGTGGGAAATCTGCTTCTCCCTCTCCCTCTGCCTCCCTGCTCATGCCTGCACATGTGCGCTCTCTCTCTCACTCTCAAATAAATAAAACCTTAAAAAAAAAAAGAAAGAAAGAAAATGACAAATGTTCTCTTTCCCAGATGAGTGATCAGTTTTACTCTTTCAACATTTGCATTTCTATCTCTATCCAGTAGCCCTTCCTTAAAAAAGCAGTCATTTTGCACTTGAGTCCTAACTAGGGAGCCTCTCAAGACAATGAGATGACAGGACCCGAGATTTTGTCTCCGCTTCCAAGACTGTGGCATCTTGCTCTCCTGGAAAGTTACAGGACCACTGATTTCAGTTCATTAATCAGGAAAAGCTTTCAAACAGCTTTCAAACAGGCAGACCCTTCCAAAAATGGATCCAGCAGCCTCAGGAGGTAATAAGTTTCCCATCATGGGAAATGCTCTGGCAGGTGTTAGAAGACAACTTGTTTATTCACTGAGTAAATATTTAATGAGTCTCTACCTCATACCTGCGATGGGGTGTTAGAGGTAGAAAGTGAATAAGACAGACAAGGTCCCTGAGTCAGGGTGCTTTTAATCTAGTAGAGGAGACAAATGCAAAAGCAAATAATATTATATTTAGCTAAATGTATAATAGCAATAATCGTTATAGAAACACATAGGAGGGCAACTAACACCTAATGAAAACTTTCTAAAGAAATGAACATCCAAGTAAGACCTAAAGGAAATATGAAGGTAAAAAGAGCAGAAGAAAACATGTTCAGACAAAGACACAGCACTAGACAAGTCTAGAGTGGAGAGAAAATAAGGCTCCAACAAACTAACTGTAAGTATGAAGAGGACAAAGGAGAGGGGAGTGGACAGAAAGGAACCTGGAAAGATAAGCAGGAACCTGAACAAGGAAATTTAAAGAGTCATCATATACACATGTTGAAGAGCTTGGATTTTATTCCCACTGAAGCCAGGATGCGCTGGAGGTTTTCTGCAGATCCTGTGTCTGAGAGTCTGGCCGCAGCCCTGACCTCCAGGTGTTGGATGGAGATCTACCTGGTCTGTGTCCTTCCACGTCCAGTCCAGGGGAGGGCAATTTCTGAGAGGGGTGTGGGCATCTCTGACCTGGGCATGTGAAGGGGAAAAGAAAGTTCTAAACTTTCTGAGTTTTGCTTCCTCCATTATCATTTCTCTCAAAAAGCCAGAGGAAAGGAAAATTTCCAAGCAACCCTTACAAGACCCATAGAAAAATGAGTGTCCCATCAACCAGAGATCCATTTAGTGATTACCATTGAGCAAGGAATTCCTTTACAAAGAATCTGTTGGCACTCAAAGATAAATGTACACTACTAGCAAAAGAAAAATAAAAAAGCATGTGAGACAAATATTACAGAAGGGAAAAAAATCCCATATTACTGACCTTTCCAGGAACAGGTAAATTTCCTCCCCCACCCCCCACCTCCATAGTCACAAAGACATAAAAAATTTCTAGTAGAGAGAATGACTCAATCTTTTCTTCTGTAAATAACTAATTTCTCATTAGCATAATGATAGTTAACATTAATTGAGCATTTACTGTGTGCCAGAAAGACATTAAGTGTTTTACGTGCATTGCTTTATTTAATCCTCACATGACTGAGAGGTAGGTAGGTGGGTATCATCATTATTCCCATATTATAGATAGGAAAACTGAGGCTAAGAGGTTGAGTAATTCACTCACCATCTCAAAGCTCATAGTGATGGAATCAGGGATTCAGACTCAGAATCACAACCACTACACAAGCGTTTTAAGAGGCAGAGTTCAGGGGTGCCTGGTTAAGCATCTGCCTTCAGCTCAGATCATGATCCTGGGGTCCTGGGATGGAGCCTTGAATTGGATTCCCTGCTCAGCAGGGAGTCTGCTTCTCCTTCTCCTCCCCACTCATGCTCTCTCTCACTATCTCTGTCTCTCTCTCTCTCTCTCTCAAATAAATAAATAAAATCTTAAAAAAAAAAAAAAAGAGGCAGAATTCATACTACCTGCATCAGCAACATCTAGAGAACTGGTTAAAAGTACAAATTTTTCAGGCCCACTCCAGGCCTATGGAATTAGAAATTTTCCACAGGAGTGGGGTCTAGGAGTCATATTTTAATCAGGTATCTGGGGTGATTCTTAGGGACACTGAAGTTGGAGAAACACTCCACTCCCTACACCATGCAAAAGATGACTGAAGTAACTGCCCCAGCCTTCCAGGGGAAAAAATGGTCTAAGGGAAAAACGTTAACTTTTGTTTTCTTTGAGTGAGATTGCTCCCAGCATCAAAACTGTCAAATTGGTAAAGTGAAATCTAGATCCCACCTGCCTCAGAGCTTTTTCTCTAATTAAAGCTGGGGCCACTCCCCACAGTCAGCACCCCCCGGGTACCCCTGCCCTTGAACCTGGAGTAGCCTTTCCTGACCACCATAATGGATGGCACTCGGATGAAGTCCCTCCACTCCCAGCTCTGCCCCTTACAAACTGCGTAAAAAGGGAAGAGTTATTTAAGTTCTCTGGGCCTCAGTTTGGTTATTTGTAAAATGTGAACAATAATTCTCAGGAAACAGCTTTACAACAAAGAATAGATTAAATTTTATCTGATACTTGTAAAATTTATCTAGCCTAGAACCTGACGCCTAAGCTCTCAACAAATGGTGAGGGTGATTTCTATAAATAGGCCAGCTCCCTGGATACTCCTTTGATTTTGTGTCTAATCTCAGGATAATGGGCAAAAAGCCTTGCCCTTTTAGTTGGACAGATGTGGGTTCGAGTCCAGACTCGGTCAGTCCTTGGGAGACCCTGGGCAAGTTACTTAAACTCAGTAACTTTCATCCTCTCACTCATTACACAGGACAGATACCTACTTCTTAGTTCTTTTAAGAATTAAAAGAAATAAAGTATGCAAAGTTCTCAAACACAGTAAGCTCTCAATATCTGTCATCTTCCACCCACTTTAAAGCCAACTCACCTTGATTTCTCAACAATCTCAGACAGCACTTCGCTATAATTTAACTTTGTGTATTTTATTGAATTCTAATTAATTCCTTTTAAATCAGCAAGATAGTACTTCAGTAATTTCTCATTAATTTATTGACTGGCACCCAAACATTATCCAAATATTAGGTATGGAGCATTTCCTAGTCTTTCCTTATTAGTCCAAAGGATTTGGCCAGAATTTGTTCCCTTAGAGTCCACGTAGCTCAAGCTGCTTCTCTTCCAGGCAAGATATTGGCAGCCAAAAGAGGGGAAGTGATAGAAAATCCAGGCCAGCTGCAAAGATGATTAAATAGTTGGAAAATGAGGTTTGTGGAAAAATTATTTTTAAAAAGGAGAAATTGTTTGTTCCTGAGATACTGAGGACAATTCAGTGATGGTCATCAAGCACACCAATGTTTATGCTCCAAGGAAAAGTATTCCTCAGTTACCTTCCATTTCCACAAAAGACAAGGGGCTCTGGACCGAATCACAGCAGGAAAAATTTAGAGCAAATATAAGAAAGATGATGGCAACAACAGAGCTGACAGTTCCTCTGATTTGTTTTCTATTATCCTTTATAAATCTCCCAGAATCATGATTCAAATGTCAGGCTTTGGCCACATGTAATTACTTCTCTAAGCTTCATTCATTCACTCAACACACAATTGAGGAGCACTTTTTGTGCACCAAGGACTGTGCTGGGTTCTGGGAATATAAGAACCACATGGTTCCCAACCTATGTGGCATTATTGTCCAACTGGAGTACGTGTTACATACAGGGTCCTTATAAAGGCAGATCTAAAGTGTAATGGTCATTTCTTTGTTCAGGAACTTTGGAGATTCCTACACCACCCTGTACATAAAGATACTAAATTCCAAATTCCTTAGTATGTCATTCAAGTCCCTTCAAGGATCTTACCTCTTTCTAGTCTCATCTCTCAGCATTCCTATAGCATGCCCCAAATACACCCAGTTCCCTAAATATACCTTTGTGAAGAGATGCTTTTGTACCTCAGGCGGTTTTCCCATGCTATTTCTTCTGTTTGGCATGCTCTGCTCCCCACCATCCTTGAACCCCTGGAAATAGAGCAGTCCTCCTAGTAAGTAATTGACACATTGTGAGTTCTGTGTATCAGTATCCCTGATAGATTGTGAGCCCCAAGAAAGCAGGCATCATGGAACATCACTAAGTAGTCTAGTGGTTAGCAAAGTGGCTCACATTATATCATCAATATGTGGATGATTGATACAGGAAGGAAGGAAGGGATAGAGAGAGGGAGGGGGGAGAGAGGAAGGAAGGAAGGAAGGAAGGAAGGAAGGAAGGAAGGAAGGAAGGAAGGAAGGAAGGAAGGAAGGAAGGAAGGAAGGTAGGTCCATGTGATGGGGTAATACTTCTAAGTCTTAACTATAGTTCTCTCCAAAGGCCTCTTTCCACTTCCTGTACAATCCCTCCACCCCTACCTCTGCCCTGAACTTGTAACCTGCTGTTGAAATTGAAGCAAAAATAAGATCAGCTTGAGTCAGAACTCAAAGGAAGGACTTTCCTTTGAAAGCACCTGGGAGCTGAGGCAGACTGACTCAGTTCTAAGTCGTCATGCTTCCTCACATGCAAGGAGGACCAATTGCACAGATGCCCAGGGAGCATCTGTTTGCAGGTAACTGGCCTGGGCACTGGAAATACTGTCCTGGCTTCTGCCCACCATGAGAATCCTGGACTTCACAAGACAGGCATCAGGAAAGTTCATTTGGATCCTGTTTTAGTTTCCTAGGGCTGCTCTAGCAATTACCACAAACTGGGTGGCTTACCACAGCCGTTAAGAACTGACATGAAATCTATCTCACCATTCTAGAGGCTAGAAGTCTGAAGTCAAGGTGAGAGCAGGGCCAGGCTCACTCTGAAGGCTCCAGGAGAAATACTTCCCCACCTCTTTTAGCTTCTGATTGTTCCCGGCAATTTTTGGAGTTTGTTGGTAGTGGCAACATAACACCAATCCCAGCCTCCAAATTACCTGTCAGTCTTCTTTGTGTCCTCCTGTCTCTGTCTCTTCCTATAAGGACACTGGTGATTGGATTTAGGGCCCACCCTAATCCATTATGGCCTCATCTTAACTTTTATCTTAATTACACATGCGTGGACCCTATATCCAAGGTCACATTCACAGGTACCAGGAGTTAAGACTAGAATATATTTTTGGCAGAACATAATTCAACCTACAACAGGACCCTAAATGTTATTTCTTACCACAGCCTTCAGTGAAGTGGCAATTTAGATGCTGCTATGTGATAACTTACTCTCAACATGTTTTTATTTAACTATTGGGAAAATCGCATCCAAAAAATTGACCCAACTACGTTCAAATTTCCTAATTAGTGTTCTGCAGAATACTGTTTCTGAAGATGTAATTAACTGTGCCATGACTTGAGGGTTATGTATCTATTAGGGCCCCAATCAGAGAAGCAAAACCAATAGGTAATATATATCACATGTTATATATCATACATATATGTTATATATATATATCATGTACAAATATAAATATTGTATATCATATATAATATCACATATATATATATTGTCAATGGCCAAAGTAAAACCAATGAATCACTGAAGTAGTAATTAGTAACAGTTTATTGTGCACACACCAAAAGGCACTTCTAACTGGGGGGCATTCAAGCCAAAACATGGAATGAGACTCAAGGGTATATTGTCATAGAGCCGCTCATATAGTGAGAAAGTAGTGACTGTATTTTTCTTCACAGTGATTGGTAATAACATTAAATTTTCTTAAATGATAGGGAATTGGTCAGTGGTTACTGCATATCAACCTTGGGAAACAGTTCAAGTTTTCCTTATGATTTCCAGAGGCCAAGGCAAGAAACGACTCTGGTTGAGTTAGTCTTGCCAAATAAGCTAAATACAGCTTTGTTTGTATGACTACACTGGCTTTGTCTGCTCAGGGGATTCTCAGATTGGTCTCCATTTATTTTTGCTTTTAAAAATATCATATAGTATATATACAAGGGATTTTATATTATGTAATTTGGGAACTTTTAAGGAAATCTCTGGAAAGTCATTGTCTTTTTGTCTGTTGTTGAAGCTTGAAGTCCAACTAAGAAGGAAAGATTAAAGTCAAGTGGGGCAGAATAAGGATAAGCTAAAATCCAAGATCACAGCTAGAACCCAGGTCAGTTCTCACCACCTCTGACCTTGATGGCATGGGCATCCTATAGGAGAAACTGATGTTCTTCATCTGGGAGTTAAACACACACCCGGCTTCAGCGTTGGAGAAGCTGAAGGAGGATTCACGAAATGGTGGAGAAGTTGCAGGTGCCCCTGCTGCCCCACAACAGTAAGGTGAGTCAGCAGATAATCAACCATGTGAGAGCTACAAACCGCTGTGCTCCATTTCCACCTTGTCTCTGGAGGCCTCCCCTAAGGGAAAATACACAGAGAAGGGAATTCTGGGGAATGTAGTTCAGCCTAGCCAAGTTGACACATTACAAAGCCATCATAGGTTCCATAGCCAACTGGTTAAAAACCACAACATGCCCTATCTCTTGGAGAGACTTATAAGTACATTATTGTATCAAAGGCGCAGCCAGGTCCTCAAGTTTAAAAATGAATATTTAACTTTGAAGTAGGATTTCCCACACTTGGAATTGCTAATTTTGGAGATTATGAACTTATTGTGGAAACTCAATGATTACTTACTGGTATGATGTCTGTTTTTTGGGACATGTCTATGACTAAATCTCAGAAAAAACTCTGTAATGAGATGTGCTTCTTCAGAGTGTCAGTGTAAGTGCAGGTACTAAGCAGAGTAATATTCTTACCAATGTATTCCATCAAGGAAAGATACACTGAATTTATGCAGCAGCCTGAAGAAATTTAGACCTTTTCAAATAACACTGAATAACCTACTTTAAGTGTTGTGGCTCTATTTTATTTTCATTAAAGGCCTAACAATAAGGAAACTCATTTGATTTTGTATTTGAAAGTGACTGTAATAAAACCTCCTACAGAAGCAACACAAGCACACACATCTCATAACATATAGTCATTGTATCATACATTTAAAAACTAGATTATAAAAATAGCTACCATCTGAGGCAGCATAGTAGCAGTTAAGAACATGGACTCTGAAACCAGAATGCTTAAACTTGTAACTCGGTTCTCCCACTTATTAGCTGTGTGACATTGGGTAAGTTACTTACCTGCCCTGAGCCTGTTTTCTTATATGTAAAGTGGGGATAATAGTAATATTCCCCCTTCATAAGTTATAAGGAGTATTAAAGGATGTAATATTTGTAAAGTGTTTTAAACACTGCTTGGCCCATTGTGAATGGTGTGTGTGTGTGTGTGTGTGTGTGTGTGTGTGTGTGTGTACAGATCCTCACAGCAATCCCTGCAGGGCCTATATGATTATCCCAATTTTACAGATGAGGAAACCAAGTCAAACAGAGGAAAAGCTGTTCTCTCTCAGGTCACACAGCATGAGACCGAACCAGGACAAAACCCTAAATGACTCTGACTCTGACACATGGTCTCATTCCATGAGGCCATGGCACCTCCCAAGCAAAGCTTTATGGCTCTCTGAGACTTCTTCCTGAAAGTCTCAAGAGACAAAATCAAATTGACTAGGTCCAGAAATGGAATTAGTCCCTCTCCCCAGGGGTGCTAAAGTTGTTGCTGTCACTCATTCTTGACCTAGACTAGATATGAATGCAGAACTTAGAATGCAAGGCTCCATGGGTTTATTTTACCCTGAGCTTACATGGTCCCTAGAAAGTTCTCTAAATACTTCCAATCAAGGGCTCAGAAAAGTTTTTAAAAATAACTTTACACATACAATTAGAAACTGGCGTGTGGGAAATTAAGTATCAAATGAAACTGTCTGTGATTTTCAGGGACTACTTGGAGGGTGGCGCTTTGAAGAAAACACCTCACACTCTCAAAACCCACACAAGGGGGTCTGACGTGACTGTTGACAGCAGGCTCACGTGAGCTCGAGGGCAGAGACTCTGAGCCATGACCCTCCTCTTGCCACTGGTCAGAGGCCGGAAGGGTCTGGAGGCAGGTGTATTATGATTATATGTTATTATGATTATAAAGACTACTACAGGAATGTAAGTCAGGAAAATATTTTAAAAGCAAGTATGAAATAATCCCTTTCACATAAGAACCATATATCTGTATATGTTTGAGAAACAAATCAAAAATAAATTTCCACACGTGCCTATAATCGTTCAAGCAATTTGAAGGATGGATGCCTTCTGGACACCAGATCATGGTTTCTCTACAGGCAGTGAAATAGTGAAAGAGAAAAGAGGTTTAGCCGCACTTTGGGAAGCTTCTCTGATTCCTGCTGCCTGCACTGATCTCTCACATCCCTGGACCCCTGCTGCCAATATAGTCAGCCCCACATGTTTTAAGTCTGTGGTTCGTCTACTTATTAAGTGACTGACCTAAGCAAGTTTACTAACTCCTCTCATCCTATTTCCTCAGTGTCAAAATGAAAAAACTAATACCAGTCTCACAGAGTTACAATGAGAATGAACTTTGATAACTACAAAGGCACTTTCAGCAGTATTTGGCACAGAATGAGTGTTCAGTCGATGGTAGTGGTCCGTGGGCTCTCTGCTTCCCTACTTCCTGTCTCACAGGCCAATGTAAGCACTGGGGGATATTCATGCCAAGAGACCAGCAGGCAAAGAAAGGAGTTGCCATTTTGGCAGAGCTGGGATCTTGATCATCAGGAGAAAGCTGTCACACAAAGGAGGCAGGAAAAAAATAGATTTAGCACCCAGATGGCCACAGGGATGTTTCTTGGCACCCTCCTGCCCCATTTTGATGATAAATGGACAAAAACAACAGCCTTGGCCTGAGATGGGCATGGAGACCAGGGATGAAGATCTGGTTGCCCACCAGGTAGGCCACCTAGACCAGGAGCCATGCAGTCTGAGGGCGAGGGGTCTTTGGAATGTGTGGTAGAGAGGGAGATGACAAGTATTGGTCTGGCCTTGAAACAGCTGTAGTGGTAAGAACTCTAATTCATCCCACTAACATTCCTCTCATATGTTTCCCATGGAAAAGAATTCTGGATGAATCCTAGAGGCATTCATCCCAGATGGGACACATTTTCTGTGTGAGGCAAGTGGATCCAAGTACTACATGGATGACATGTGGTGGTCACTGTGATGTGCTACCTGACCCCCAGGACTGAAACATGCCCACTCTCACAGCTGCTGGGAATGCTGGTGGCCAATATTGGTGGCCAATTTCTCCCCACCTAATCACTTTCTGGGGTTTTCCCTCCACAAAAGAACTTACCTTATCCACACTTACCTCGGTTTTACGCAGGGGTAAAAAAGGTCTGATTGCCTTACCTCCATTCAGAACAATCTGAATGGCCATCTCAGCACCAGAGCTCCCCGTGGGCCTCTGTTGAAATTGCACTTTTGACTTCTTCTTCTGCCCAGTTGTGCCTTCCTCATTTGTTTGTAGTGATGTTCCTGAGATCAAGCCCCGAAGAACCTCCTGCATGATCTTTTTCATCTCACCGTCTATTTCCCTAGGCCCTTTCCTGAGATGAGAGCTAACATCTATGGAATGTTTATTATGTGCCAAATACTTTACAGATGTTGACTCATTCAATGTTCAACAGAAAACAATAATATCCCCATATGACAGATGGAAACTTTAGGTTTAGAGAAGCTAAATGACTTACATGAAGCCTAATATAATGATTTGAAAATTAAATTTGGGACAAATATGTACTTTGATCAGATTGATCTCATGGAAATTTGGAATTCCACCAAGGTGTTCATTACCAGCAAGTATATCTGATGATCCCTGGCATGTAGCAAATTTTACCCACTGAGGTTCCATTACATAACACATGTTTCTGAGACATGGAGCCTATCCAGTAGCCACATCTCAATGGGGCTTTATTGTACCCTAACTAATTCCAAAGATCATTTTTTTTATTATGACCAAGTTCCAGTTTACAAGATAGGCAAAAAGTAAAATAAAAAAAGAAAAAAAGATGTTAATATTTATCGACTGTCTGCTTTGCCCTGTACTAGTGTTTTTCAAATTTCCTTTACCTCATCCCGTAGTAAGAAATACATTTTTCATGGGAACCTCGTTTATACGTGTGTGTGTGTGTGTGTGTGTGTGTGTGTGTGTGTGTGTATGAAACTGAAGGAAGAACTTCATTAGTGTGACACACTCTGATATTTTCTATTCTATTTGCATGTTTTTAAGCTGGTGGCTATCTACTATATTGATTTCATATGAAATGATAATGAAGAACAGTTTGAAAACACCCCCAATACTAAGACTCTTCACATGTATTTACTAATTTAGCACCATTCCAAACAAATTATTGTCATCCCATTTTTTAATGAGGTCCATGCTTTAATAACTATCCTAAGACACTACAACTTATAAATGACAGAGCTGGAATTTAAACAAACTAAACTACTAAATTATTTTACATATTTTTCAACTTCTTGGTCAGTATGCCAAAGGCAAAGGAGAGAGAGAACAGAAGAAAAAATAAAGAAATACAGGTGTTCTCTCTATTCACTTTCTTTTGTCTCTGGTATACCAGCTTCAAGATCAGTCCTAAGAAAGAGGCCAGAGCTAGCAAGATGCCCAAACTCAATGCAGATGGAGAAACTGAAGGCAAATTGTGGCCACCTTGCCATTCTGCATGAGATTTCATGGAACTGAGTGTATAGCTCAAGAAAACGTGTCTGTGTCTTCCCACATAGACAGTGTGCTTTCTAATCCTTGTGCAGCAAGGCATAGAGGTAAGGACGATGTTGTTTCTCATCATCCTAGTTTCAAGCACCATTTCTTTCGCTTCTTGAGAAGTAAAGGAACTGTCAAGTCAATAATTGCTCCTATTGACTTTTTTCTGGAAATCAATAAAGTGAGAAAATTTGCCCTGATGTAACTTAAGCACTTTATTCACTCTGGATTCTCATGGATAAATGCAAGTGAATTGTGATATATTTTCTGAGCTATCCAAGTTGTAGTGTTTGTTAGCATTTAAGGAAAAAGATGAGTTGAGGGACAAAATTCCCTTAATCTGTCCTCAACTTCTTTAGCAACACAATCTTCACAGTCAACACACTGATGAGAGATGCACACAGCATCTTCCTCTCCATGCAATTTTTTTTGTTTTCTACTGTTCCTCAAAAACATATATATTACAGTGAAAATGTAGACCATGGTGATTAACAGGAGCTATAAACTTACATCTTTTCTAGTGGAGTGGTGGGTCAGAAACCCATGTACATGGATCATATGAGAAAGAAAGAGCAATTTTTGACAAGCATTTACAAAATGATCTTCAGGGGCCACCTGTGTGGCTCAGTCAGTTAAGCATCTGCCTTCAGCTCAGGTCATGATCTCAGGGTCCTAAGATTGAGCCCCGCATCAGGCTCCCTGCTCAGCCAGGAGTCTGCTTCTCTCCTTCTCCCCTGCCCCTCTACGCCACTGGTGCACTCTCACTCTCTTGCTCGATCTCTCTCTCAAATAAATAAATAATATCTTTAAAACAACAACAAAAACAACCACACAAAAATGATCTTCAGCTTTAAT
The DNA here is from genome assembly GCF_009762305.2 of Zalophus californianus. Lineage (NCBI taxonomy): Eukaryota > Metazoa > Chordata > Mammalia > Carnivora > Otariidae > Zalophus > Zalophus californianus. The sequence continues at coordinate 30,692,796 of NC_045596.1, forward strand.
GTTGTCCTCATCTAAATCCCAACCAAAATCATATAAAACTGGCAAATTTTTTTTTAATTTTTTTTAAAATTAAATGAAAATGTGAAGGGCAAGAACAATCAAATCATTCCTAAAGAAGAAAAAATGTATGTGTGTGTCAGTGAGTGGACACTTGTTCTTGAACATTGCTGTGTATTTGATAATAAAGAACACTGAGGCCTAGGTGTGTTGCAGTAAGACCCATGCCTCAGTATTTTTACCAAGATTCCCAGGTGATTTTGATACCTAGCCCCCAGATTTGACAATCACTGCCCTAGCAGACAACAAGACAAATGACAAAACTACAGCAATTAAATAAAGTGGTACTTTCTTAGGAAAAGATGAAGAGACGGATGGAACAGGAGAGCTTGGAAACACTTGGGCTATATGCATGGGTGATATATAAAGGTGGTGGATTGCAGGCAATGGAAAAGAAGAGTACTCAAAAATAACGCTAGGAAAATGGTTTCTATAGTAAAATAAAATTAGATTCCAAAGATCAACAAAATTAAAGAGAATTAAAGGCAAATATTAAAAAGCCAAAACTTTAGAACTTTTAGAAGAAAGCAAAGGAGAATAACTTTATGACCTATAGGACCTTAGACTAAAGAAGGATTTCTCAAGGAAAAGTTTATAAAGCACAAATGATAAGGAAAATATTAATAAATATTTTAACTTCTTCCATTTAACTGTTTATCTATAAAAAAATCAGAAGTTTCTCAGGGCACCTGGGTGGCTCGGTCAGTTAGGTGTCTGCCTTTGGCTCGGTTCATGATCTCAGGGTCCTGGAACCAAGCTTTGTGTTGGTCTCCCCGTGTTCAGCATGGAGCCTGCTTCTCCCTCTCCCTCTGCTCCTCCCCCTGCTCGCTCTCTCTCTCTCTCAAATAAATAAATCTTTAAAAAAAAAAAAGAAAGAAAGAAATCAGAAGTTTCTAGATTATTGCTCAACCCAAATGAAAATATTCAAATAAATTGGAGGCTAATGAATATAGTTGTCATTCCTAACAAAAGTTTAAAATGTTTATTCTCTAATTGTATAAATAAATGTCCAGAAGTTCAATATATATGATATATTTATACTAATAGGATGCTGGTTGAATTTCTTTTCCATACTTATGTTTCATATTAGATTTTATTTGAACAAAATGTCTTCCATGAATTTAAACTTCATGTTAACAGTCAAGCAAACCCAAGCCCAAAGACAAATTAGCTTGCTTAATTAGTCAAAACCAACTTTCCTGATGGAATAAAACCATTAAATAACTTTCTAGAATATTAGTTTTCCTTAAAGCCCTCTCTTTTATCATCTTGATGCTGTTATTAATAACCACAGCATTAAAAGCTTGAAAGTAAAATGATCAGGTCTTAAGTGGTGAATTTGGATTGTGATCATAGATTTCATGGATAAGTACAGTCATTTAATTGCCAACAAAATAGATTTGTAGAAGTCATTGAGGTTTTGTGGCAAGAAATAAACCACCCATGTCTCCTTACTTACTTCCCCATATAAAATTTGATTATTATTGGGGTTTAAAATGAGTCAAATCAATTACCTTTTCCTTCCCTCTAGATTCCGTGCAAACTGGTAACTATACACAGGAAACATCGAGATCAAAATATCAACCTGATTACTGGTAAAGCTGGACCACAAAAGGCAATGTGGATATCAGACCCCAAACTATGCCTCCCTAAATTTATCCTTACCCAGTCTCAGGCATCAGTAGGGCATAGAAGTCCTGTTCCAGGGAGCTTCTCCACAGAAGGAAGAAGAGGGAACCCACAGACCGCTGGAAGGCAGGCTGATCCCAGAGCAAAGGCAAGACGCAAGACAATGTTCATGCATTGATATTTTTCCCATTCTTCCTTTTTGTGGGGATATAGAATACAAGTAAGCTCCAAAATATTTATTCACCACTTCTTTTGAAGAATGAAACTGAAGACACTTCATGGAAGCACAAGACTAATAAAATAGGGTGCCCTTTTATCAGTTGGGGTCATAGCACGAATCCAATGGCATACTTCAAATGGACCAGCTGCTCACAACGCTGTGGGCAGTGCTACAGGAAAATGACAAAGGTCAGTGACACTCCCCAAAGCCAGAAACTGCTTGTTGCATGCCCTCCTTTAAGGCCTGAAGGGCAAAGGGAAGGGGGGGAGAAGTGGTTACCAGAACATGGCAAAAGCTGTGGGTGTAGGAGAGAGGAACAAAGCAACTGCCAGACCATGGTCAGGCAGAGAAGGAACCAGAGAAACAAACTCCCCAACCTCTCTTTCTTTTCTCCAGGTGCCACCCCCACCCTCCCCAAGGAAAGCATGGTTGATGCAGTCCAGGGAAGTCAGTCAGTCTTCCAAGATACAGGACAGAGTGGAAAGCAGTGGAAGGTATATCTGAAGTGTCAGAGAATATCAACACAGCCCCAAACATATGTGAATACTACCCACAAAAGGGAACTGAGGCTGCAGTGCCTAAGTAACATCATAACAACCTGTCTTCTGTTCTTCAGTACTTCAGTACTCAACCTGTCTTCCGTACTTCAGTATTTCAGTACTCAACCTGTGTTCCGTACTTCAGTACTCAACCGGTCTTCAGTGCTTCAGTACTCAACCTGTCTTCAGTGCTTATTAAGGGAAAATGTTTATTGGGTCTTTATACTCCAACGAGGAGAGGGATCAGATTAATCACAAAAAAGCACTTTATTAACAGGGTTTTGTAAATTATCAAAATATGATTGAGATTTCTGATAAATTTTTAATACCATCATATGTAAGAGATCTTATATCATATCCATGAGCATTTATAAAATTTATGAGACAATCATGGAGGTATTTCAGTGCAAATGAAACTATATAAAAGTAGTATGGGAACCAGTTTTTATTACACATATAAGTGTGTAAAGACAAAGAGTTTCTTCCCGCAGAAGAAGATCATAGTGGTCAGGGACACTTTCAAACACATGGAATTGCCTTCCAAATTTGAGGTCACTCTGACCCAGCTCAGTTTTCTTTTCAAGGGATGTCAAGTCCACTTAGAAATACCACTACTCAGGCCTGAATCACACTTTTTCATTTCAACACTCCAGAAGTATTTAGCTAAAAGCCAGACTTCTGCCAATATTTTGCCAACATTTTTCAATAGTTAAAATTTTCTTTTTTAGGTGATTCATCTTTTAGAAAACATCAAAAGAAGAAAACAAAATTTCCCCTAACAGATTAGGAATAATAGAGGATCTAATTTTTCTTTCTTTTAGGTGAAGTCTACACAAACGTAAATTCCCAAAGAAGCGCAGATCATTCCCACCCTTTACCCTCTCAGCCATATTCTATCTCATGGATCACGGAAACATCAACTGAAGCAGCAGCTGAATGATCCACTATACCTCTTTCTGTGATCCCCTGTGGTTTCAGCCTATGTGCCACTTGTTTTCTTTGTGGCCCTGTCTAAAAAAACAATGCAGGATGTATTCATTTCGGAAAATTGTGCTTCTAGAAGTCCCTAATTCAGTGATCATCTAATTTTTTGAGGCACTATATATTTTTTCAGTCTCTAAAAGGACATCAAGTACTGGATGAAGTGATCCACAGGTAAATTTGAGTTGAGAATTTCACAACCCAGCTTGAGATAAAAGCAGTAACAACAAATGCCTATGGTCTTAAAGCCAAAGTCAAGAATCGTTGTGGTTCATTCAATAAACTTTTATGTTTCTACAATATGCTAGGTGGACTTCTGGTCATAGAGAATTAAGAGGAAGGAAGGATAGATAGGAAAAGACCCAACCTACCAGGAAAGACGAACTTATATAAATAATTAGAATACACTGGGTTGAACTCCAGGAGTAGACCTACCTATTTTCAATACCTCTTTTCTTTTTTAATAAGAAAGAGACTCTTGATTTCAATTGTAATAGTAACGTGATCAACTAAAAATGTTCAATTTCCTGGACTCCCCTGCATGCAATATAGTTTTGCCAACAAGATAAAGCCAGAAATCCACGAAGACGTTATCTTATTCCCAAATAAGGAGTCAAAATATCTCTAAAAACACAACTTAGCTCCTTGCCCCTTTGTCCATCCCTCTCTCCTTCTCCAGAAAAGGAGATACCAGAAAGTGCGGCAGCCACTATGCGACTGGAGGCAACAAGCCTGAGGATAAAATCCTACATCTAAGGATGGCAGAGTAGAAATATGGAAAATCCTTGTGTAAGCCTGGATGGCCTCCCTCAAGAATTCCTGTTGCACGAGACATACTGCAACCTGTTTAAACCATGTTCAACGGCAGCAGACTGTACCAGAAGAATGCTTCATCCTATAAAACACAAAAGGGGAAGCAAAGAGAACTTCTCACAAGACACACTGGCATTTGAAATTTGAGTGCCAGCTAGGCAGAAGGAAGGGGGAGGCAATAGAGTCTAGGGACTAAGGGAAACGAATCAGAATGCTTGAGTTTATGACGAGTTTCTGCAATGTACCTACACTTGTGTATATTTAATCTCTCTATACCTCAGTTTCCTCATTTGTGGGAGAAGGGGTAATTATTTTATCTACTTCATAGCACAGTTTTAAGTATAAAACAGTTAAAACTGTGACACTATGAAACAATACTGGGCACATCATTAGCAGACACATGAAAAGATGTTCAACATCACTGATGATCAGAGAAATGTCAATCAAAACTACAATGAGATATCACCTCACAGTTGTCAGAATGGCTAAAATCAAAAACACAAGAAACAACAAGTGTTGGCGAGGATGTGAAGAAAAAGGAACCGTCCTACACTGTTGGTAGAAGTGGAAGCTGGTGCAGCCACTGCGGAAAACAGTATGGAGGTTCCCCAAAAAGTTAAAAATAGAACTACCCTATGATCCAGTAATGGCTATTTATCTGGGTATTTATCTATTATATTTTATAATATCTAAAGATAGATATTATATTTATCTCTATCTAAATATTTTATAATATCTAAAGATAGATATTATATTTATCTCTATATTATATTTATCTCTATCTAAATATTTTATAATATCTAAAGATAGATATTATATTTATCTCTATCTTAATATCTAAAGATAGATATTATATTTATCTCTATCTAAAATATTTATATTTTATTATAATGGCTATAAACTGGGTATTTATCTCCAAAATACAAAAACACTAATTCAAGGGATACATACACCCCTATGTTTATTGCAACATCGTTTACAATAGCCAAACTATGGAAGCAGGCCAAGTGTTCACTGACTGATGAATGGATAAAGAAGATGTGGGGTGTGAATATATATATATATATATAAAATATATATAAAAATATATATTGGAATGTTATGCATTCCAGTGGAATGTTATGCAGCCATAAAAAAGAGCGAAATCTTGCCATTTGCAACAACGTGGTAGGAGCTAAGAAAGTATAATGCTAAGCAAAGTAAGTCCGTCAGAGAGAGACAAATGCCATCTGATTTCACTCATGTGGAATTTAAGAAATGAAACAAGCAAGCAAAGGGGAAAAAAAGAGAAAGACAAACCAAGAAACAAACTCTTAACTCTAGAGAACAAACTGAGGGTTACCAGAGGGGAGGTGGGTGGAGGGATGAGTGAAGTCGATGAAGGAAATTAAAGAGTACACTTATCATGATGAGCCCTGGATAATGTATAGGATTGTTGAATCATTATATGGCACTTTAAAACTAATATAACACTGTATGTTAACTATATTGGAATTAAACTTAAAAACTTGATACAGAAGCTACTGGGCACATCATACGGCAGGTGCACATGGGAGTACAGGGGGACCAGGCTACTGTCCTCTTAGCTGAACACCCAAAAGCAGTTGTACATTGTACATACTGGCCACCTATTATCAAATATTTTTTAGATAGATCTGTATTATCAGTTAATTCACTTAGGATTAAGAAGGGCTGATCAGAAAATGTCCTTTTCTTGGGATTGAACTGAGCAATAGGCAAGTTGAAAATTTTTGCAGCCATCAGACATGGGCCACAGATGGATGCCTGAATAGACCTGCTTTTCCATTTGATGATTACTTATCATCTACATGTCACCGCTATTCTATCAGACAGTTCCAGTTAGACTGATCATTTCATATGCAATTATTTCCTCTACCTAACTGAAGGTTTTTCTGACTCACCCTAACTTCTGATTTCTTCCTGAAAACACTCCCAAGTTCCTGTGACTTTGTTTTAAAATGTACCCAGGATTTTGTTTTTATCCAGGTGTGATGAGGCCAACTGATCAGGAGACAACAGTCATTGAAAAGTGTTTTTCACAATTCCCAACAGAATAGAGCACACCACACCATGCAGGGCCCCATATGGGGAAACATGAGGGTCAGCTGGAGGTGGAAGGAGTGAGGCAAAATCATGGGCAAAAGCCTTTATTGTGGTTTTGTGGGAAGGAGCAGGTAAGGCAGGGTAAACAGTTTAGGATTGCATAGTTTGAATAATTTCTATGGGCTCCAGGCTCTAAAGGTTGTCCCTAATGCTCTGGTACTGGGCCCTGGGATTATTAGAGCACAGGGATATCGCCTCCTGAAGTGTAGAAGACAGAGGAGCTGGTTCAGAGTATGGGCTCTGGATTGGTTGGTTGGCATGTCCTGGGCATGCTCATAGACAAGTCATTAACTACCTCTAGGAATTAGCTAGACCTGGAAGGGGCATTCTCTTCCTGGTCAGTGAGGGCCCCAAACTATCAAAGTCTCACAGGATACAGAGAATAAAAACATGATTGATACAGTCTTGGGTTCCAGTTTTGTGTTTGCTGATTTACAGTATTTCAATTGTATGTTAAATTCTCTTCTGTGCCATGTAAATGTTTAATTCTAATAATCTTACAAATAAATAAGCCACTCACTGTTAAAAACATTTTTTTTTCAAAACGAAATTATACAAGTATTCAGACTGTTTTGGCTGGACAGTTCTGGGGTCTTTATTTTCCAGGTAATTGCTATAGCTTTTCACTGTGAAGAGGCAGGCATAGTCAGTTAAGTTTCTGAATAAAGAGATACTTTCCAGTTTGCACTCAAACAAGATTAAGTGTAGTGTCTCCACAATTACTACGATTAGTCTAACATATGTAATTATTCTATATCATATACACACCCAAATACGGATGATCTCAGCGTCTCCAAATAACTGCCTCTTCTTTTAGAAACCATACTGTATTTTGGGAAGTTGGGGAAAGAGTATAGCAAACCCTAATGGGCAATAAAAGTGTTGTTTTTTTTTTCAATAAAATGTCGTATTTTTTTTCAGATGTCGCTTAGTCTCCACATCCGCTAGACTTGTAAACGTCCTGTGTATAAGAAACATGTCTACCTTATGTTCATCCCTAGTATATAACCCAAGCCTGGCACATAACAGAAGCTCAATAAATATTTGTCAGAAGAATGAAGAGTGAAGAAATTCCTGTAGATAATGAATAAATTAGTGTAACATAAAGTAATGTAAATATAAACATGAGCATATTTTCTGTCTGTGAGGAAAAAATCTCTCTGGAATTCTTCTGAACTAAATTGTGAAGTTCCCCTCTCCGTTTCCTGCAGGCACAGAAAGACATGTCAAGAACAGTCACATTAACCAATATAGTACCCTATGAATCCCTGGCCTTAAATTTTTCCTACCCAAACTCCAAAAACTCCCAAATTCCAAACTCATATTAACTTGACCTTGCTTTGTATAACTCAGTAGAATTTTAAAGCTCTGTTAATACATGATCTCATTTAATCTTCTCAACCACCTTGAAAGGTAATTGGGACAGGCCCATCAGCCCAGGTACTTACACAATCATGAGCTCCAGAGATTTTGAACCTAAAAAAAAAAAAGGAAAAGAAGAAAAATTCAATTTCGAGTGAGTGGGAATTAGGCACTTCATTAGGCTACTGCGCTCAGAAGTCTAAGAAACAGAAGAGGCAGCTCAAACTATTCTGCCCACCATATCTTATATAAAAAAGTTGTCGGCTCTAAAGTTTAAATTATGTACCCAAACAGCCAGGGAGCACCAGGCCAGTGACTAAAGTTCAAATTATTTTCTTTCTTTCAAACTGCCTGGTTGAAAGTGATCTGTTAGAATTATTAATCCAATAATAAAATCACTGACCTTAAGTTCCTTGAAGTCATTCCTTTAAGTATTTAGCATTTTGTGCCCTCATTCTCTGTGTCTCTCTCAGCTTAGGGGATTCCTTACAGGCCCATGCCCTTGGTTTTTCTCTACTTTCCATAACTTGTAAAAAGCAATCTAATAAACTCATTCACTGGCTCTCCAGCGATTAAAGCCTTCTTTTGCAGCATTTGCCAATTGCTGTGACATAAACACTCCCTCCATGCTCAATTTCAAGGATAGATGTTTGTAACAATAAGATTACAAAATTCCTGATAATTTAACAATTAGTGATTAAATCAGTGATGAAGATTATTTATTACCCTTCTAAAAGGCATTCATATTTACTCTGGCAATGCTACTCCCCAAAGTATGGTGCAACTCCCCAAGTACGGAGCATCATCACAACACCTGGAAGTTGGTTAGAAACGTAAATTCTTGGGCCCCACTTCAAACCTAAATCAGAAACTCTGTGGGGCTCAGGAATCTCTATTTTAACAAGCATTCAGGTTATCCTTGTGCATACAAAAGTCTAAGAAGCACTTTATTAGTTTGCCAGGGCTACCATAGCACAGTATATCATAGAATAAACAGCTTAAAAAACAAATTTATTTCTTCACAGATCTGGAAGCTAGAAGGCCATTATATTGGTAACAGCAGGCGTGGTTCCGTTCAGACATCTCTTTCCTTGGCTGTCATCTCCTTTCATCTTCACGAGTGTCTTTTCTCAGAGTCTTTCTGAACCCTAATCTCTTTTTATAAGGACAATATTCAGGTTGGATTAGGGCTTACACCAATGACCTCATTGAACTTTAGTTACTCCCCACATTCAGAGATCCTGGGGCTTAGTACTTCAACATAGGAATCTGGGGGGATGCAATTCAATCCATAAGAGTGTCCAATAAATATTTGTTTCAATAAATAAATGAATGAATAACTTTAAGACAGGAGGGAGATACAGAACCAAATGATTGAAAGGCAAGGACCCTCAATACTAATCTAATTACTCCCGATTATGGGCCTCATCTAGTTAGTGGGCAGAGAATGGTAGTTGTTATCAAAAGCACTCAGTAGGGACTCCTGGGTGGTGCAATCGGTTGGGTGTCCCACTCTTGGTTTCAGCTCGTCATGATCTTGGGGTTGTGGGATCAAGCCCTGCGTGGGCTCCACACTCAGCATGGAGTCTGCTTAGGACTCTCTCTCCCTCCCTCCCTCTGACCCTCCCCCACCACTCTCTCTCTCTGTCTCTCTCTCAAATAAATAAATCTTTTTTAAGATTTATTACAGTGGTTACATGAAAAGAATTGCACTATTAAGTGTTCTTAGTTTTCATTAACTAATCTGTTTACTATTCTTATGAAGTCTAGACTTGGTTACACCACTTGGGATACTTGGGCTGGGGAGATTTGATACTTGCCATTATTTTAGAGCTCAACTTCAGTAAGACAAGGAAAGCCGGCTCCATTCCAAAATGGAGACTAAGAGGACCTCTTTCTGTGGCTCCCCTTCTTTTTATACAGTGAGGCATTTAGAAATGTTTCCCAAGACCCGTATAAACCCAGACATACAAATACACAAAATAAAAGTGGGACAATAATACATTCTTTCTTATTTGATGTAATGAAGTCTGCTATTTAGGATTACTCAATTATTAAACCCAAATTTTGGAATATTTACTAATTCTACTTCATCAAATTCATTAAAATGTGTTCAGTGGGGGTATTTGGGGTACTTTATTTTAAAAGAAACAGTGCTGTAACAATGCTTATACAAAGCGTCACATTAACAATCTCACACTCTAAAATTGTTCATGATAAAATTATATTCTTGAACTTCTCCAGCATATTCCTCAAAATTGTTGCTGTGAACATATATTAGATCTTTGCATGTAGAGAATCATTCTAAGTCTTGCTGCCATTCATATGAACATGTTCATATTTTATACATGAGAAGGGCAAATGTAAAAAGAATCATTTATCTTAAAAAATTAAGGTAAAAGTAGCAAATATCACCCTCTGATCCTAAAATTTGTCAGATGGCTTCAAAGAGAAAAAAAATAACACATCATCATTAGCAAACTCCCTAGGCAGAAGCTCTGACATACCGTGTTTGATTAAATCTAAACTATCACATGTTTTTTTGTAACTAGATCTGACAGATTGTTCCCATGGCATATCAACCCAAAACGATTCAAATACTGCTTGCAGTGCAACTTGCTTTTCTGAATTTAGGGCACCAATTTTCTCAAGCAAGTAGAATAAAAGGTTTTCTGATTCTCCCTAGGAATTTCCTGGAAAAAAAAGAAAAGAAAAGAAGAACTATAGCATCCCGGAGGTGGAAGGGACGTTGGTGTTCATGTAGTTCAATTTTCCATATAATTGGGAAATCCCTCTATATTACGCCTGACGAACTGTGTCCAGCCTTTGCTTACGCACTCCCTACAACAATGTGCCTTCCGCCGTTGCTGGATCCCACTGGCCCTCTTCTAGCACTAAGTTGCTGACTCTCACAAACTGTAAGTCAGGTGCTTGAACTCCACTTTCAGAAAACTTTTATTTCTTTTCTTCTGAATTAGAAAAAAAAATCACCAAATATTCTTCAAATAAATTTTGAATGCCTCTTTACCCTCAACATAGAAACATATTTATGGGGGCGCCTGGGTGGCTCAGTCGATTAAGCATCTGCCTTGGGCTCAGGTCCTTGATCCTGGGATCAAGCCCTGCGTCGGGCTCCCTGCTCGGCGGGAAGCCTGCTTCTCCCTCTCCACTCCCCCTGCTTGTGTTCTCTCTCACTGTCTCCCTCTCTGTCAAATAAATAAATAAATAAATAAATAAATAAATAAATAAATAAATCTTAAAAAAACGTATTTATGATGCAACCATTAAAAAATGAAAATTTAAAAATAACCCAAAAAAATCCTTGCCTCAAACCTATGCTCTCTCGGCTATTGCCTTACCTCTCTTCTTCCACAATATCGAGTTTCTAGAAAAGAATATTGTACAGGTGGTTTTACTTTCTTATCTTCCACTAACTTTGGAAGCAATTGGGCTTCCATCCTTACAACATCACTAAAACCATTACTTTCAGTCCTTATCACTGTACATGTCTACAATATCTGAATACTCCTGATTGCTCATTTCTTTGAGAAATTCCCTCTCTCGTGTTTTCTCTGACACTATTCTTTATCTATCCTCACCTATGTCTCTGGTCAATCCATTGTGTTATCTTTCTTGGACTTACCTTGCTTGCTCACTCCTTTATACTTACCTGGGTTTCTCTCTTCTGTTTTCTTATTTTTAATCCAAAAAGAAAAAAGGAAAATGCCCTTCAAGATGTCTGTGAACCCCCCCCAACAAAATTATATCCAAAATGTTGTGTCTATATGTGTGTGCATAGTCTAGGACTAAGAGTACTTGGTGAGGGCTCAAAGGCTTCTTGAAGTTCTACAGTGTTCCCTACAGAGAAGCACATCTTCTCCTATGACATCAGCTGCCTCTTGTACACACCACTAGGCAGCTCCACAGATATTTTTAAATGCCTCAAACACAGCAAGAGCAAATCGCTATTTTACCACCACTACTAAATTTGTCTTTCATACCTTATCTTCCGTCTTTATAAATTCCAACACTAATCATTCAATTGTCCAAAATATAAACCAAAAACTAATTCATAGCACCCCCTTCCACTCTCCAAACACAACTGGTGGTGAAATCCTCTCAGTGATACCCCTCTAACAGCTTCAGAATTGCTCCCTCCCCTCTATACAGCTGCCTTAGTTCGGGATACCATCATTTCTCAACCCAATTAGCCTAACAGATTCCTAACTGGTCTTCCTTTTCCAAAAATTTCTTCTCTCTAGTCCATTTCTATACTTCTGCTGAGCATTTTATGCCAAAGTCCAAATCTGATCCAGGCACTTAGCTATTTAAATTCCCTTTATAATTTACAACTGTATTCAGGGTAAAAAAATCTATAGGTCATGGAATAGTATGGAATGCTTTTCATTGCTTCTGCCTGAATGTCCAGCTCATCTCTTGCCTCTCACATCTTCTTACCTCTTGCATCCCTCCTTCTGGTGCCCCCTTCCCTCCAGTGTTCCCTGCTACCCTCTCCATCCCCAGTTGTATAGCTAACTCATACATGTTCTTCAAAACTCAGCTCAGATATAATATCATCAATTCTATTCATTCATTCAGCAAATGTTTCTTAAGGCATAATCTCTTTTCCTCAACATTACATAGATGCTGAAGACATAGTATTAATAAGATAGACATAACCCCTCCCTCCTAGAACTTACCTTCCATTTGGAAAAGGATTCATACCAATAAAATTAAAACAATAAGCGCATAACTAATTGTTTTATTAGAACTACAATAGCTGATTTTAGAAGTAAATATAAATTATGCTGAGAATATGAATGTGGTTCTGACCTAGGCTGTGGTATCAGGGGAAACTTCCCTGCAGAAGTCATACTTAAGCTGAGACCTGAAAGATTTATGGGTATTCCTGGGGGAAGGAGGGAAAAGATTCCAAGTGAAGGGAACAGCATGTGCACTGTGCAGAGATCTTGAAGCAAACATGTTCATGTTGTATTGGAGGAAATGAAAGAGGACCGGTATGGCTGTAATCCAGGGTGTAAGATAGAGCAACACAAATTGAACCTAGAGACATAGCAGGGGCCAGATTATACTGAGAATTTTGGAATCTTACTAATGATTTAAGTCTTATTGTAAGAATAATAGGTAACCCCCCCAAAAGGTTTTAAATAGGCAAGTGACATGATTAGATATGCCTTTTTATCACTCTGACTTCTTTTTTTTTTAAAGATTGTATGTATTTATTTGAGAGAGAGAATGAGAAATAGAGAGCACGAGAGGGAAGAGGGTCAGAGGGAGAAGCAGACTCCCTGCTGAGCAGGGAGCCCAATGCGGGACTCGATCCTGGGACTCCAGGATCATGGCCTGAGCTGAAGGCAGTCGCTTAACCAACTGAGCCACCCAGGCGCCCTATCACTCTGACTTCTGTTCACAGAATGGATGGGCTAAGTGGAAACAGTAGATGCAGAGGGAGCTTTTAGGAAATTAGTGCAATAGTTCAAGCAAGGTGTGATGGTGCCTTATACTAAAGTTAGTGATGTTGCAATTTAGAAAATAGAAAAATATGAACATGTTTTGGAAAGTAAAACTAATAGGACTTGATGAAGGATTCATATGGCAGTTAAGGAAGGATATTAAGGATGACACCAATGTTTCTAGCTTGTACAACTAGAAGGATAATTATGCCATTCGTGGATAGAGGCAACACTGAAAGAGGAACAAGTTTCAGGGTACAGTCCTTAGTACAGTTTCCACTGTGTTAAGCTTGGAGGTCACGTTAATCCTGGAGGCGACATTAAGTAAGCGAATCTGGAGGGCAAAAGTAATAATCTCAAAGTTAGAAACATTAATATGAGTCAATATATAAGTGGTAATTAAATTAATTAAATTCAGAGATGTCATCATCCCAGAATATCAAATTATTAATAATAAGATTAATAATAATAATAGCTAACATTTATCAAGATTTTACTACATGCCTATCACTTTCTTAATGGCTTAGCAGATATGAGTCAATTGATTCAAGTCACAGAGTGAGTTAAGTGACAGACTATGGATTCAAATATAGGCAATGTCAGCTTTTTAGGTGGGCAAGGTGGTGGAATAGAAAATCCAAGACCTCCTTCCCCAACAGAAGCACTAACTTAACAATGACATACGGACCCAAATACCTTTACGAGAAGCCCAGAATCTAGTGAAGTTTCAGCAGCCAAAACCAACAACAGCAACACAGAAATGGATAAGAAGGGCAATTTCACTTTACTCACATTAGCCCCTTCCCCAAGCACAGACCTGAAAGGGATGCTGCAGCTGGCATGGTTCTGATCAACTGGGAGAAGGGACTGAAGCTTGGGCTTCTCCCCCAGGAGGGAGAGAGAGGAGTGAAGATACTTCCAAAGTCCTAGCCTTTAGGTGCACCATCGGAGGGACTGCCTGCTGTCTCCCCTCACTCAGAGTGCTGACACAATGGGCAGCAAGGTTGCAATATACAAACTCAGTGACCAAAAATCCATTGTTTTTCTGTATACTAACAACAAACTACCCAAAAAAGGAAATTAAGAAAACAATACCATTTACAGTAGCACCCAAAAGAATAAAATATCGGGAATAAATTTAACCAAAGATGTGAAAAACTTGCACATTGAAAATGATAAAATATTGATGAAAGAAATTAAAGAAGACAATTTAATAAAAGGAAAGACATCCCTGTTCATGAATTGGAAGACTTAATATTGTTAAAAAGTCCATACTACCCAAAGCAATATAATCCCCATCAAAATCTCAATGGCATTTTTTCACAGAAATAGAAAAAACAATCCTAAAATTCAGATGGAGACACAAATGACCCTAAATAGCCAAAGCAATGTTAAGCAACAAGAGCAAAGATGGCGGCATCACACTTCCTGATTTCAAAAATATATTACAAATCTACAGTAATTAAAACAGTACGAATCTGGTGTAAAAAACAGAAATATAGACCAATGGAACAGAATAGAGATTCCAGAAATAAACTCATACATATACAGCATATACAGTATACTGATCTTCAACAAGGGTACCAAGAACACACAATAGGGAAAGGACAGTCTTTTCAACAACTCATGTTGGGAAAACTCGGTATCCACATATAAAAAGAATGAAACTAGACTCTTACCTGACACCAAACACAAAACTAAACTAAAAATGCACTCAAGACTCCCAAAAGAAAACATAGGGGAAAATCTTCATCATGCTGGTCTTGGCAGTGATTTCTTAGATATGACACCAAAAACATAAGCACAAAAAGCAAGCATAGAAAAGTGGAACTATCAGACTAAAAAAGCTTCTGCACAGCAAAGGAAATAATCAAAAGAGTAAAAAGGCAATTTATAGAATGAAAAAATTTTAAACCATATATTTGATAGTCAATATTTTAAATATTTAAGGAACTCCTACAACTTAATAGCAAAAAGTAGTAATAACTCAATTACAAAACGGGCAAAGGACATTAATAGACATGTCTGCAAAGAAGACATACAATGGCCAATAGGTATATGAAAAGATGCTCAAAATGACTAATCATCAGGGAAATGCAAATCATAACCACAGTGAGATATTGCCTCATACCTGTTGGGATGGCTATTATCAGAAAAAAATAGTAATAATAAGTTAAGTGTTGGCAAGGATATAAAGAAATGGCAACCCTTGTACAATGTTGGCAGGGATATAAAATGGTGCAGCCATAATTAAAAACAATATGGAGCTTCCCAAAAATTTAAAAATATACCTACCATATGATCCAGCAATCCCACTTCTGAGTAGACAGCCAAAGAATTGAAATCAAGGTCTCAAAGAAATATCTGCTTTCTCATGTTCGTTTCAGCATTACTCACAATAGTCAAGATATGACAACAGCCTAAAGATCCACTGATGAATGAATGGATAATGAAAAATGGTAGATACATATAGCAGAATACCACTAAACCTTAAAAAAGAAGGAAAACCTGTCATAGGCAGCACATAGATAAACCTGGAGGACATTATGCTGAGTGAAATAAGCCAGTCACAGGGGGGAAGAATACTGCATGATTTACTTATATAAGGTATCTAAAATAGTCAAACTCCTAGAAACAGAATAGCATGGTAGTTGCTAGTGATGAAAGGAGAGAGAAATGGGGAGTTGCTGCTCAATGTGTATAGAGTCCCAGTCATGCAAGATAAATAAGTCCTAGAGATCTGCTGTACAACTACTATTTTGTGTAATAGTTTCCAGTCACTGTATTTGTGATAAATTAAACCTTTAAGGCTTTTTCACATAAATTATTGACAAACGGTGTTTCACCCTCCTGTATTTATCTAATTATAGATTTAACCCCTGAAAACAATGTTAAGATTGCAACAGTTAAATTTCATGGCCCTGCTTTTGCCCTGCTGCCAAATTACCAAGTTCACTTTGAATCTTCATGATCGTTGGCACTAAAGAGGATCCAATCCATGCACCCTTATTTACTCTTCTCCATTCTGATCCAATGGAGGAATTAGATTTGAAAAACTAATGCAGATGGTAAATTAAAATAACACTTTGATTTATGTTAAATTACTGTGAATGTGACTTAAGTATGAAGCAACAATGGCATCCTGATAACGTACCCCAGAATGACACGGTGGGCCACCCCTTCTTAGGCAGCTCTCCGTAAAGGCGTCTGCCCATGTAAAGTTTCCAGAACAACAAAGCAGAGTTGAATGCATCCTTCCAAAGACATCTGAGCTGCTAATCAGAGAGGAAGAAGTGGTGGGGTCTTCCCAGCCAGGTTCTTTCCCAAACTCAGAAATCTTCGCAGAGAAGACTAAGGGATGAACAAAAAGGAAAGCACAGTGCTGCAAAATCTGATGTCCCTTTCCAAAGAAGAAAAAACATGTCAATGTAAAAATAGACAATATTTGTCCATAAATAGATAAATAATAATATTTGCTTGGTTTATCCTACAGGACTGACATGATGATTAAATGAGACAATGAAAGCCAAAATTCTTTGGAAAAGATAGGACACTGTTCTCGCATAAGATAGATTTATATTATTTATACCCAGGCAATCCTGAGTTTGAGTCCCACCCCTGCAAGCAAATAACTGTGGGACCTTAGGCAAGCTGTTCAACTTCTCGAGTCCCTCATCTAGAAAATAATATTCATCTCAGAGAGTTTGTGAGACTTAAAAAAATGCTATGTGTGAAATTTGACATATGATGCTTATCATATGGGAAGCCCAGCAGTTTTGTAACAGTAGTTATAGTGTAGCCCTGGTAGTAGTAGTTTCTATTACTATAAAGGTAAGGTATTCATCATATCAGAGCAAAGTTTTCAAAGATTATAGAAACATTAGCAAAGGTATCATGCTCTTCCATATCCTGCTATTTCCACTCAATGCATAAAGAGAAGGGTCTATGTTATCTTTTTAAACTACTGCTTAATATTCTAAATGAATGATAACATCATAACTTAATTATTAAAACCTCATTTAAGTGGATATAAATAAAGATGTCATGAACCAACATGTACATACATCAATTACTTTTTAAATAGAGAGGTATTAGGATCAGTCTTCTAAGTCTTGCATTTTTGATATTTCCCATTATTACGCATATATACTGAAGATATCCTGGATTTTTTCGAGCCCAAACTGGGATCGCTCTCTTCTTATGAAGCCGTCTCTAACTATAAAACTCACAGCATTCCTTCCCTGAATCAAGCAATGTAGCTCTTGGTTATAAACTCATTTATTGTTCTGTTTTTCATATATTAACAGGTTTGACATTCCAACTATTTTATAAATGCCTGGAAATTATAAATATACACATATTTTTCTTTTATCTGACTCAAACACACTAAGGATATTAAACTAACATTAGGTCCAATTAGTGTAAAACCATTTTCCCAATCTGGTACTCTTTCTTTGCCTCTCTGCCCTTTTCCCTTGCTTATTAGTGCATTCTCTGACAAAGAAAAGGTAAAGAAATTTTCAAAGCTCTAAGACAAAAGGTTATTTTAAAGGTTAACCATTCTGTGTGGAGCACTGGGTGTTATGCACAAACAATGAATCATGGAACACTACATCAAAAACTAATGATGTAATGTATGGTGATTAACATAACAATAAAAAAATTTTTTTAAAAAAGTTTAACCAATCAATAATAGGCTGAAGTGCATTTACTGCAAGTTTATTCTCAGCTCTTTGGGAGAGAGATCTGTACACATACTCACAACAGATGTAAAGAGAACCAGATCAGCCATGCAACCCTCCAGAGGCTGCTGGCAATTGTTGGCCAGATTTGCTGCCAGTAAGTGAGCTCATTGCAGACTTGAGGAAGCATAATGAGAATGTCCCTACACTGTTGGGAGTACACACTTCCATATGGACAGTTTTAAACACTGGATGGGAGCATAGGTTCTCAAATTTGACTAAAGTTCAAGATTCTAGGAATCATGGTTCAAATTTACCCTGTTCTCCCAAGCATGATGTAGAGTTACAAGCAATTTACATGTGGGATTAGCTCTACAGGTTAAAATATTATGTCATAAAGTTTCAAAGATAAACTCCTAAAATAACTTTGCTTAAAGTAATGCTATGATATGGAAGAAATAGCTAAAATTTAAAAATTATGCCTGAACTAGATTATTCAATATTTTAAGAGTTTTTTCCACCAGTCCTTCACATGTATTGGAAATGCAAGAATCTAAATTTGTATATTTTACTGGGCCTATTTTTCAAACTAAGAAGACCATGAGCTGGCTTTATTTTTGCCTACAGTATAGTTTAAATAAGGTTTGTGGGCTTTTTAGTGGTACAAGTACCCTAGCTGATTGCTTCTATATTCAGGAAATAGTGTATTTAAAGCTGGTCCTTCTGTGGAGACAACTGCTGATAAGCAAAGCTGTTTCCTTGGAAACATCTAAGCAGCATCTGACAGCCTGCTGAACATTTGAAATTCACAACAATTGATCTTGGTAGCCTCTCCCTAGACAAGCTAACTTATGAGGAGGGAGTGGTAAGCTGGGGTGAGGAACCAAATTTGAATATTAATTGGACAGCAAATTTCTCACTGTCAGTCTTCTTCAAAGACTCTATTCTGGCTCATTTTATTATCTTAGAATTCATTCAGTGATTGAAACAGTGTATTTAAAATTCAATATATATCAAACTTTTAATTTGGGAGGTGGTATTTTCTGGTTTCTACTTTTAAAATATGAATTTCTGGAATAGCTACTGAGGGCTTCATCTCCCTTAAATTGTAAGCAAATTAGAGGTCAGTCGGGACTGACCTTGGGCATACTGAAACAGAGAGTGTTTTCCACTGTCACTCATCTACCCTGTCTGAGAATAAAAACTGAGGAAATATTGGGACAGCAGAAGAATCATAACTCACCCCAAAGCAAGTATTATGCATCTACATAGTGCTATTGTAAAGAAACAAGCAAAAGCATATATTTGAACATGTTTATCATATGTTTTTATTCATATAAAACTCTGGGGTACTGTCCAGCCATTTGTGTTCTAACAAGCCCTTTCGGGGAATTCTGATGTAAACTAAATTTTTGAAAACCACTGTTCTAGCACATGAATTGTGGGATGGATACACACACTTGAAGATGGTCCTCATCATATGCTTCTGCGACCATGTCAGACATGCTGATGACCCACAATAAACATTATGAAGGTGCCAGAATTGCCTTGACAGAGTACTAAAGAAGGGGTTAGTGGGCTCAGAGCAGTGGACAAACAAGAGTGCATTATTATGTGAGACCAGAGAACCTACAAGCCACATGATCCCAAGGGAGTGAGAAAAAAACAAGTTACTTCACTGAATCAATAGGGAATGCATTAATGAGGGAGCACTGGCATTGCTGAGAATCTGTAGAAAGTCTTTCTTCTGTAGCCTAGGTCAATGGGAGGTTATGTTGTGATGGAGCTGGGCTCGCTACTGTCAATGGGGCAATATGGATGATGGTATTCTGATCCATCAGAGGCCGAGTATTGCACATCATCATAGGCACAATGGATACAATTACTACAACGGGCAAAAGCTAGGATGGCAACAAGGGGCTAATGGACCATTGAGTTCCTAAAAGCAAGATAAGCTGTTGACAGCTTGGCTTATATAAATGAAAGTGGTCAAAAGCTGATGATCAGTTGCCCCATGGAAAAGTCATGATCCCTCTTCCACTTCCTGACCAGAGCCAGTTTGCAGGTCCAGAGCCCATCCATTGAAGGGAAATTTAGAATGTTAAAGAAGGACCCTGTGACACCACAGAAGGTATATATGATTAGGATTCCCAAAATCTTTCCCCAAAACAATATATAGCCATGTCCGAGATGAACCAAGCAAGGGAAAGGAAAATAGCCAGTTCTTTCAAGGACTACTGGATACAAGACCTGAGTGGTGATAACAAGGGAGCTAAAATTACATCATGACCCATATGTTAAAATGGAGACATGAAGAAGGAGACTATACATGGAGTCTCAGCCCATGCCCACATCACAGTAGGTGCAATAATTCCAAGGATGCATACTGTTGTCAAATCCCTAGTCCCTGAGTGCATACCTAGGATGGATAATTATAGTTGCTGTACAACTTTCTCGTAGATCCTTGATCAGCACAGTAAGATTCACCATGATAGCAATGGCCAAACCCTTGTAATAGTCCCCTTTTATCAGCCAAGATAGTAAATCAAAAACAATACCAAATTGTTTTGGTATTATCAAAGGTGGTTTATCAAAGGTGGATTATCAAAGATTAGCACCACTCAAAAATTTAAAGGATGCACAGTGTAGCCCCTGCATAAACCCAGGAGATCACAGCAGATGGTCAGAGACTACCATAAACTTAACCATGTGGTAAACCTAATTGCAGCTGGTGTGCCAGATGTGATGTCTTCCACAGAACAGACCATATGGCCTTTGGCACTGGTATGTGCCAAATGATCTGGTAAATGCATTATTTTCAAATACCATCAGGAAGGAGAATCAAAAGAAGTTCTCGTTAGCATCAGTCCATAGCAGTTCACGTTCATTCTCTTGCCTCAACTATGGTCCTTCCTCACTGTCCAAATATAATCTGAAGAGAACTCCATCATTTCAACCCTAGGCAAAACATCACACTGGTCTACTATAATGCACCAATATACCTTTCTATTGGCTAAAAAATGTAATCAAAACATAGTACTTGAGCCCTAAGATCTTGGACAATAACAAACTAACTCAAGAGACATAAATGAGTGAGGATATTTCAAAAGGACATTTGTGATTGACTCAACAATATTGGCTGCCCTTCTCTGTGAGGATTCTCACTTTAGAGACCTTAGATAAGACAATCTGAGCTACGACTTTTCCACTAGAAACTTCAAGAGCCAGTAGGGGCTTCCCTATATACTCTTTCACCCTGCCACAACAATTGGCACTGTTCCAGATAGAAACTGATCCATCCTCCTGGATCCCAGAATGAAGGTGATGTGGAGCAGAGTCATGAGGGACATTGTCCATAATGGACATTGTTGTTGCAAATCAGAGAGATTTTTAAGTTTGTCTGTTATGCTGCATAACTTAGCCTCTCTTGGCCAAATCAACATCCTTCTGTGATGAAGGTGACAAAGAGAATGCTGCTCCCTAATAGGAATGAAATGAGATACCTACAAGAAAACTTCCCAGCTCTACCCACCATATAATATGATTAGTTCTGATAAAAATAAGGACTTCCCTATATGTCAACTAAAGAGATGATTTATATAAAATGAATTATAATGTGCCATGAAAGTCTGTTGAAGTGATAGATGAGGTCGCAAAGTCATTACAAACAAAAAGGAGCAACGCTCCTGGAATCTACAAAGAGTAGAGTTGAGGGGAGATATTGTTAGTTCTCCCAAAAACATGACTTGGGGAAAAAGTTGCTTTATCTGGCTGACAAAGAACATATGTCATTACTTTAAAGATTTTCCATTTAATAGGAAACTGTGATTCACTAGGCTCCCATAATCTGGTGAAAACAATCTTAATTCTGTTTTCTCTTATTATATATTTCCAACATTACTTTCCAAATTAACATCTATAGTTTCTGTTGATCATTAGAGAGAGAATACACTGATGAACCAACAAGAACATTCTGATCACTTGGCAGTCACGTCTCATTACTAATTAATGATTAGCATTCTGATTGAAATGAAGGAAAAGCTTCTTAAAAAAAGTAAAATGCATTACATATTTGGCTTTTGCTCTTTCATTATCTTCAGCCTTGGCAATCTGATTGCAAACAATTTATCATATAAGGAAAACACTCAAATTTATGTCTCCAACACTGACAACTTGGCCATGCTCTAGTCCTTGCTGATGGCTTTGATGTTTTGTCAACACCTCAAATACATATAAGCAAATTTCATGTAAGCTAAATAGAATCATTTACCTCCCCACCCAAAACCCATCCTTCTCTTTCTTTTCCTGTCATTGGCATTAACCAAATTATAATCTTCCTCCCCTCTCCCTCCCTATTTCCTCTTATCCAAAATGGTAGTTGCCCCTTTCCCCACCACCCCTGCCCACTTTTGTCTCACCTAGATTTTTTTCACTCCCAAATCCTCAGATGTCCTCACCAGCTCTATCATCAGTCTCAAAAGAGTTCAGAAGTATGTTAATAGTCTCTAGCTACCTCTCCTTTTATAATACATTGGGCCTTAAAATTAATGCTCTTTCCAAACCCAGGGCCTGTACCCAGGCATGATTGCTGAGTCTTTAGATTTCTTTCCTACCAATCAGACCTAAGACTCAGACATAAAATACTAATCCCTGAACATATATGTGACCCACGGGTCAAGTAAAAGAACTTCTACTCTTCTCAATGGTCTCACCCTATAGGACTGGAGCCCATCCTAACCTCAGTTCCAGTAAAATGGGTCATGCATGTTACATTACTGGGGTCTTCTCTTCTCATTTCCCTTCCATGGGCCTCAGTTCTTTCCCCATTCCTCTGCTATGTATTTATACATCAGCCAGAATCTCACCATTGCCCTTGCCATATCTTGATTTCATATTGTTAGACCCAGTCCACGTGCTTGGATGCTCTGACAATAGGCTCCACTTCTGATATCATTTTAAGACTATTGTTTCACCTGATATGTCTCAAAGATCTCCAGTTTTTCACTGTGTTGATTTTCTGTGACTGCTATAGCACGTTATCACAAACTTAGCGGTTCAAAACAACATCTGTATGTTACCTCACAGTTCTGTTGGTTTCAGGTCCAGGTTGGCTTGACTGGAATTCACAGGCTGAAATCAAAGTTTTGGCCGGCTAGACTCATCAGAAAATTCTGGAGAAAATCCATTATCCAGCGCATTCAGGGTATTGGTAGAATTCAGTTCCTTGCAGTTGGAGGACTAAGGTCCCAGTCTCCTTGCTGACTGTTACCTGGAAGCCACCCTTAACTCAGAAGCTCCCTGCATTCTTCCTCACATTGCCCTCTCTCTCTTCCTAGCAATGGAACAGTGAGTACTTTTCACACCTCAGATCTCTCTGACTTCCCTTCTACCACATCTCTGGTGTCTCCTTTTCTGCCTTTGTCTTGTGTATTCCTCTTCTGTTGATGCACCTGGAAAATCCAGAATAATCTCCCTATCTTAAAGTCAGCTGATAAGCATCCTTAATTCCATCTATAAACTCCCCTCACAGAAGTGCCTAAACCAGGTGCCAAACAGTGTATAGATTACTGTATGATGGGATAGCCAGGGGATGGGAATCTTGGGGGGACATCTCTAGAATTCTGCCTACCACCAATACTCTCCAGAAACATTGAACCAGAAAGACTCAGGAGCCTACAGCCATGCACAGTGAGGACAGGGAGAAGGCAGGAGATGGAAAACAGGGACCTAGGAAAGGTCGTCTCCTGAATGATCCCAGACACCTCCATCCACTCAGCTCCCAGAACACTGGAAGTTAGGCTTTGACACCCCAGGCAAAGGACTGGAGAATTTCTCCCTGGAGAAACTAACGGGCACAACAGAAAAGACCTGCTGATGTTTGAAGGGTCCCCAGTGAACTAGTTATTCCCCACCAATCAGTCTACAGGGAAGCTCAACAGGCAACAGCCCTGGCCATGCACCCAGAGTATCCAAACAACTTGTTAAATCTCTCTGTCAAATATGATCATGAGGATTATGGGTATTAAGGAGGTATTAAGGAGGGTATTAATGTGTTGTGATGAGGACTGGGTGTTATACGACAACTAATGAATCCTTGAACACTACATCAAAAACTAATGATGTACTATATGTTGGCTAACTGAAGATAATAATAAAAAAGAATATTTTATAGCCGAAACAACATTGAAAATAAATAAATAAACAAATAAATAAATAAATACAGTTTAAAAATGAGATAGCCTTCAGGACCTAGCTCACATCTCTCTTTTCTAATAACCTCCCTGCCCTCTTTAGGTACAAGGAACATTTCCCCGAGTGCCACTAGCACTGTAATTCCTGTCTGTAATTCCCTTATGAGTTCTATCACTTCATTTCTATCAATGCCATATCTCTCCTTCACTAAGCTGTAAGCTTCTAAATATCTATTTAACTTATATACTTCAAAAATTTCTCATCCTGTTGTTTGAACAGTAACATCAAGAAACATTTCTTGAATCATATACTGTAAAAAAAAAAAAAAAAATTCAACGATGTGCCTTTTATCCTGCATTAGATTGTGAGTTCCTTGAGCGCAAGCACCTTCTCACATTTCTTTTCTTCCCCAGCTTATAGCACAGTGCATGGCACTCATGGGATATCTGTAAATGAACGGGTTCACAAAAAAAATATGTGTCTAGTGATCTGCTGTTTCCTGGAGATTCACATTCAATTTCATTTGATCCTGACACCTCTGGTATGTGGGCAGATCAGTTGTCGTAATATCTGCTCACATTTATTGAACACTGTTTTAAGCCTCACAGCACATTACAGTAGAGACAAATTTATTATCATCCCATTTACAATTAAGAATTTAGGTACAGAAAGGTTAAGGTTAAAGGTTAAAAAGAAGTAAGTTGAGATTTGAATATTGACAGCCTGAATCTTGAGCTTTTGCTATTTACCAATATCCTCCACCGATTTACTATTCAAAATACAAAACAAAACAAACATTCCATTTTATAGGAAACTGAGATCAGTTGGCAAGTATTCTAACTCAGGGTCTTGAAGTCATCTTTCTCGTCATTGTTTCCCATAGATCCTTAGTGTATCAATGAGCAAATAAAGATGAGATCTACAAACACAGAGATTTTGTCTATTGTGTTCATTGCTATAATCCACCACCTAAACGAGTGCACTTTGTAGATGTTTGTCAATGATTTGAATAAATGGTCATTTGATACTGAATAACATTAGTAAATATCTCTTGGATCAAATCAACTCTGAATAAATTGACCATCAAGTTTCTACATCTTGTAAGGTGAGAAATATACTCTCAAAGCCCACAAAATTACAACAATCCAGGATACTTGGAATAGATAGTTCCTTACCAGGGCAGGTTTCTAGGAAGAGGGTGAATATGCAACCACAGAAGGATCATCATGCTGTAGTTAGGATAAACTTTATACAAAGAAGGGGGAAATACATGCACATTTATTACAAAGTGGGAAATAAAGTAATTATCTGGAAATTTAGAGGGAATAAAAAATCATTTGCCTCAAATATAGTGATTTCCTAGGTAAAAATCCTCTCATTATCTTTTAAAAATTATCTGATTGGTTTATCATTCGTCTTCTATGTGTGTAGAAGAGCCCAGGCTGGAGGTTTGCTCCCATTCAGAGTCCCTTCCTTCTCTGTGTCACCCCCTCCCATGCAAGTGATAACTGACTTCAAGCAGCTTTATCATCCATGCAGCTTCTACAACTGGTCTTCTCTCACTGTCCCTATGGAAGGGATCTGACCTCTGCCCGATGCCCCCGTGATATTGGCATTGTCTCCTTCTATACCCTGTTTCTGCTCTTTGAGTCCTGCAGTAATAGAATATGATTCTTTTGTAGCACTAAAACACACCTAATCAAGTAGGGATCTATTTTATAATACAAGTAACAGGTGTATGAAATAACCTCACCCTCTAAGGTGAGGTGCCTTTTCCACAATGCTCCCTAGCTTCTCCATCAACACAGCATTCTCCATTTAACAACTTATTGAGAGAAAATGGCCACAGAGCTTCATATTGTTGAAGTTACTGCAGCTTCTTATGCTCTCTCTTACCTACAGCACATTCTTTACAGGTCTGTGCTAACCAATTGCCAGGCTGTCAGCAGGCTGCCTGGCTAAGATGAATTTTGCAGGCTTAGTCACTAACCTCAATCTCTTTCTCTCATAAGCTAGCCCAACTACAAATTCTTTTTAACTGATAAACTATAAATATCTATATTTTGCAAAAAGGCTTCTAATTTAGTTATCTTTATGTTAAAGAAATTTATGGAAATACAGAATTACAAACCTTTTTAAAATCATGGCCAATTATAAAACTTCCCAATGGTGTGCATCCTTTACCTGCCAGAATTTTTTGTTTCTATTTATTCTATTCATGGAGGAAAGAAAGAACTGCACTGATGCCCTTTACCCTCCCTAAGGAAAATGTGATGCCCAAGTAAGGAAAAAAAAATTCTTCAAGAAGAGAAATTCTGTATCAGAAGCTTAGCTGTAATTTAAGGTTCACCAAATGCTCACATATTTTTGAAACGTTATTGACAAAAGTGGGGAGTAAATCTAACAAAGAAACTCCCATATACTTTTAAATCTTAATATTTGTTTTGTTCCACTTAATCATTGTTGGCTTTTGCAAGAGGCATTGGCTATCTCTAGTTTATGTTTAAATATCTAGAGGGAATAGAATGCAAAGTGCAAAGCTCTTGGGTATTTTTTTTCAACCATTTCTCAAGTTTTCCTACAAGTGAGAAAACAGGGAGGGTCTACATTTTTTTGAAAAGCATGACATCACCAGAAAAACAGAAGTTCACCATTCAGTAAGACCAGCTTTGCACCAGACACTGGGTTGAGCTCTGGGTATATAAAACTGAGTACAACGTGGTCCCTGTGCATGATCTAGTGGAAAAGATGCAGCTCAGCTCTGACACAATGCAATGAATACCCTAGAATCACTTCCAAAGGAACACAGCAGAAATAGCTCTTGCTCTTCCCAGATGGTTGAGAGGCAAAGGCAAAGAGGCAGTGCAGCTTTCACCCTGGAGAATGAGTATAATTTTCCGAAGCAGTGGGACAGTCCTTCTCAAACCCAAATCCAAAAAGAAAAGAAGTTAAGAAGGAATGAATGAAAGGAAGGAAGAATGGAGAAAGGGGGAGGGGAATATTTTGCTTTTATCTGAATGGCCTACTCATTCAAGGCTGATTTTCTCATAATAAAATCACATGATTGAAATTTGGAAAATATTCTGTTGAACTGACCACTCAATATCACCTAATCACCTAATATCATCAATAGAAAATGATGCTGAAGGGAAAAAAAAACCTATCTTAAAGTCTTATTTTTATTTCCTGTGAATGCAGTCGACCTGCTATTTGATATATTTTTTATACAGATGCCCTTACAGAAGGATCTGGAGAGCTGTTCCAATGATATCACAAGATGAGTGGTCCCAGTGAAACAAGATGATGGCTGGAGTAGGTCTCTCCACCCCGGAGGCTCTGATGATTTTCTGACGATTCCTCTGACTCATAGCACCAAAATAATTCAAGCTTTGATATTTATTTATAACCTCAAAAATACCTTGAAGACTCATAATCCAGACTACTCTATTATTTTAGTAATTATGGCAATCAGAACTAACCTTAAATGCCCAGCATGGCAGCTCAAAACTGAAATCTACAAGGGCGGGAAGAGGAAAGTCCTAAGAGGAAATAAAACAAGGGTTGGACCAGTTTGGCTTTTTACCATCCCTGATTATGCCGCTGCTCCAGTTATATTCTGCCATCAGTGATTGGAAGAGTAGAAAAGTCAGTCATACAGGGACCTAGTTAACATCCCCAGCTAGACCAGGTCGAATGAGAAGGTCGTGCACGATGGTGATATCCATGTTTCCACTTTCTGCAGTTACCGCTTGAATAAACAGAAACAAAAGCCTTCACAGAAGCTACTACTGCACATTAATTATTTATATAAAAATTTGGTAATTGTGAATATAACATATGATCACTGAAGAAATTTTGGAAAACATATAAAAGGAAACAAGAAAATACCCAGAGATACTGAAGGTAACTGCAGAAAGATTGTATCCTGTTATTTTATTACAGGAAAATATTATTTGGAAATGGAATTTTATTTTTAGTTTTTTTAATTTTATTTTATTTAAATTCAATTAATTACCATAAAGTATATTATTAGTTTCAGAGACAGAGTTCAGTGATTCAGCAGTTGCATGTAAGAGGTGGGGGCGGAATGGAAATGTAATTTTAATGACTATAGTTTTTATGTGCTATTCCATAATCTATGTTTATATTCTCTTACTTTTAAAAATTAAGATGATTTCCAACTTTTTCTATAGTAACTTGTGCTAAAATGAATGTCCTGATTGTAACCACCTATATATTGACCTTTGTCTGCATCTCTCCTTGTTTCTTTGTGATAGGTTCCTAAAAGTAAAATTACTAAATAAAACAATAGGGGCGCCTGGGTGACTCAGTCGTTAAGCGTCTGCCTTTGGCTCAGGTCATGATCCCGGGGTCCTGGGATCGAGTCCCACATCGGGCTCCCTGCTCCATGGGAAGCCTGCTTCTCCCTCTCCCACTCTCCCTGCTTGTGTTCCCTCTCTCGCTGTTAAAAAATAAATAAAATCTTAAAAAAAAACAATAGAAAACTTAATTCTTCTTAATACCTATGGCCAAATTGCTTTGTACAGTATATCGGTTAACCACACACGGCTTAATGCTTCAACCAGTGTAAAATAGTATAGTCTCTACAAAGCCTCACCAGCATTGAATAATACCTTTTTTTATTTTTTGCTGATTTGATAAATGAAAATTTATAGTTTTTACATATGCATTGCCATGATTAATAGTGGATTGAAAATTTTCTTGTAGTTATTCGCCATGAGCATTTCTATCATATTTGCCCATCTTTTAAGGTCTTTGTATTTTAGTCACTGATTTGTAAAAGTTCTATATATTAGGAACTGTAACATTCATATTTCTTACAGGTATCTCAGTTTGTAATTTGTCTTTAATTTTGGTTATTATGAAATGTGAAGTCTATGATAATTTTATATAAAAATCAAGTATGTTGATTTTGTAAATCAATTTTTCCAACGGTTTTATGAATGGAAAGTCTCCCCATCTTGAAATCAGGCTAAAACATTAGAAAGAAAAAAAAAAAACATAAGTGATGATCTTCTTTATAATTAACTCTTTGATCTAGTGAGACTGAGAATCTTAGCCATTTAACAGGATTTTAATACATAACCCTTATTATCATAATTTAAATATTTGGTCTTAAGATATCTTGTCTTATGCTTTTATTTCCTATGCTTTCTTGCTATTCTTTTGTTTCTATAGAATTTTTTTCTACTTCAATCATTTGAAAGTTACAAATCGTGGCTTAATTTTTGTTTACAGATGTTTACCATTAAGATATCCCCAGCTTTCTTTAGGCATTATTTCCAGGTTAACACCATTAAGAATGAAATAGCATTTTTTACTATCCACTACACAAACTAGGGATTTTAGCCTCCTGTAACTTTCCCTCCCACCCCATCTAAATTTCCAGCATACTTTAGAACAACTTGAAGTCGAAATTATACTTTTTAGTATTATACAACTCTGTTTCAAGAATATATTTGCATTCAGTTTTTCAACCTTAATCTATACCATGAGAATTCACTCAGTGATTATGACAAGAAGTTATACTGATTCGGTAGCCTTTATTACAATGATTAGATATTCCATATATTTATAAGTATCATTTATTCAGACTGACTACATATGCCTTTTTAAGTCTACTTTTTTAATGTTTTCTTCCACTGATTCACAAGCACTTCTCAGCTGGCAACCAAGCTTAGAGGGGATGGCCATACTCCTGATGGTTCGGATCTATTCTTTGTGCCATCTGCGTTTCAGATACAAAGAGGAAAAGCTCAGGACCAACACAGGAACAGTCAGAATGCTATGTCTCTCCATTCAAGTTTGAAACTCTCAACACCCACACCAACATAATCCTTTCCTAAGATTTAACACCTGTTATTTTTAGAAATTATTTAGTTATGTTTTCATTGTGCTTTTTCTGAATTCTCTTAGCTCTGTATATCTCTGTTTCTCAGTAAAAGGTGCTAGCAATCTAAAAGTCATAAAGTTTATTTCATTGTTCCCTCAAGGGGAAAACCAGTTTTGTGTTCTTAAATAAAAAGCAAGCTATGGAAAGAGTGACTCTATTGCCAAATATAATTTCAGGTGCACCTTGCTTTGCTTCACTCCTGGCCAGCAGCATAGGTTTGTTGTGGGGTGTTTGTTTGTTTGTTTGTTTGTTTTAGAAATCAAGTTACACATTAAATGTACTGAAGAAGTTTGCTATTTTATCACACGATGAATCCTTCTCTATAAGTATCATCAAACCCTTTCTAACCTGTTTTATATATGTGAACTTTCAAATATCAAGATAACTTAGTTTCAAACCAGTATGTTCTTCCTCTTCTATATATGTTACATATTACAAATGAGAAGAAGCATAGTAATTCCCCTAAACAAAAGGAAGAAACAATTGTATTATATCTTCAAATCTTCTCTGGGCTAAATAAGTTTTTGACTGTCAAGGTAGAGATAAAGTGGGGATTGACTTAAATACATGAAATAAAGAATCCTAAAGATAAGAGTCTTGGGGAAAGGTGCAAGATGAGGGGTGGGGTAGAACATCCTAGGGGTAGGGTAGAACATCTTACCCAAGCAGTGCATGAGAAAAATATAACAAGTCTTGAAGAGGTATCAAAGGCACAGCTATGGACAGTGTTCCAAATCAGAGGTCACACATGTCAAACAAGGCACTAAGAGAAGGACAGAAGACAAAATATACAGTCAAAATGACATTAGGCCCAAGAAACTAGCAAAAATGAAGATGCAGAGAAGGGAACAATAGAAGAGAGAGGTATATTTTGCATTAGTCTAACAGTGCAATGCTTGAACTACAGCTATGATGAGTGGTCCCAGTGAAACAAGATGAACATAATGTTCAATGAGAAAAGCATATCAAAAGCCTATATGCAGTATGGCTCCATTGATATTTGCAAAATACACAAAATTAAGAATATACATGGTGGGAGTATTTACACCATGGAAATCAACAAATGCTATCCCTCCCCAGAAGGAAATTTTTTTCTTTGTTGCTTAAGAGTCAGTTGTTAAACATTTGCCAACACATCAATGTGTCCACCCAGTTCTGCATCATCTCCAAGTGGAGATGGAATCCATCATTTGGAAGGGCATCTCCATCTCTGTATGTGTAGAACCAAACTTATTGTCTGCCTGCTCTCAAGTTTGTGCACCCAATATCCATTTTCCAGTTAATGGCATCACCAGCTGTCTGCTTGCACAACTCTAGAGCTGTTAACACTTCCCGTTCTTCACTCCCACATCTAATCAGTCCTCTATATCTACATTCAAAACGTGTCTCACATTTGTTCTCTCTTATCCTTTCCTCATGCTGCTTCTAGAGGCAAAATAATCTACGACCTGTACATATGCTTCCAGGGTTGTTATTCAAAATATTTAAAAACTAATTATGACTAGGCTTGGTCAATCAGAGCAGAAGTCAGCTGAAATGTGCTGGTTGCTAAATCAAGAGAAGGGACACCTCTGGGTTCCTAGAGGTGCAGCAGGTGGCCAGAGCTGTGGGGGTGGGGGACACTCAGCAGCTCAGGACAGCCACTATTAATAACTGGTAAAGTGGTATTTCAGTATTTTAACAACTTAAAAGACGTATCAGTGCATACCAGCTGAATTTTTGTCATGAAGGTGGCATATGTATCATGAAGTTACACAGGATAGTTTAAAGAGGTACATATACAAACTTTTTAAAAATAAAATATGTATTTTTATGACATGTCAAAAAAATACAATACACTAAGGCCAAACTTTGAAATATACGTAGTGTCAACTAGATAAATAGGATTGATAGATGGTAGAGACAGATGGTAGATAAGATGATAAGATAAGATCTAGGTAGATAAGATCTAGGCAGATAAGAGAGGTAGAAAGTACTGGTGACAAAATTTAGGTGAGTGACAGGAGTCTGGAAATTATGGTGCTCTGCCTCCAATTTCTCCCCATTTCAGTTTTTCTTTTTCAGAGCTGCCAGAGTATTTTTTCTAAACACAGATTTGATCCTTTCAACTCCATGGTTTGTTTCACTTTTTTTTAATCTGACAAAGACCAAATTCCTTAAAGAGTACAGTAATCTTGCAACTATGGCTTCATAAAATTACTTTAGTCATCCCACCAAAACCTCTGCCTTTTGAGCCACATCCTTCCAAGTCTTGGTTCAGATATTTCCCAGCTGGTAAACCCCAACTCGTCATTCAGACTTCAGTGTAAATGACACTTTTTCTGTGAGACTTTCCCCAGCGTTTTGCATAGAAGGAGAAAGCCATTCTCCGAGGGCCCCTGCATCTCTTGAGCTTTGCGATGTTGCTGCAAAGACCCTCTCTGGTCTTGTCCTTGGCACGATTCCTTTTTAAGTGTTTTATTTTCTGTGCACCTCAGCTGATCCTGTGAATGAAAGAGGAACAGTTGGAGGAGCTGTCTTCACTTCACAGACTGTGTCTCCCTCCAACAACACCGGGTAGACATGACCTGACTGGCCTCCCAGCCTAATAGAGTGAAACTCATTTGGGAGAAACCAGCTTTAACCGTGTAAAAAAATCACTGCTTCACTCTGTTAATTTAACCAGGAAAGGAATGACTGTGCCAATAAAACATTTTCTCCCTTAAAAAAAAAAAAAAAAAAGAAGTGATGGTATCTTCCCCTTCCTTTTGACATGGTTCATTCACATCGCCATTTAGAAGGGACTCTGCTCACTCGAGGATCCTTCTTCCAGTTGCCTGTTGAAGGCATTTGGTTGCTCATCAACAACACTCTCCCAAAGAATGGGCACAAATATTAGAATTCTATATTAATTATGACGCAGTCTAAGCTCTTAGAGCAAAGAGAATACAAAATACATAGGTTCATCAAGATAGAATTTTCTTTCTTTCTCACTGGAAGCCCAGGAATAGTGGACAAG
Source organism: Zalophus californianus (assembly GCF_009762305.2). Lineage (NCBI taxonomy): Eukaryota > Metazoa > Chordata > Mammalia > Carnivora > Otariidae > Zalophus > Zalophus californianus. The sequence continues at coordinate 30,725,781 of NC_045596.1, forward strand.
GTGTGGGAGGGGAGCTTCATGGTCTCCATCTCTGTTTCCAAAGTAGCTGCTCCACTCCCACCATGACATGTGCAAGCAGCAAACAGGAGAGAGGCCAAATCCAAGCCTGCATCTTCACTGACAGGGCATTTTGTAGAAGTGGCACACATCACGTCTGCTCACATCTCCTTGGCCAGAACTTAGCCAGATGGCCCCGCTGAATCACAGCAGGGCCCTTGAAATTTAATCACTACCTGGTCAGCAATGCGCTCAGTCAAAACCTGAGAGGTTCTATTACTAAAGGAAGATGGGGAGAAATGGAGAATGCACATAAATTATCAGTTGGTTCCTCGAACATGAAACACAGATTTCTCCGTTTTACTTACATATTAAGTGTGAAGATAAAAGGTTTTATGGGAAACCTGTTGGATTGTTGGTCACAGTCAGGTTGCTGGTTACTCCAGAATTTTAGTCTGGAATTTATGGTTTCTTTTATTACTGTTATTATTCCTTCAGCTTATTCCATAAAACCAGGCATATATATGATCACAGTCCCTCAGCCCACATATAAATCCTGCTATTTTATGGGACCACTCAACTCTGGGTCAGCTTATGTGGATCCCTTTTTTATACGGATGATAAAGTAAATTAAGTCAACCTTATTCTCTTTATTTTCTACTCCAATAGTATAAGTCTTGCTTCCTAAAAATAAACCCTCTTCCAAAAATACAGTTATCATATCCTTTTTTTTAAAATTGTGTGCTTGGCTCTAGAATCATCTACCAGTTCTTACCTTAAATTTTTTTAGCTGACTCAAAATTTTCACAGCTTGACTGCAGTTCAGAAAATAATGCACTAAACCTGAGCGGGAAAGTATTGCATTCAAAATCTGCATACAATTTGCTAAGCACCAATTATATTTTTCAAACAGTGCTCTCTTGGGTATAATAGTAAAATCTATCAAGCTTTTCATCTGCCCTCGAATTAATAAACATTTGCCTTCTGCACTGAGCAAGACTGCAGTGATGCCAGGGTTAAAGAACCATAATGAGATACAATTACCAACTATAGGTGTTCGGCTTGAAGCAATAACACATTTTGTTTCTGTATGGTAGAAAGATACTTTCATTTATCCTACTGGGGGTTCTTCTTTCTGGACGACTGACTATGAATTACTTCTAGAGGCCAAACATGTCTCTCATTGAATATTCCAGCATAATTGAGAGCTGCCTCGGTGAGCCTGCCTACATTAACAGTGTTCTCCAGTGCAAAATTAAATTTAAACTAATCGCTTTTCATGACTCTCTGGATAGTCAGAAATGGAGGGCCTGCATGTCGAAGATGGCAAACTGGTCTGTTGGTACCACCACAATGCTTTCTATGCCATTGTGAAGACAGCTGCCCTACCCACCCTCTCCCCCTACTTCAAGAGTTCGTGGTCAGCAAATGCTTGTGCTATGGGACAAAAGTTACTAATGTAAGAGTTTCTCCAGGCTTCCTCCTCAAGCAGCCTACTGCTGAGGATTTGACCTTGACCCTCTCACTTTCTTTGTGTCTTTCACCATCAGAGGAGGAGCATTATGATGCAGAAAAAGGGTTAAGAGGGAAAGGACAAGAGCACAAGAGCTTGTAAACTTAGGCTAGCAGGGAAATCTCAGAGGGAGTTTTGAAGTTAAGACATAGGAGGACAGCTACAGTATATGAATGCAGTGGATGGAACAGAAAATTGGAGATACTTAGAATTGAGTGGGAATTCTAAGAATCATGATGCTTAGGAAATATAAGAATACATATAAAAGACTTGGGTTGCTTTGAAATTACTTTCGGTTGCTGAAATTTTGTCCATTGATTATGAGATTGCCCTGGGATTGAATAGAGTGGGTACTCGTTTTAAGGCCTTACACTTGTTTTCCCTCAGCACCCCACATTGCAAGGAGAAAGGAAGAAGTCAACTCTGACATTGTATTTCTCAAATACCGTCACCTCCCCATCTCAGCATTCATCACTTTTAAAATCACATTTATGGGCAACTAAGAGAACAGAGTCTCTGTTGGTTATATTGACTGTGATGGGGGCATCCATGGTCATCTAGAGTGGTCAAACAGGAAGCAAAGAAGACAGGATCAAAGAAGAGCTAGAGATGCCTCTCGGTTGATGGGTTAAACCACTGCCAGCCACAGGGCATTTTCACCTTCCTCACATAATCTAGTTAAATGCTCAAATAACTACCCCCTCTCTTAACTATTTCACTTCATTCCTTTGCTGTCTCATGTCTGATCTCTGCAGCATTTTTGAGCAGCCAAAGGGCCCTTGCAACCTCATTGATATGGAGACAGTAGAGCAAAGCAGGGGAGAAGAAAACAGGATTCATCATCAAGCAGAAACGAGTTCAAACTGTGACTTGACTATTTACTTCCTTGGCAAAGTTACTTGGAATTAAGAAGCTGTAGTTTTCTTGTCTATAAAGTGGCAGTAATGATAGAAACCACTGTATAGGGTTATTTTGAAGATTACATGAGATAGAAATTTTAGAGTACTCAGCATGACACCCAGTCTATAAGTTCTAAGTAAATGCTAGCCATTCTTATTATCATTAACACATTACCATGCTGTCACTCAGTATTTATTAGCTGTAATTATTATCATTACTGCCATCCTATATCACCCTCCAACTCTTCTTTCTCTCTGCACCCTTGCCTTCCTCAAGGCCATATGCTGAACCTAATCTGTCTGGCCACACGCATGCTATTGCCTTCAGGTGCGGCCAGAACCCACCACAACCACTGTCTGAGGATTTCAAGATGTTATCCCATCTGATATCCATCCTAACCAGCCAACGGTTTCTCACCTCCATCTCCCTGGTGTCTCCATCTGATCTAACTCCCCCTCTTCCCTGATACTAGTGAATCCAGCCTCCAATAAACAAAACAAGGCTAGAGTTTAATCAGAACATTTTCTCCTGCATCCTAACCTTGTATTGGGACACCCCCCTCTCAAAGAAAAGTAATTTGAATGCTAACTTTTATCACATAATTTTCTAAGGACTTCTGGGAAGAAAGGAACTGGATTTTTCCTATTAAGTCTGAAATATTTTAATAACGTACAACACTTTAAAAAGAGAACTTTTAAAGAAGAACTTTAAAGGAATTATTTTGATCTTGAAAAATCCAAATGCACTTACCCACAATTATGTTCTCATTCCTTGTTCCACTCACTGAATGTCCATGATAATACAATAGAGCGCTGTTAAAGAAAGGCACATTTTATTGGCTGATACTTCCACAGTTTGAGCCACTTACCCCGTCTGTAGTGTGCCAACAACTTCTGCGTTGAGTCCACGTGAAAGCCCGGTGCTCTGAGTCATGGTTCAACTCAATTCTGTTTACCAAACTCAAAGAGACTTTTAAAAATCACTTTACTGGAGTTCCAATGATGAGCAAACGAGTTATATAGAAGCACCTGCTGAGAGAGGGCAGCTGGAAAGTGTCCTGAGCAATTACAGGTCAGCAGCATTTCTTCCGATTTCATCTTTAGTATCACAGCAGATTCAACATTTGGAGGAGAAAAATAAGAAATCTCTCAGAAAATCGCCCAGTGAGTGAATGAGAATGTCTCCAAAGTTCTACTGCAGTGTGTACCTATGTGTGCATCACACCTGCTTCCACGCCAATTACTAGCAAAGGCCCACCCTGAACCAATACCATGTAGGAAAGATAAGGGGGTTGTATTGTTTTCTCTACTAGACCTGAAGGATTTTGCTTTTAACACTTATATTATCAAACCATCTGAACATCTTTGCCCTGTCATTGTTTTCAACATGAGTCCTTCAGGTTTCAACTGACAATGAAATGGTAGACCTTCAATGTATGTGGAAGACATTAGGGCTGCTCACCGATAGTTATAGGTTCTTCTTTCCAGGTATGCAAGGATATTTTTGTTCTCTACACTCTTGAGGTTAGTCCTGGCCAGGTGATTTGGTTTCCAAGGGAAATATGGGCCGATATGAAGTGTGTCACTTTGGGCCAGAATATTTAACTGTACTTGATTGAATCTCCAACTCTGCTTCTTTCCCCTGCTGTGGTGATCATGGGACCACATGTTGAGATGAGATTGCTATAATACCTGGAATGCAGAGCTAACTCATGTCTCCCTAGAGAGTCACCTAAACCACAGCAAGCATACTATAAGCAAGAAATAAACTCCTTTTGTATGTAGCCACTGAAATTTCCAGGTTACTCCTTTACTGCAGCATAAACCAGCCTATCCTATTGCAACATGTATCAGTTGTGTTTGTCTTTGGCTGAGAGGAGCAGAAAACTCCACTGGGATGGCTTAGACAAACAAGAAGTTTATTTAGCTCACATCATTAGAATGCCCAAGGAAGCAACGCAGGGCTGGTCAGGTAGTCCAATGGTATCTTCCAGGCCTAAACTCTTTCCATCTTCCTATCCTGGTTGTGGCATTAGTCTTCATGGTATCATATGGCTTCTGCTCCTATAGGCATCATGTCCAGTTTGCAAGCAGGAAGAAGAGGTGAGGCATTGTCTTTAACTTTGGGAAGGGAAGGCCTCATTGGAGATTTCTGCCTTTGTCTCTCTGCCTAGAAATCCATGCTATGGTCAACACTAGCTGCAGGGAGATCTGGGAAGACGTTTCGGCTTCATACTTTCCAAAGTAGAGGAGGGTAGATAATCCATGGGATTAGCTATGTGATTTTGAGGAATATCAGGCCTTTGAAAATTATTTGGGTTTTGTTTTTTGTTTTTTATGCATTACAGAATGACTATCACATCCACTCTCCTCTTCTTTCCCCTTTTTAAAAATTGCGATGTAATTGACATGTAACACTGAGGAAGTTTAATATGTGCGCGCGCTGACGTGATACGTTTATATGCTGCAGTGATTACCATCATAGCTATAACTGATACCTCTACCACAACACACAAGTCCCATTTCTTTTTTGGGGTGAGAACAATTAAGATCTGGTCTCTTAGCAACTTTGAAGTTTATGATACAGCATTGTTGACTATAATCACTATGTTGTTCATTAGATCTCCAGAACCTATGTATCTATTAGTTGCAAGTTTATGCTTTAATATCTCTCCAGTTCCTTCACCCTCCAACCACCATGCTACCGTTTCTACAAGTTCAGCTTTTTTAGATTCTGCATAAAAGTAAATAACATACAGTGTTTGTCTTTCTCTGCTGACTTATCTCACTTAGCATAATGGCCTCAATGTTCATCCATGCTGTCAAATGACAGGCTTATTTCTTTCTCATGGCTGAATAATATTCCAGTATATATATATTATATATACAATTATATAATGTATATAAAATATATTATTTTTTAAAAGATTTTATTTATTTACTTGACAGAGAGAAACACAGCGAGAGAAGGAACACAAGCAGGGGGAGTGGGAGAGGGAGAAGCAGGCTTCCTGCCGAGCAGGGAGCCCGATGTGGGACTCGATCCCAGGACCCTGGGATCATGATCTGAGCCGAAGGCAGACGCTTAACGACTGAGCCACCCAGGTGCCCCCAAAATATACTATTATATAATGAAAGACATTTAGGTTGTTTCCATATCTTGGCTATTGTGAGTAATGCTGCAATGAACACGGGTGTGCACACAGGCAAATTGTTTTCAAAGAGCTAACAGCTCATCAAATCAAATTTCAAGTACAGTATTAAGGAGGACACTTTATGTAATAATAAATGTTTTGTTATAGCAAAATATACAGAATTCTTCCACTTTTGTATGGCTTACTATGTATCCATTGCCTTAGACTCAGGGTTGGTGTCATAGAATCACAGATTTCCCCAAAGGGATTAGTAGGATTGAGCCCATCCACCAAACCAGTAATTCAGTCTTCATCATCTGACTCTTTAACAACCCGAGCCTCCAAAGACACACCATCTAACTTCCATGTAAGCCCAAAGCCTGATCAGGTCATGGAACTGGAGATACTTATTCATTCATCCCACAGATATTTACTGAGCTGCTACTCTGGAATGGGCAACTTACTGTGTATAATATCTACAATTATGGTAAGTGAGGCATCAGCTTCACCTTCCAGAAATTCATGACCCAGAAACAAATCTAGACTGATGAAGTATCTAAGTATAATGGGACAAGACAATAACAGCGATACTTATAAAATACAGTTATAGCTCTGAGGAGGAAATACTCAGAGCAGGGAATGCAGAGAGGATGGAGATTGGACAGCATGGTATTTGAACAGGATATTGAAGGACTGAACAGGAGCTTGCCAAAAAAAGGGGCAGGGGTGTTGGGAGAGAGATCCTTCCAATCAAATAGAACAAATATCCATAGTATTTATTCCCAGAATCACAGAACTTGAAGATTCTCCAAGCTTTATATGTTTTATCAACCCTTATCTAATACATTTTTTAGAGTATTGCAGCAATATCATGGGGCAATTATATATGCCTGTTATCACTAGATTTTTTTTCCCAATGAACTTCCCCCAGAGCAATGAGGGAAAGGGGAGATAATTAAAGCAAAAGAATATACTCAACCTTCACTTATAAGATATATTGATTTCAAAAAGTCTGCTGTCTCCAATATGCTACTTTGAATAGGAAAGCCAAATGTGCTATTTTTTTTATGTGTGATTCCATAAAACAGAATAAAAAATTACAGATTTTTCCACAGGGGCTAAGGAAGGCTTTTGCGAGAGCATGCAATGTTATTGAAAACAGATTTGGCGGTCCTTATATGCCTCAACTTAAAAGTGCTGGATCCATATATTGAACCTCACTTCTTCCTCTTTTCCTCCCTGTATACTAGACAATGGAATATAGGGGTAAAACCCTACATAATATACAACCTATCAAATCTTCTTGTTTCATCCAGTTAAATCATGGATGGGTAAAAATAAGCCTACTGCCCACTGCAACTATACACATTTTATTCATTTGCAACAAGTATGATAGATAGTCTTGGCTTCAGATCCTTTGGGTGAGTGAAAACTCTGAATAAGACAAGTGTCTTGTGAGCTCCACGAAAACATAAACCACATTCTCTTTGTTTTTATATGCTACTATAATAATGTAGTACATGTACCAGCTGCATCATAAAAACTGATTGGCTAGTTGGTTGAATGAGTTCATAAATAAGAAGGGAGGCTGTGAAGTTCAATATAAAATAGCAGAATGTCATTTATTCCAACGATTTGTACTGTTGCAAAATCTTACAAAAATTACTCATAAATGAAGAAAATATCGGTCTATGTAGCAACAACAAAATTTATTAAGGACCAGGCAGGCATGGCTCTAAGTACTTGGCATATATTAATCCATTCAGCCTTCCCAGCACCCCATGCAAATATCCTTGATGCTGGCTAATCAACCCAAATCACATGTCTGAGAACAAGAGAACTTTGAATCTCCCAAAGAGGAATTAAGGCTCTGAGTAATAGATGCTTGGGTGGAAGACAAAAGTGCCCACCATGCTCACAGAATGAGTAACATCACCAAGACTGAGCCCACATCTTCTGTCTCAGACTAATGAGCCCTCACTACACCCTGCAATCCACTTCCCAGAGCAGAAACATATACGATGAGTCACTAATACATTAATGTTCTTTCTTATTCATAAAATAAATATTTCATTCATTCAACCAACATTCATTGAGCAGAATTTTTATTGCTTTCTTTACATAGATGAGGAAACTATGTCTCACAGGTGTTTCTTCCTGAGGTTACCCCATTCGGCAGAGAGTCTTTTGGAAGAAATTCTTCAGTCTGCTGGAAGCCTCATCTTCTCTCTATGCGATACTCTGAGGTAATTCCCATTTCGGCTCAAAGGCCTGAGGCACATGGTTACGAATGTGGGATGGATATTTGTGAAAGATATTATTAGGGAAGGCCCACCACGGCTGGGAGTTCATAATCAGTTCATAGATTAGGCTGCATTCAGCTTAGGGGGTTAAGAACATCCTGAAGGCTACCTCAAAATTAAGCAGCTCTGCAGACTTCCTCTTAGTATTCCATGCTTAGTATTCCTACCTGTAAACCTCCGTGAGCCATTTCAAGTTGCAATACCATCTGCAGAGGGGACTCCAAGTTTTAAGCCATATACCCTGTCCTCCTCTTTATACACTTTTTACAATTCTATTTCAAGGTAAGGAAAAGTGCAGTGGGACAAGAATAAATGGGAATGGAATAAAAAGCCTGTTAAAGAAGCCTCACCTCTCTCTTATTTTTAGACCCTGTTCCTTTAACAATTATTCATCACATGCCTAACATGTGGTAAGCCCTGTTCTGCACAGGAAAACAAAAAACAGAGGCAAATTTCTGCCCCTGGGAAACCTATGTTCTAGTGGACTTTATGTTCTAATAACATTTGAGAAAAACTGGCTGAGGCACAGAAAATAATTGAAAAGTTTCATTGGGGTACCTGGGGTGTGTAGTCAGTAGAGCACCCAACTCTTGGTTGGGCTCAGGTCATGATCTAATGGTCATGAGATGGAGCCCCATGTAGGGCTCCATGCTCAGTGGGGAGTCTGCTGGAGATTCTCTCTCCCTCTCCCTTTACCCCTCCCCCTGCTCCTTCTCTCTCTCTCTCTCAAAATAGGTAAATAAATTTTTTTTAAAAGAAGTTTTATTAAGTCTTTTGTGAAGTCAAACTCAGGTCATCAACTATGGGTCTTCAGTCTCAAAATGTCATGAACAGGATTCTTCCTGCACCCACACACTAACCAACACCAGCATCCTGATATTCTAAGAGAACGGAAACAGTCATCAATGCTGGTGTACCTTGAATGTTAGGAACTTCAAACTTAGGTGAAGGAAAAATTAGAAAGGAGTAGGTTTTTTGGTCAACATTATGCCAACTCAAGAATTAGACATAAAGAGTCTGAAATCAGCAAGTCAAATTTGAAGCATTTTAGAGGAGAAAAAGATGGGGTCAAAGACCCCCATGGAAAGACGTCACCTAATAAAGGAAAACTAAGTGGTGCAGGATATTATGTAAAGATAACGTCTGACAAATTAGATTTCAGGGAAGTTTTTGGCTCAGTGTCTGTTAATGCTCCCTAACAGCCTCTGTCTAGACATCGAGAGCTGGTCAATTGTCCAGACCCTGTCAGAATCTTATTCTTATTCTAAACAGATGCCTCATTATGCAGGATAATTTAGCATTATCAATGAAGGAATTAACCAAATGACTCACAGAATTTATAATGAGCTCAGGAGCTCTCACCTGTTACACCTACAAACGAGACCTCAAGTTGGGGTACAGGTTTGCTAACGACCACATATTAATTAATCGCCAGGGACACAATTTCGTGGCTTTAGACCCGGAAGATAAAAAAAAAAAAATCCTTTAATTTCTGTGAAACCAAAGGGTAAAGTCTACTGTGATTCATTAAATACAGTCTCAAAGTAATAGCAATTCAGTTGTGCACCATCTGCTGAGAAGTTATTGTAATTTGAAAAGAGGGAATATACAGTGCAGTATATTCAGGAACATGTAGATCCAAAATAGATCGACGTTGTTAGGTGTTTGGGGTTTTTTCCAGCAAGTTTCTAAAAGGTAAGGAGGAGAAGAAAATCTAACATTTGCTAAGTGACTCTCATCTGATAGGTATCTTACCACATTTAATCTTTGCAGAAATCCTGAGTTTGGTATCATTATAAATCCACTTTGCTGATAAGGAAACTAAGATTCAGAGAGGTAAGGTAACTTGAATAACTTCCCTTTGGTCACACAGTCAAAAAGGTAGTAAAGCCAAGATATGAAACCAAGTCTTAGCTCTTCAGGTGCTTATGGTTGTGCATAAAACTGCTTGGCACTCTGAGGGTTCCCCTATGGGTGGCAGTTATAATCCCTACCTTTGATGGATTTAGGGTTCGGTGAAGGAGATGAAGCACATAGATACAGAAGCTAAAAACAAGATAATAGAACACATCGGCAAAAAGTATAATAATGTCTTACACATACATAGTGCTTTATAATCTCCAAGATGCACCAGTTTATGTTGATTTTCTTAATCATCAAAAAGCCCTGACACATATATTTCAAGCAAGAAGTATTCCCATATCTTTGTCTAGGATTAGATATTTGAAAGAAATTGGGACTAATCCTCACACTTGTAAAAATTTAATCTTTACTAAAATATATTGTACGTGAATAGATTCATGAATATCATGATGAATATGCTGGCCTAGACCATTAGTTCTCACATAAGTGCAGAAGGCAGAACACCCAGGAGCCATAGAGACCACTTCAAAGAGGGCTATGAAATAATGTTCCATAAATCCAAAAGATCAAAAATAAAATACATTGTGTGTGACACTAGATATCATATTATGTTAGTATAGTCAAGTGATACCCAGTGCTGAAGGTTTAAGGTAAATGCAGAGAGGTAGGCAGACATAACATTGAGAATGGATCTTCCAGGGCTTTTGGTTGATGTTTCAGCAATAATGGGTTGTCCTGATCCCGTTCGTGGAACTCCTAAGGGGAGCCCTGAGAACATCCAGGTGAGCCAGGAATTCTGGCCCATAAAGCTCCAGATGAATGACACATATTCATTTGTGAGACTATAATAACACATTTTATATTCAGTGTGTTGGATCAATGTCCCCTTTAGGGTCATACCTCCGTTTGGAGAATTGGAGTCAATGTATATTGAACACCAACTGCCTGTAACCTCAATGCCAGGTACTTCACCTTAAATATACAAAATGCGGGTGGACATACTATTATCTTCATTTTTGGATACAGATAGTCATACCTCCAGAACCTATAGCCACACAGTCAATAAATAATAACCCCTCACTTTATAATAGCAGTCCTTCTGCTCTCCGAATTATATTAAGGATCAAATGAGATAACACAAAAGAAGAACTTTGACAATTTTAAACTTTCAACTAAGTTTGCTGTATCATCATCATTATAATCATAACGATCATTAACATCACCATTAGTCATTATCATAAATGGGTCACTTTTTTAAAGAGCTGTTAGTAAATCTATCATTTGATAACAAGTATTAGCATCAGAAATATTTTGCTTGACTTCGAGATAATTTTCATTAAGACCGTTTTCATGATAAAAAAGCATAACCCATCAAAGACTGAATGATTTGGTTTCATTTCACCTGAAAAGGGAAAAATAAATGAAGCCCTAATAACTATTCAGTGATTCTATTCGTTTTAGTTCTATAAGCAACCTAACGAGAAAGCAAGATTGGTGGCAAATAGAAGAAATACCATGCTCAACCCCGCCATGCTAACACAACATTTACTGTAAGCTCTTTCTAGGTTTTAATATTCAGCGTACATATAAATATAGACCTGATTTTTAATTCACAAACATTATATCTTAATCATTTTAAGGGGTTGTTACACGATCTTTATAACCCTCATGTACAACGATTTCATCATAGGTCACATTATATATTATTTAACAACAGCCTTACTGGTAAATTCTAATTTTTTTCATAATTACTTATGAGTCTGTGATTTAACAAAATACTTTGTTCATATATTCTACCATTTGGATTTTTTAGGAGACACTAGCAAAACTTCCTACAAGCACAATTTGTAGTTCCAGATTCATTCCAACAAATATTTTTCCCCAAGGTCGAAACCAATATACAGTGTCACCGACAATCATTAGGAATGGTTTCACCAAATACCTGTTAGAATTGTTATATTATTATTTAAACTTTTTTTTTTTTGCTAATGAGAGGAAAATAGCATCTCTTTATTCTAAAATACACTTCTTTGCTATTAGTGAAAATAAACATTTCCCAAGATGCTAATTAGTTGTATTTGCTCCCTTTTTTATTGAGATGTAATTGACATATGACATTGTTTAAGGTGTACGGTGCATTGATTTGATGTACTTATATATTGCAAGATGATTACCACCTTAGCATTAGCTAACACCTCCACCATATCCTATAATTATTGTTTTTTGTGGTGAGAACATTTTATGAATTCTCCCATCAAGGCCTTTACCCACTGAACTATTGCATTCTTAGTGATATTTCACTAATTTATACCAGGTCTTTTTCTAAAGATGGTATTTTCCTGACCACCAATATTTGCAAACATGTTTTTCAATTTGATGCTTGCCTTTCTGTTTTGATTGCTAACAATCAAAAAGTTTAGCTCTGTGTTTATATAAATCTGTTTATTCCTATGTGAATGTTTTTCTTTTCTTTTTTCTTTGTCTTTTTCTTCCTTTTTGCCACTTCTTTTTTTTTAATTTAATTTTATTTTGTTATATGTTATGATAGTCACCATACGGTACATCATTAGTTTTTGATACAGTGTTCCATGATTCCATGTTCCATGATTAGTTTCTGATATAGTGTTCCATGATTCATTGTTATCGACCTTTGTGCCACTTTTAAGCTTAGAAATTTAGGGCATCTGTAGAGGTTTAACAAATATTTATTTCTTGTTTCCTCAAATTTTTGTAAATTTTAAAATATCACTCATTGGTCCAGTACAATGCAGAGTTCAGTGGCACCAGTCTCTCTCAGGTCTTATCACTCTGTCTTGGCTCACATTCTCTGCCTTAGGCTTTTACCCTGAGTTTCTTTATTCTCTTCTTGTTCTGCGCAACCCTTAAATGTTGGTACTTCTCAGACATGTGCGCTGGCCCTCTCCTTTTCACATACATTACTGCTCCCTGGCAATCTTATTTATGCCCATTACTTCAGTGACTCCCAGTAAAGCTTTGACCTCCAGATCTGTATCTCCAAACCCAATTGTGTATGTCAGAAACCCAGGTATTATCCTTGACTCCTCCCCCCTCACATCCTTGACAATCAGATTCTGTAGATTCTGCCTCCTGGTTTAGTTCCACTCCTCCTGCCTCTGTTCCATCCCCACTGCTCTTCTCTCAGTGCTGGCTTTCCTCTGGAGGCGGCAATTGCCTCCTTAACAGCATTCTTGGCTCCATTCTTGTCCCTTCTGACACCTCCTCTTCCCAGATTCAGACAATCTTATTATTAAGCACATGCCATGCTTTAACTGCCCCGTCCAACGTTCCCTGTTCATCAGCAGGCCAGTAAACAATTACAGACCAGGAATTATAATGAAATTACACAGAGGAGTTCCGGAAAGAGGGGTATTAACTAAGACTGAGATAAGGAGCCAAACAGGTGGAAGAGGTGCTGGTAACTGTGGATAAAAAGAAAAAAAAAGTGAGAAGGAGAGAAGGCAATTCTTCCCAGAGAAAGCTGTGGGGATAGATTCTACTATCCAGCATAAATTGAAAACCTGACTCTGCACCAGGCATTTTACTTCTAATTACCTATTTCATCTTCACAACAACCATTTGAAGCAGGTGCTATTATTAACCCCATCTTATAGATGAGGAACCTGTAGCAAGGGGTATCAAAGATTCTGTCTTTCGTCACACTGCTACAGAGTAGAAGAACCAGGCATTCTAATCTCTAGGTCAATGCATTTGGCCATTATGCAAAACTGCCTCTTATTTGGGGGGAGGAGGGAGTAAAGAGAAAAGGAAGGAGGGAGAGAGGGTGGGAGGGAAACAGCATGGTTGAAAATTGACAGAGGCAAAAATGAACTTTTGGGACTTCAGCAAGATAAAAAGCTTCTGCACAGCAAAGGAAACAGTCAACGAAACTAAGAGGCCACCCACAGAATGGGAGAAGATATTGGCAAATGACATTACAGATAAAGGGCTGGTATCCAAGATCTATAAAGAACTTCTCAATCTCAACACCCAAAAAACAAATAATCCAGTCAAAAAATAGGCAGAAGAGATGAACAGACACTTCTCCAAAGAAGACATACAAATGGCTAACAGACACATGAGAAAACGTTCAACATCACTAGCCATCAGGGAAATACAAATCAAAACCACAATGAGATACCACCTTACACCAGTTAGAATGGCAAAAATGAACAAGACAGGAAACAACAAGTGTTGGTGAGGATGCAGAAAAAAGAGAACCCTCTTACACTGTTGGTGGGAAGGCAAGGTGGTACAGCCACTCTGGAAAGCAGTATGGAGGTTCCTCAAGATGTTAAAAATAGAGCTACCATATGATCCAGCAATTGCACTACTGGGTATTTACCCCAAAGATACAAATGTAGGGATCCGAAGGGGTACGTGCATCCTGATGTTCATAGCAGCAATGTCCACAATAGCCAAACTGTAGAAGGAACCAAGATGCCCTTCAACAGATGAATGGATAAAGAAGATGTGGTACATACATACAATGGAATATTACTGAGCCATCAGAAAAGATGAATACCCACCATCTGCAAAGACATGGATGGAACTAGAAGAGATTATGCTAGGTGAAATAAGTCAAGCAGAGACTTATGGTTTCACTCATATGGTTTCACTCATCTGTGGAACATAAGGAACAGCATGGAGGACCATGGGGGAAGGGAAGGAAAACTGAAGGGGGAGAAATCAGAGAGGGAGATGAACCATGAGAGACTGTGGACTCCAGGAAACAATCTGAGGGTTTCAGAGGGGAGTAGGGTGGGGAGATGGGGTAGCCGAGTGATGGGTATGAAGGAGGCCATGTGTTGTGATGAGCACTGGGTTTTATATGCAACTAATGAATCATTGAACACTACATCAAAAACTAACGATGTACTATATAGTGGCTAACTGAACATAATGAAAGAAAGAAAAAGAAATAAAGAAAGAAAAAGAAAGAGAGAAAGAAAGAAAGAAAGAAAGAAAGAAAGAAAGAAAGAAAGAAAGAAAGAAAGAAAGAAAGAAAGAAAGAAAGAAAGAAAGAAAGAAAATTGACAAGGTATGATATTAGGTATCCTGGTTAGGTAGGCCTTGAGTCTACTGTGTTAACTTCAGAATATTGATTACAATTGACCTGCCTTCATTTCAGTATTTATAAAATTCAGTTATTGGTACTTCCTCTTCTAGTTTCTTACCAGTGAAAAATCATTTTATACACTCAGAGTATTACTAAAATTCAATGTTATCAGATCTACCACATGGATATAAAGGATGAGAAAAACTCATCATCTTTACAAGCATTTCAAATATTGTTGTATCTCAAAACGGGTGAAGGAAGCTCCATTTCCAGAGCCCTTGAGCTTGCATTTCTGGGAGTCTTATGCAATGTCACTCAGGTGTGAAGTGGACTTTCTTCTTCCCCCAGTTTTTAGACCTCCTTCGGAGCTTGTGAACCTCACTGTCAAATACTCTCACCAACTTTAAAAAGAAGCATCTTTGGGGAGTATGGAACAGGTTCCTAAAAACAAGACAGGCATCTCAAAGAGAAGGGGTTTCTAACTGGCTTCTTTGCCTGCCACTTTTGTTCATCCAGTAAAGTCTTAGATCTGGACCTCACTGGAAACAAACACTGCCCATGAGTTATTCTGGGGATGAAATTCTATATGAGCTTTGCTTCCAAGGGCATCAATTTAATCCAAGTCATCTCCCAAGCATTAAACTTTGTTCCCTTAATTGAAAGAAAAGTTTGTTGAGGAACTTCGCCTCAGTGACAAAGTTAATCTAAAGGTGTGAGGATTTTCTTTCCTTCTTCAGGAAGGATCTTTTAACTAAGTTGACACTCAGCCACTTACACTGTTTCTATAGTAATCCCTTATTAATCAGGGTCTCAATTCCAAAAAATAAAAAACCTAGACCATGAGCCATAGGAAAAAACACTGAAAATTATTATATTATATGTAAAGCCATATTTTTTTCTTGTTCCCTTGTCCTCGTAATTTTAAATTATTGCACAGTGACTCAGGGTTTCTCCTGCTAAATGTATTTGCTGGAAAGAATTGTAATATATATCGTGGCTCAGGATGATATATCAACATTTGGGAAGAATGAAATTATAGATTTGGCAATTTCTATGCCTATCTTGGGAACCCATGTGTAGATCTAAGGAATGTTAATATAACCTATCCCTTTATCCTATTAGATTTTTGTTTTCCATTGAGTGCTATATCCAGAAGAGGTCTAAGCAATTTGCAGATAGTGTCAATAACCCAAAGAGAAAATGTCATAAACAATTTAATGACAGCTGAAAATTAGCTGCATTATGTAATGGATCAATATGAATTATAAAGGCAAAATAAGTCTGAGATTTGGACAAGAAGTTAAAAACATTGAAGAGATAAGAAGCTAATTTTTCACCCTAAAACCGTGATATAACTCAGTTCTTTAAAATGTAAGGGAAAATACAACAAGCAAGTGTTAATGAAATTAGCCTGTCTTTCAGGATGAGATGATATACAAGAAAGAGGAAATAAGCATTTGGAAATCTGTTTATTATTACCAACATTCCAAACCAAACCATTTTGAATAAACTGCCAAGTACACTCAGTCCCAATGCCCCTAGTTATCCTAAGGCCAGGAAGGCAGAGGAGTCTTCTCAAGATTCCAACCGAATGGTAGAGTCACCTGCGGGGCTGGATTGAAAAGAATTGTGAGGCTAAGACCAGACTCAGCCGGAAAGACATCTAGGATGGATTAGTGATGTCTGCCATAGACACTGAGGGATGGGGGAGGAGGTGGTAAAAAATACACTATGTGCCCATCTTAAATCTCAAGGCACATTTGTGGGACATGAGTGAACTATATGAACATTCTTGTGCATGTCCCTTAGTATACATCAGTAAGCTATCACTGGGTTGCAGAGAATGCAAATATTCAACTTTACAAGATAACACCGAATTGCTTTTTCAAAGCGGTTGTACTAGTTCACATTTCCACTAGCAATGAGGAATCTCCAATATGGAGAAATTTCCCAAAGTCTCCTATCTGTAAGTGACAGAGACAGATTTGGATATAGGCATATGACCTTCAGAATCTTCTCTATTTACCACTGCATTAAACACAGAGGCATATATTTTTAGCTCATAAGACCTAAGGAAAAGAAACTTGCTAAGGAGGTGTTGAGTAGAATTCAGGATATATGAGAATTCCAAGTAGAGTTCTGGTGGCAATAGACAGAACAATTTTGACCAAAATGGAGATTTATGTCTGACACTTTTCACAAAAAGAATGAAAATTCTGGATTTGAGAGAAATCGTTGAGCTCGAAATCCAGTTAGAGTTGAATGAATCCAGTTTCACAGAGCAAATTATACAGCTTGTACATTAATTACCAGTTTCCATTTTAAAGATTACTTGCCCTGAATAAAAGGGGCTTTGCGTGCTTTGGTATTTTTGTGGGCAGGCTGCAGGTATATTGTCCTCAGAAGGGAAAGGTAAAACATATTTCCAGAAAAAAAAAATGTTTCCAAAGTCTTGCTCTAGAAGGACATTTGTGACTTATGTCTGCATAGAGAGCTTCCCTCTGTTTGGGGATATACCAGTCATAGTGATTTGGTCATAGTGACAAGCCACATCTTTTTAGATGTATTAGATATGGTTTTCAGCTAGGTCTGCAACAAGCGAGATGAGAAATCTATAAATGTTTAACTTGAAGCATATTAGTAACAGACAAAAATGGGAAGGTTATAGGTTAAATTAATTGCCCTTCATTTATACCTTATATTTATAAATAACAACCTCTCTCTATTTAAGCTGAATCAGGACTTTAACATCACTTGACATTGGAATAAAAATAAAAGCAAACTCTTTCCAAGCCACCCAGTATTTGCAATATTTTAAAAGTTGCTCCTTTTGTGCTGCTTTTTTAAAATACTATAACAAAAAAATTAGAAATAAACCTAAGGTATATTTGCTTCTCAAATGCATTAATTGATGCTTACATCTTAAATTGAGTCCTGGGTTTTGAAAGGAAATGCCAGACTCTTTATTTTCGACTTTAAAACAACTTTTTAAAATCTGTCCTCTCACTGAGTGTATTTCTTTTTTTTATATTTCATGCAATTCAACTTTATGTTGGAATCTGATTTTTATGAAACATTCCAGAATTCTTGACCTCTTTCATAGTTTCTATTTTTTTAAGTTTTGTATAGTTTTTCTTTTTATTTATGATAAATAGGATAATTTTTCCCTAAATCATTTTCACTGAATGTAAATTTCTAGGTTACAAAAATAACAAAATTCCCTTAATAATTCCTCCTTAAAAGGTAATGTCAGACTGAGGGCTACTATTTAAAGACTCATTTCAAAAAAAGCATCCATAATTTTGCTGACCTTTATGGTATCATATTCCCCTTATGTTCAGCCAGTAACTTACTGTTTGGTCCAAGGTTGCTTTCGTTTTGCTTTAAATGTCATCACTGGTTTCATCTCGTTTTAACCCCACATCAACAACTTCTATATCCCCAGGGCAGCTCCTTAGATTCTTAGTGTTTGTGTGTGGGTGTGTGTGTATGAATGGGGATAAGCCATCTCTTTCATATTTAAAGTTACAGTTGAAGACAGGGTCATTATCCACATGCCCAAGTAGCTAACAAGACCCAAAATGTGGAGGCAGGTGCGCATGCTGTTGTAAAGCAGGTCCCACATTCGCGGGCTGCCCGATATCCACCTCCCGCTGTCGGTCATTACAGCGACGTCTCTTCCTCTCATGCTTCCTTTGCATGGATGAATCTGCCCCCACTGCTCTGAGTCTGCAGTTCAATTTGGTTTTGGCTTCATACAATTGCACAAATAGGTTCTGTTAAAGTGCTTTTGACAGTGAGGTGCTTTTTTCTCACATTTCTCTTCACCACTGCTCCAATTCCCCCAGCCATACAATATATTCTTTTCTGTTATGAAGAAGGCAATAAAAAAGATGTGAAGAAATCCCAAATATGCAAAATACAGACATTTTCAATAGTTTTGATTCTGATTCTAGTGGTACTGCACTCCAGAGCCAGTGATAAATGAGATAAGGTGCCCATCTGGAATGTGGTCATTTATCACCCATTAGGTGAAAACTTTGTTGAAACTGTTATTAGGAAAGGTTTCAGTAATGAGGAGGATGTGCGGTGAGTGCTGCCCAGCCTCCCTTTCTAACATTACCAGGAGTCTTGTGCTATGATTCTGAGCCATAAGGGTTATTTACCAATTAGCAAAGCAAACCACTCTCAAATGTGTAAATGATCCTTTAAACTGGGCAGAAAGCCCAGGAATAAAGCTTCTCTGACCTGTTATAACTAATGTTACCACTGTTACCTCTTCCCTTCAATTATTCAGGCTTCCCCCATGCCTGGACTGGATTGCCACTGACAGTAATGTGGAGTGCCCTCATTAATCATTTTCTTGTCATTGTACTCTGGCAGGGGGAAAGGGAGGTATGCTCACCACCAAAAATAGGATGTCTTCTCTCTCTGATAAACAGGGGAAAACTGTAATGAACATGTTCTCTTGTCATGGGCAATTCCTTCTTCAATTGTTTTGAGAAGAAGTATATTATAATGGTGCTGTGTACCTATATATCATAGATGCACAATACTGAAGATGTAAATAGATACTCAATTAAAGGAAGTGCTTTAAAAAATAACTCTGCTGACATGAACTCAGTTATGCTAATCATCTCCAAGTCATGGAATGCTGACTTGGAGCATTCTAAGCAATAAATGGCAGTGCTTGAAGACTGACATCTGAATTTTTATCATTTAAATACATGAAAAAGACCCATTCGTGTGTATGTATATGCATATAGAAGCATTTTTATCTCCCTGCATGTGTTTGCAAAACCTCTCATGCTGGATCACAACTTTCAAGGGTTTCTAGAAGATTGCCATTGCTCACAAATCCACTGTAATGATAATGTCATAAAGTCTAACATTTGTTAGAACTAGAATCACTGTTAAGGGCCATCTAGTCCTGTCTTCACTTTATAAAGGAGGAGATGGAAGCTCAGAAAATTCTTAGTCAAGAGGTTGGAGGTCCTTTCTTTTTTACTTTTTGTTTTGTTTTGTTTTTTGGGGAGATTTGGGGGGTTTTTTTTATTTAAATTCAATTAGCCAACATATAATACATCATTAGTTTCATATGTAGAGTTCAATAGTTCATCAGGTGGATATAACAGATAAAGAACTTCCAGGACAAACAGAAACTAAAAGAATTTTTGATCATTAAACCAGCCCTGCAAGAAATATTAAAGGGGATCCTGTAAGCGAAGAGGTCCTTTCTGATCCATGCTCCCAGTGTGGATTTTTCCTAACCCTTCGTATCAGTTAATCCATGTTTCTCCTCGGGCTTAATGTTGAGGTCTCATGGGGCAAGGAGGGGAGCAATTCAGTGCTCCCTGACCACCCTTTCAAAGCCTGCTCTACTATGATTTTAAAAACAAAAAACAAAAAACAAAAATGCTGCCCCATGTAGAAAGCAGAGTTAGAAAAGTTAAGTTGAGCTAATTAGTTAGAGGTAAACTAGTTAGTTGGAACTAGGCAGAGTAGGGATTAGTATCCAGGTTGCCTGATATCTAACATCCAAATGCAAGCAGTATTCTTCTTATCAAGTCCCTAGTATTTAATGTCATTTTTCTACTTTTACTCAGGAAAAAAAAAAGTACCTTTCTTTTTTTGGTGTATCTATAAAAATGACTGTGTTTGCCTTCATACAGGTATAAAATCAGGGCTGTAAGGGCGTTGGAGAGGCATGAGTCTAAACACACTACTTGGAATACTCTCCCAGAAGTCATGCTAACGGTTTCCCTGGGGGTCTCTGAGAGTTGTTCTGGGGGCTGTATGCTTAGAGGGATGGTTCTACAACCATTTCAATGAATTTTATTTTCACATCACCATCTCTCATCTCTAAAAAGTAACAAAGTAAAAGCAAATAACACAGTTTTTAACATATTGGCCTGTGGAGGGAAAACATCAGCGAAATCAGTTGAGTTGATACATGCAGAATGGGAATGGCTTGAGGGAGGGCGCCCCTCCCACTGCGTCACACAGCAGTGAAGCAGGAAAGACTAGATGATCTCCTGCTATTTAAAAGGCACCTGTTTTACAAGTTGTCTTCCTTTTGTCCTTCTTTCATCACTCTTTATTTTATATTTTATCTTGTATGACTTTCCTTTTCTAATACTTGGGATTATCTTTCACAAATCTACTTGTGCTGTAAATTAGCCTATCATGGTGCCTAAAAACATAATTTCCCATTGATGAAATGAACCACAGATCGACAAACATGGAAATATAGGCTACATGGCCCTGGGTTTGAGTCCTGATTCTGCCACAAATAAGAATAAACTGGATTACCTTGAGTAAATCACTTAACCTCTCTCTTCAACTGTGAAATTGATATCATCAACCAGAGTAATTGCAAAAGACTATATGTGACAGTGCTTAGGAAATTAATTTCCATATAAATTTTATTTTTACCCCATCATATTTTAATTAGGTTCCTATCTTGTTTCACATGACAAGGTAAAATCAATGACTATAGCTACAGATTGCACCATAAGATTTGTATTTCAAAGGTTTTGCAACAATATAATTTGAGACAGAAAATTCTAGCCAAAGTAACCTGAGAAATGGTTGCAGCATTTGGTACCTAAACCAAATGTTAATAAAATAAATCACTGTAGCATGTAACTCAATTCACATCGCTGCTGATTGGTTTCGTACAGAGCTGCCGTTTGTATGGAAAGAAGATCTGCTTGCAGAATTGGAAATGAAGATTAGAGGAGAAAACGGGCCCAAGTCTAAGTTGTATTTATACAGTTTATCTGCCATCAAAACCATCAAAACTTCAACTAAAATTTATAGCATTCTGGGTTATACCATCTCATCAGCACTCCAAGCCACATGGAGTGTTCTTATCTTTGTGTGTCTTGTCTGATTGACCGGAGCAGAAAGAGAAATTATGTTCTACCTCCTGCTGTCCTATCTTTCTGAGCTAAAAGTGTCTGGCTCAGGGTTGCCACCATAAGCGAGCCCAGACATTTGTCAAAAACATTAGAGTGCCTTTACTGTGTAGAGGTATCTTCAAGAGTTTCTCCTGAATTCATCTTCAAGGAGTTTACAATCTTTTGACAAAGAATATTCTGGAATCTCAGCATAGCAACAAAAGGAAATGACAGCACCCAGTTAAGGGAATAACAGGTGCAGTGCTAAACATCACTGAAATGCAGATTATAAATTCGGAAGTAACAGCGGTTTTCAAAAAGGTAGATTAAGAGAGGTGGTGACGGTGAAGTTTGTGAAGGGGAAAAAGAAACAACAGTTTGAATACTGCTCATGTTAAATAAAGCTTCCAAAATGTCAAAATGTTTTTCATGACTTTCAATGACTCCTTCCTTGCCCTCACAATACATTTCAAACCCCTACACAAAGCATGATTCATTCAAGTAGTTATGGAATGCTTATTCTCAGCCAAGTAGGAGGGAGACCACAGCAAACACTAAGCTTCAGGGATCAGTTTTCTATGCCTTGCCCACATGTTGCCCTAAAAACTCCAGACATCTGTAAAGGTCCACAACAGTCCACTCATCTTTCTGCTTCACCTTTGCTCATCAAAGAAGAGCCTTGCCCTTCCTTTGGAAGTTTAGCTCAAAGTCACTGCCTTTATAAAGCCTTGGCTAATCCATGAAGCCAACTTTCAAAGCACTTGACTGTACATTTGTCTTAGTCCATTCAAGGAGCTACAACAAAAATACCATAGACTGGGGCTTATAAACCACAGAAATGTGTTTATCACAGTTCTGGAGGCAGAGAAGTTAAAGATCAAGGTACAGTGGATTCAGTGTCTGGCGAGATCCCACTTCCTGGTTCAAAGATGGCCGTGTTCTTGCTGTGTCCTCACAGGGCAGAAGGGGCAAGGGAATTCTCTAGAGCCTCTTTTTATAAGGACACTCATTCCATTCATGAAGGCACCACCCTCATGACCTAATCACACCTCAAAGGCCCCATTCCTAAAACTGTCATATTGGGGGTTAGGTTTCAACGTCTGAATTTTAGCGTATACACACATTCAGTCTATAGCAATTAATTAATAGTGAATTAGTTTAGAAACTAATTTGTTGGGAGGTGTGTCATAAATGGAGGGAAAGTACACTTGGGAGACATGTTCACAGAGGGTCCCACATTAAGCTATTCACAAGTATATAAAGCACCTTCCCTCTCCTGGCCCTGATCCTCGCAAGGGGACTGTATCACGGGTTTGCTCCACACCAGATATCAGTAAGGCTGGTGCCCACAGCTCTGCTCACAGTGAGGTGGAGGAGGAAGGAAAGTGAAGACAAAATGGCGAGACTTCAATTATGTTGGCAATCTAGTTATAAAGTCAGGGATGGAAAATAAGTATTTCTCTTTGATAAATGGATGTCAGTTCCTGAAGGACTTTACACATAAGGCAATCTGACTACTTCGTATACTACTTCTTAAAAATGGCACCAAGAGGAAGACCTGGGTCAGCAGTGATGGGTAAGGTGAAGGTGTTTCCTTTCTCCTTTTGTGGCCTAAGGAAAATCCTGTCCTGAGGTCTTAACTAATACTCATAGCGAAGTCAGAGCCCGGAGCGGAAAGCAACCCACTAAAAGGATATAACCTGCATTCGAGATTCAGATTTATGATAGTTTTTTGATTGTCTGAGAGAAATCTATTTAGAAGTAATGAATAATTGAATTAATATTAAAAAGCATATTCTTAAATCTTCTTAGAAGTCTTTCTCAATTTTTTCTCCATTATTTCCTTGTAATTTATATGAGCAGCCATTCTGGACTGTGGGAATTGGGAGCTCAAGGCATATTTTAAGTTTATTATTCACTAGAATGCCTCCCAAGGGGTAGTTGGTAGGATTTTTTTTCCACTCGCGCGTGCATGTGTGTGTGTGTGTGTGTGTGTGTGCGATTTCCAACTGCAGTGGGAAAATTGCCTACAAATGTTGCTGATGAGTCAGAAACTGCACATTCTCTTGTAACATCGGTGAGAAGGTAAATACTAAGGAATATACTGCTGTTTGCAAAATGATTTCTGTGAAAAAGCCCAATACTAAGGATACTGGTTTTCACTTGCCCTATGCATTTGGTGAGAAGTTGCTTTTAGTAAGGCGCAGGGCTTATGTGCTCCGTCTGTAGGCCACTGACAAGTTCCACTTTGCCTTTTCTTCGGATCAGTACATGAGGCATGTTAAGCAGCTCTCAGGTTTTATTTTCTAATGGGAAGGGGGAAATGTTGCAGAACAAGCAGGCAAAGCTGGGTTGGGAGAGAGTCTTTTGAAACTATAGCCTTTAACCTTGATGAGGAGTCTCTCTCCTTTGACTTTTCAATCACAAAATTGCATTCTATCAGAAAATGGAGGTATCAGTCATGGTTCCTAAGTAGTCAACAGAAAGAACCAATTGATTTAAGCAGAAAAGGAATGTATTGAGGACAATAGGTAGTTTTTGGCATCTCGGGGAAGATGGAGAACCAGGCTCAGAGGCTTTGTGGCCAAACAGAATGTCAACTTGACACAGGAGCATGGCCCCAACAGAGACTCAGCACTATATATATCTGGTATCAGCAACATGGGGCCCTATACACACTTTCATAGCCTTCTGCTCTACTGGCTCTGGAAGCCATATGTCTCTGGGTCTGCCTTCACCACAGTGGATTTTTCCCGAGGCTTGCTTCCCCCCATTACTCCCTTCCAAATCTATGGCCTACACATAAATCTCTGGTTGGCAGCACCTAAATCACATGCTTATGCCATAACTGCAGAAAAGTCAGAAAAATTAGTTTCTAATACCTTCCATAGGGACATACTGACTCTTAGAGTAGTGAACTTCCCAATGTAGGTATGTCGAAGGTGCCAGACTGCCATAGAGAATGACAAATATCCCCTCTCTTGGTTTCTTGGCAGAGCCGGAATATCAGCCAACATTCCAGGTCAGGGAGAACAACAGTGTCAGGAGGAAATGTTATGTTTCCATTCAACTCGTCTACTCCCGTTAACCACTTCCCACTTGATCTTGACTTATTAGCTGAGCGTCTCTTGAGTAAATTACTCAACAATTCTAGTCCAAGCCATCCATCCAACTGGAGCCCCACTGGTTCCACTCTTGCCATCCAATAGCTCACTTCTATACCCAACTGAACTTTTTACAACATATATCTGATGATATTATTTTCAGGCTTTAGATCCTCCAATGGCTTCCACAGCCTTCAAGACCCTAAAGGAACTGTTTGCTGCCTAGACTCCCTTCAAGGCATCTAGAACCATCCTTCCTCTCATTAATTGTTCCTCAACCCCACTTTCCCTCGGACACAAGCAAGCTTGTCTTGACTCAGGGCTCCTGCTCTCGTGGTTTTCCTGACCTGTAATGTTCTTCCCACAAATCACTGCATAAGTGGATCCTTTTGATCATTCAGGTCTTTAGCTCAAATGCCATTTTCTCAGAGAGACCTTCCCTGACCACCTTGTCTGAACTGGACACCCTTCCCAAACCCTTCTTACCACACCCTCTTTTAAAAAATCATAGTTCTTAAAAAAATAATTTATAAAAAAATAAAAATCATAGTTCTTATCAATCCCTAGATTATCTTATTGACTGTTTATTAAACAATTTTCTATGTTACTCCACTAAAATACGAGGTTTGTATTCCTCTGTATCTCCACTGCTTAGAACCGTGTCGAGACAATTAGTAAGTGTCAAATTCCTGAGCTGCTGGCTCAACTCCTTCCACACACTCTGCTTAATTCCAGCTTCCCTTTGCCCCACTTCCTCGAACCCTCACTGAGTTCCCTGTCATGTGTTTGAGCAGATGGGACCTCCTACTTCCCCTGAAACAGATGACAGCCTTCATGGCTAGTGTAGGCAGGGTATTAGTAGCCTGGGAATTGAGCACATGATCAGAGTATGCAGGGCTGTGGAGTTTGGAAGAAATTGAGTGGGAAGGTGGGGAAGAAAGACTGAAGATGTCGGGCAGGCTGGAAGTTAAGTGGGCAAATATATCTCAAAGGTGGCTACAGATGCAGGGTTGATAACAAAAGTCAGTTGGCTTGCTGTCTGGCTGGGGCCGGCCTCGGTCATCATTTCTTCCCAGATGAGTAGGGCAGACAAAAGCAGAGAATGCACACAAACCATGTGTCTCATCAAAGATTTGTTTCTTAGAGACACAAAGACAACATGATTTGCTAAAACATCCATATGCTTGTTAATTCTTCTTGTTAATACAGAGTCCCAAGACCCAGGGTAATCCAAATGGAAGAGGGGTATGTTCGGGCTTGAATTATCCCAGTGATGTCTGAGTTATCTGTGCTTTCTCAGCTACAGGTTCAAAGGAAGGATGGCACTTTTTCCCTTCAGAAAAAGTCCTATTTTAATTATGTTTCCTCTGAACATTGAGCTAAACTGACTCCATACCTGCAAACAAGCATGTCCTCAAACAGAAGACAGGCATCCACTGAGACCTGAACGTTGTGATGAGTTGGGTAATAGTTTTCAGCCTTAACTACTTTCTTTTTAAGTAACTGAAATATTGAGATAATCATTCCCATTTCACACTAATGGAGAAATAGCTATGACATTTGAACTGTGGTCTGTACTAGTTACAGCCTCATAGTTGTGATAACACCACCCAGCCCAAACTCCTACAAAGGTCCAAATCTCCTCTTCTTTAATCAGAGGATTTACTAGGGCCTAGGACTGTTCGATGGCAGGTGATGAGTGAGCAGGCAGAGAAGTAGTCAGTTTCTTGGTTCTTTCATTTTGCATTTGGTCCTCCTGACTGAAGGTTTTCACTTTGTGTCTCTAAACCATCCTTTCCCTTCCAACGATTGTTAGATGAGTTTCTGCCTCCACTCTCCCTTCTGCATGGGCAGTGACATCTAAGCACTCCAAGTCAGAGTTGAGGAATGGACCTTCAAGGCAGCTTCTTAATGGTCACTTAGGTAGAAGATTGTTGGATCACCCCTCCTTTGGTGTGAGGTGGTGAAGCGAGAAAGTGTCTTCTGGATGAAGTGAGAGAGATCAAGTGAGAGGTTGCAGGGGGAGACTAATGCCCAGCAGCAACTACATTATTGCTTGGAGGTATCACATTGACAAAGTTGCACATAGAAACCATTGGAGGTACTTAGACACATAAGGAGGGCTTCATTAGAGAGGAAGGGTTTCCCATGGAATGGAAGGCCTGGACGCAGGCAGACCTCAGGAGAAACCGTGACTGAGGGAGGTGAGCCCGATCTGGACTCGTTTTCTGCCTCCTGTTTCTTGTGTCTGTGTCTGCTGCACTTCCTTCCCTCTCTCTCCCCCTCACTCTTCTCTCTTTCCAGCTCTTTCTCTCCTTCTGGTGCTTATTGTAGTTCTTTACCCTACTCTACATCTCTGTCTAGACCAGCTTCCTTGCTTCTCTGGTGCACCCGGGAGAAACAAGCCTCCTGGATTTACCTGTTACAGGTCCAGCCACCCAAATTCCCAGGGAAAGGATTTTGACAAGTCTACCCTTGCACTGATCAATAGGACAAGTGTTAAGTTAATGTCACATGAACATGGCAGAAGGAGCTAGTCCTTCTGTAACCATGTGAAAAGAAGTCATGGAGGGGGAGAGCAAGGGACGAAAGACGAAAGCCACGTGTATTGGATATCTAATGCATAGTTTCCTTACAAGGCACGGCAAACTGTCTTCCTAATGTATGAGTATCATACCAGTCACCGTGTGCGTTTCTTCTCACTCGAGAACAAAGAGGACCACTGGGCCCTTAGAAATATTTGTAAACCTGTCTATGCATATAGTCGAGATCTTTGAGAAATCTGCATCAGTTACACTTAGCTGAAAATGGGATTCTGCTCTTATCATTTCAATTGTGAGAAATTTCTTGGTGCTCTGTGTGGTTGCCCACAAGATTAAGTGCTTTATTCTACATTTTTAACAGATGGAGAGCTTTCTTTACTTACAATAATCCTCATGTCATGGAGCCAGATGGGAGTAAGGGAATTGGAAAATAACGATAACATAAAATAAATACCAATTCTGCTCCTTCTTTTTTTTAAGACTAAAATTTTAATGTCATTTTTGTTCCTCCCTCTGTCTTTCCTCAAGGTCCTACTTCAATAGTCTATATCCTATGGTGACATATATATACTTCACAGTAGAAAGAAGGTAATAGGTGTTCCATAAATTCTTGCAGAAATAAACTGTGAGTTTTTCCAATACGTGCAGTATCACATGACTGACTTTGCCATTTCTCCTCTAATGGAACCAGCAAATAGGGAAGAGATCGATGTTTAAGCATGCAGCAGTATACATCAGAAGTGCTTTATGGATATTTCTGGAGTATTAATCTTTGTTGTTTTTGCAACTCTAGGCTGTGAAGGTTTTTTCTTTTTTTTTTTCTTTTTTCAGAATTAGCAGTAGGTGTGGTTCCCTTAGGGAGGTACTAAAAATATTCTGCTCCACATATGGCTTTCTTGGTGTTACTGCAGGTATTCATGCCTTTGCGAGATGCAACTATCTGCTATTTTGAATATATTCCAAGATCATTTGCCAGGGTGTGGGCAATTCATTCTAGAAGCCTCTGTTAAGCACCCCCTCAGTGTTCAAAGTGCTGTGTAATTCCAATAAATAAAAAGCAAAAATAATTGGTTATGGTAAGGAAATGCTTTATCCACTGTTTCTGTTTCTAAATGATTATCTTCTCTTTCCATAATCATAAGAGTAGTTTTCAAAAATTGAGATCTGCTCCCATATCTCTTACTTATTTTTTCTCATTTTAAAATAGTTGAAGCAAAGATTTACACATGCTAGCGGTCAGTGCCTTTTCTCTCTCTCTCTCTCTCTCTCTCTCTCTCTCTCTCTCTCTCCTGGCTTTTAAACTGACATTCTTACTGTTCCCTTCCGGTGAGAGAAGGAAAGAAATATTTTTAGCTCAATTTAAAAAAAAATAACAAGGAATATTTGTAAGAATAGAGTAAGTGTTCTCTCTGTGTTCAGAGTTGTCTGCAAACCAGGATGTGGAATGTGGCCACTGTCAGGCTGATTTGGTCCCTGTAACAACCAATACTGATCACAGACACAGAAAAGGCTTCTTAAGTGAGAATCTGCTTTCCTGAAGAGCCGAAATGAAGGAAGATGCACGTCTAACAGCAATGTGGAGGAAGTGGAGATTTCGATTTCCACCGGCTAATCCAGTGCTAAACTTTTGCTGGAGAGTCCATATATAATGACAGCTTTAGCAATGCCTCGAAACCACACTCGGCACTCCTTTTCCCTGAACAGCCTCTTCATCCTGTAAAAAATGACTCCAGCGTCTTTGTAACTGCAGCCTAATGAATCTCTGGAAAGAAGGGCGTCTTCATTAAAGCCATTCTCTGAAAACTCTGAATTCAGCACAATGCAGGGTCTACCTCCAGACTGACCATTAAGGCTCTGCCAGATTCAACAATTCCTTATCTGGGAAGTACTCTTTTGCTCTCGGAGACATTTTGCACACAATAATAACAGCATCTTTTATCACAGGGCTTTAAAGTGTTATACAGCTGCAATTTACAATCTTGATTCCCGAATGGAGATTCGGAAAGGTGAAGGGATTCCAGATCCTATTCTTTGCTGCCCTCATTAAGCTCGCAGGGCTCTGCCCAAGCCCTATCTGAGAAGAAAACAGTGACACAGATAACACCGTCCATCTGGGTCACTGCAGCAGCTCCTAGTGATCCATCTGTACTGATCCGAGAGACGCGGGCTGGGAACAGCGATTACTGTGCCCTCGATTCACCTTGATCTCCTCTCTTCCGAACTCCTGCTGTACTCATCCTTAATTCACACACTGGGCTCTTCATCATTCATGACTCTGCCCTGTTGCTTAACCAACTCATGTTCATTTATTAATTAAGAAAGCACTGTTCTAAACGTGCAGGCATGTGTGTTTTCTTTTTCATCTTACACATGTAAATGCTCCCATGTTATTCAAAAAGAAGAAAAGCATTGAAGGAGACTTGGTTTTCTACTGCAGTGAGGAAATACGGAGCCACTGTTCTCGGGAATTCAAACCTGGGAAAGAAGATAGGACTTATATGTTGTTCATTAGGATTCTCCATAGATATTCCAGCTCTTCTCTTTTCCTGGATATATGACTGAGTTAAAATTACCAATCCTCTCTTTAGTTGAATGTGACCATGAGACTTCTTTGGCCAATGAAACATGAATGGAACTGATGGGTATAACTTCCAGGTGAAAATTTTGAGGGTCAGTAAGCAATTCACCATTTTCCTTTTGTGCAACCTTAGTGATCATAGAAGTATATGGTACTGTAGAGCTGCCATGAGCCAGGGTCTTAGGCTGTCCACTCTGAGCAGAGCCCCTCTCCCGACCCTCAGTGAGTATGTAGCATGAATGAGGGAATAAGCTTTCACTGTATTCAATTACCGTGATTTTTAAAAACAGCTTTATTAAGAGATAATTAACATGCCACAAATTTCTCCCATTTAAAATGTACAGTTCAATGTTTTTAGGACATTTGTAAAACTGTGTAACCATCACCAGAATCTAATTTTAGAACACTTTCATCCAAACAACATCATTTAGAAGATTTCATCAACAAGAAATCTTGAACACATCAGCAGTCACTTGCCATTTGTCCCTCATCTTCCCAGCCTCAGGCAATCACTAATCTGCTTCTGCCTCTATAAATTCATCTATTCTGGCCATTTAACATAAATTGGCTTGTACAACATGCAGTCGTTTGTGACTGCTTACTTTCACTACACAAAGTTTTGGAGGTTCATCCAGGTTGCAGTATTTCAGTACTGTGTTCCCTTTTATTGCTGAATACATTCTATGTACATACTCCATTTTGTTTGTCCACTCATCATGTGGTGGACATTTGGGTTTTCTCCACTTTTTGGTATTTATGAATAATGCTGTTACAAACATTTATGTGTTGATATCTATTTTTGTTTCTCTTGGAATTTCTCTAGGAGTGGAATTGCTGGATCATACTGTAATCATATTTACCAGTTTGAGGAACTAGCTGAACTATTTTCCAAAGGGAATACACCATCTTACATTCACATCAGCCATGCATGGAAGTTTTTCTGTCTTCACATCCTCACTAACAATTGTTATTGTCTGGCACTTTTATTAGAGTCAATTCAAGTGGGCATTCAATGGTATCTTATGGGGTTTTGATTTGCATTTCCTTAATGAGTGATGATATTATGCATCCTTTCATGTACTTACTCATCATTTGTACATCTTTTTTAGAAAAATTTCTACTAAATTCTTTGATCATTTTATAATTGGTATATATGTCTTGTTATTGAGTTTAAAGAGTTCATTATATAATCTATATGCAAATCCCTTATTAGACCCATAATTTGCAGATGTTTTTCATTTTGTGGGTTGTCTTTTCACTTTCCTAATAATGTGTTTGCAAGACAAAGGTTTTTAATTTTTATAAAGTGCATTTTTTTTATCACTTGTGCTTTTTGCATTGTACCCATGGACCCACTGCCTAGGCCAAGGTCCCAGAGATTTACTCCTATGACTTCTTGTAAGAGTTCAGTGGTTATTAGCTCTTATATTTCGATCTATGATCTATTTCAAGTACATTTTTATGCATGGTGTGAGGTCCAAATTCATTCTTTTGTATGTTTATGTCCAGTTGCCTTGTTTGTACCATTTGTTGAAAGGATTTTCATTTCTCCCACTGAATTATCTTGGCACCTTTGTTAAAAAGCAACTGACCATAAACATAAGGGTTTATTTCTGATCTCTTAATTCTACTCTTCCATTTTTAGTCTACATGTGTCTATCCTATGCCAGCACCACACTGTATCAGTTACTGCAGCTTTGTAATAGGTTTTGAAATCTGGTAGTATAAGTCCTTCAACCTTATCATTCTTGTTTCAAAATTTATTTGGGTAGTCTAGATTTTTGCATCTCCATGAATTTTAGGATCAACTTGTCAATCTCTGAAAAAACAGGGAGTAAAAAAGCCCTGCTGGAATTTCAATGGGGATTGCATTAAGTCTGCAGATCAATCTGGAAAGTATTGCCATCTTAACAATATTGAGTCTTCTGATCCATGAACACAGGGTGTCTTTTCATTTACTTAGATCTTCAAGTTCTTCAACGATGTTTTATAGTTTTCAGTGTGTAAGTCTTGCACTTTTTGCTAAGTTTATTTATTTTTTTTTTTTTTGAGAGCGAGAGAGCAAGGGCACAAGTGGGGAGAGGGGCAGAGGGAAGGAGAGAGAATCTCAGGTAGCCTCCACGCTCAGTGCAGAGCCCGAAGGCGGGGCTCCATCTCAGCACACTGAGATCATGACCTGAGATGAGATCAAGAGTCACTTGACTGAGCCACCCAGGCGCCCCTGCTAAGTTTATTTTTAATAAGTTTTAATTTTTGGGTGCTATTGTGAATGAAATTGTTTTTTTCATTTCTTCTTTGTATTGTTCATTGCTAGTGTATAGAGATGCAATTGATTTTTGTATACGGAGCTTGTATCCTGCAAAGTTAATGAATTTGTTAATTAGTTCTAATATTTTTGTAGTGGATTCCTTGGGATTGACTACATAGAAGATCATGTTGTCTACAAATAGAGATAGTTTTGCCTCTTCCTTTCCAATTTCATGACTTTTGTTTCTTTTTCTTGCCTAATTGCCCTGTCTAGAACCTCTAGTATGATACTGAAGAATCCCTGCAATTTTGACATTGGTTGTTATTGCAATATAACCTTGCCTTTAATGCACATATTAGAAGAAAAAAATCAAGATAGATTCCATTTATTTTTTTTAATTTTATTTATTTATTTATTTATTTATTTATTTGAGTGGGGAGAGAGAGAGCAGAGGAGTGGGGAGAGGGCCAGAGGCAGAGAATCCCAAGCAGACTCCTCTCAGAGCACAGAGCCTGATGTGTGGTTCAATCTCACAACCCATGAGATCATACCCTGAGCCGAAACCAAGAGTCGGACACTTAACTGACTGAGCCACCCAGGCGCCCTTAGATAGATTCCATTTAGATAGCAAAATCAGGAAAGACTTTTGAAAGAATGACCCAGAGAGCCTAAGTCTTAGAAAGATGGAAGTGAAGCCATTCAGTATGAAAAAAATATAATATTGAGTTTTCTCCCTTGACTTAGAGTCAATCTGTACAGGAAGAGCAGAGAGAAGACAGGAAATACAAGTTAGGAACAGAATCTCTGTGAAAAGCCATACGGGAAAATTGAGAATGAAGATAGAAAGATCAATTGGGAGGTTCTTGCCAAAGCCCTGAGAGGAAATAGCAAGTACTACAGCTGGTAAGTAGCTAGTGCTGCCTGTCCCCAGATCTCTTTTGTGCTCCCAGAGCTTCAACAGTACCTAGACTCCATCTCCTCAGGCTTCTAGAGCCTCCTAGCTCCAAACTTGACAATATTTACTAGTTACTGAGAATGAATCTGATGGTGAGCCTCGTTCCTGTCTCTATTTTTATCTTGGACCCCAATATCAGGAACAGTATGGTTTTTTCCATTTTCAATTTGCAAGATTGCCGTTGACATTCTGTGATCTTTTCCGCTTCGCCGGAGGCCCAGGAATCAATGTGCTTCGCTTGTGTTTTTCACATGGCTCCAGCTCATTCCTCATCCAGATTTTCTCATCTCAGCTAGACTGCCCGTGAAGTAAAGCCCAATGTCCTCAGCTCCTACCCGTGGCCCTGCGACCTTTGTCCCCATGTACACAAAAACAAGACACAAAGGGCCAAAATTCCTCAAACGAAGTTTTGTTAATTGATTGGTTTGTTTGATTTTGTTTGTTTTTACTATACCCTAGGGATATACACAAGAAATAACAAACTGCCAAATTTTTAAAATCTGGCAGTTTTGCTGTCGTGGTCTTCTTTTGAATCAATAATTATGAGTCGAGGGGCTTCTCTTCTAACAATAATTACCATCACTGAGTCCTAGGCAATGTGCTAGGTCCTTTAGCCTGCTTACCGTTCACCACTGCAAAGTAGTTCACAGAGGACACTGAGACTGAGAGAAGATTTACTAGCTTACAGCCACAACTAATAAGTGTTGGAGCCGGTGTTGGAACCCACATTTATCAATTTGTCTCCAAAACTCACATCCAGATCTTATAGCCTACTGCCTTTTTTGGGGGAGAGTTCATCAAACCCCTTTTAGATTCCTGTTCTTGTATTGTTATGATGCTCCTTTTCCCTGCAACGCTTTTTTCTAGAGTGTCAACCAATGTCTTTTCAGGCGTGTACTTGGCTTAGTAGGCTTACTTGTATTTAAGAACCCTCTAAACTGACTGATGGCCATTTCATTAGAGTCTTGCCCCATCTTTTTTAGAGTCCCATGTTAGATTGAATTTCCTGAGAACAGGGCTGTCCTCAGAGCAAAGAAGGACTTAACAAATGATGCATATATGAACAAATCAATGAAATGGATGAGTTTATGAATGGAGGAGTTTAATGACTCCTTCTTGCAATTGGCGTTTGCACTGTTTTGAGGCAGTGTCACCCTTAAGCAGAAAGAGCAGAGAGCCCAGCATGGAAACTGAATCCCAGCTTCATCATGTACAAGCTCTGAGAAGATGGGTGCATTACTTCACCTTTCTAAGCCTCAGATTGCTCATTTGTAAAATGAATAATAATCGTAGGGCATATGGAAGGCCCTACGAGATAATGAACGTAATGAATGCAACACAGACTAAACATTCGTCTAACATTGTTTCCCTTCCTTTCTCTTCCCTTTCCTGAAAGAGGAACGTTGCAACCCGAGTTTCCTTGTCTTGAGCTAATTCTCTTTTGCCTGTGTGAGGTATGACACCTAGCATCTAGAAATGGCATATATCAGTGTTTGAAACTCAGATCCTGGAGACAGACAGCCTGCATTAAAATCCAGGTCCCCGCACACCCCACCTGTGTGATTTAGGCAAGTACCTTGACGTTACCTTGCCTCAGTCTCAGTCTGGAAAATGGGAATCATAATACCTCCTTCTTCCCAGGGATGCCAGCTTAGAATTAAGTAAGATCTAGAATTCCCATAAAATCATATTTTTGTTTGTTTTGGGTAGTAATAATAATACCACTACTTCAGGCACTTAAGTAAAAGATGCCTGCAGTGCTCTTCTTGGAGGAAGGATTCTAACTGAATCTCTGCCTACTTTATCTGCTGCTTCTCTCCACCTCCTGGATGTTTACTACTCGATATCATAAGTGCTAATTGTCTATCTAAACTCTCTGGGTTGTTTGCTGCTGAAAATTGCCCCCAAGTACTTGCAAAATCCTGAAGTAATTCTGTCTCAACTTTAGGATTTATTCATTTCTGTCCCATTTTGAGATATATAGAGTTCTACTCTTCCGAAATGAAGTGGTCCCTAGGTCCCTGAGTGGGGGGGGGGGGGTGCATGTGTGTGTGAATACCTCTCACCTCAGTCATATGTCTTCTTGATTTCTTTGCTGTGAGCAGTCATTTCCTCTTTCCAGGTAGCAGCCCTTTCTCTTCTAATTCATTGTCTCTAATCTGCTGTGGTTTTGCCAACCAGGAAAATTCACCTCGTTTGAATTTTGTATAGAGTTAAGTGTGAAGAGACCCTGACAGAGAGCCTCTGGGGATCTCCATGAGTCAAGTGAGTATCAGTGTGTTAACACTGTAACATATTGTCTGGCTGCTTAGAGAATTCCTTTTATCTCCCTTTATGATTTTCCGTTGTGGCCCAGGAGAGGTGAGCTTTGCCAGAGGCGAGCCTTAGAGAGGTGGAGCAGGATTATTCTAATTTTTTTTTAAGATTTTATTTATTTAATTGACAGAGAAAGACACAGCAAGAGAGGGAACACAAGCAGGGAGAGTGGAAGAGGGAGAAGCAGACTTCCCGCGGAGCAGGGAACCTGATGCGGGGCTCGATCCCAGGACCCTGGGATCATGACCTGAGCCAAAGGCAGATGCTTAACGACTGAGCCACCCAAGAGCCCCAGGATTATTCTAATTTTCTTACTAGGAACACAAAAAGCATTCAGTTCACCTCGTATCCATAGCGTCCAAATTTTCTGGGCCATATAAGAGCAGAGGAAGCATACTATACATTTGCTGGTTTGAGGCAAGTGAGCGTTTGACAATCTAACCTCTAAACCTCTTTCTAGCATTTAGAGAATTCTACAGCCTAAGTCTAGATGCAGGGTTGACAGTATCTCTTCCTGGGTTCCTGGCCCCAGAACCCAGAGTAAAGAACGGTACAGGGCAATAGTGATGGCAATGTCTAGTACCCAGTGGTAATGGAGCCATGGTTATATCCAGCAAATGGTACTGTGGTGGCAGGGGTGGAAACGCTCTTCTAGATGTCTGTTCCCGTGGCACCATAGGTATGGATATGCTCCCATTTTCCAAGCCTGGTTCTCTAGCCCTCCCACAATACTGTTACTATGCAATAATTTTCCAGGAAATTGCTTGTATGCTTAAGCCAATCAGTACCAGTTGTTTGGGTTTTTCTCAGCCAAGTACCCTGTGTACAACATATGGGTGATTTCTTATTTTTCTATCTAAATCATATATAAAGCAAACACTTGATTTCTAACCATAGTTTAGCCATATATTGGATTATGGTCAGTAAGTTTAACTGTTACAATCTTATTAACCCAATTATTAAAAGTAAGCATCAAAGTTCTATTTTGACTTCCACTTCCTATTTAGTTTTACTGGTCTGAGTACCTGAGAACCTAGCAAGTAGTGTTTAAATCATTTTTTAAAAAGTCACTTTTCCCCCTATGTTTTCCTCTACAAGTTTTAGGTTTTTAGGTCTTATATTTAAGTCTTTAATTTATTTTGAGTTGGTTTTTGTGTATGGTATAGGATAAAGGACAAATTTCATTTTTGCATATGGATATCTTGTTTTTCTAACATTTATTGAAAAGAGTATCCTTTCCCCTTTTTGTCTCGTTGGTACTCTTACTGAAGATTGGTTAACCATATATGCATGGATTTCTTCCTGGGTTCTTTATTCTGTTTTGCTGGTCTGTTTTTATGCCAGTACCATAATGTTTTGATTACTGTGGCTTTGCAACATAATTTGAAATCAGAAAGTGTGATACTCCCAACTTCCTTCTTCTTGCTCAAGATCACTTTGGCCACTTGAGGTCTTTTGTCGTTTTATATCAATTTTAGGATTATTTTTTCTATTAGTCTTGGCAATGAGTTTTAAAACATAAGCAACAAAAGCAAAAATAACTGACTGAGGTTACATCAAACTAAAGAGCTTCCATAAAGCAAAGGAAACCACCAACAAACCTATGGAATAGGAGAAAATATCTGTAAAACATATATCTAATAAGGTGTTAATATCAAAATATAAAAGGAACTCAATACAACTTAAAAGCAAATAAATAAATAAATAAATAAATAACCCAATTAAAACATGGGCAAAGGAACTGAGTAGACATTTCTCCAAAGAAGACATACAAATGGCCAACAGGTACATGAAAAGATGCTCAATATCACTAATTATCAAGGAAACACAAATCAAAACTATAATGAGATATCACCTCACACCTATTAGAAAAGTTATTATTAAAAAAACAAAAGATAAGTGTTGGCAAGGAGGCAGAGAAAAAAGAATCCTTGTATGCTGTTGGTGGGAATGGATATTGGTACAGCTTTTATGGAAAACAATATGGAGGTTTCTCAAAAAATTAAAAATAGAACTATTATATGATCCAGCAATCCTCTTTCTGGATATATATCCAAGGAATTGAAATCAGGATCCCATGTTTATTACAGCACTATCCATAGTAGCCAAGATATGGAAACAACCTAAATGTTCATTAATAGATGAATAAAGAAAATGTTATACTTACACATACTGGAATATTATATTCAGTCTTTAAAAAAAAGAAAGAAATCCTACCATTTGCAACATGGTTGGACCTGGAAGACATTGTGCTGAGTTAAATAAGCCAGACACCAAAAGACAAATGAAGCATGATCTCACTTACATATGGAATCTAAAATAGTCAAACACATAGAAAGAAAGAGTACAATGGTGGGTTTCCAGGGGCTAGGAGAAGGGAACAGTGGAGGATACAAAATTTCAGTTATGCAAGATAAGTAAGTTTTGGAGATCTAATATACAGCATAGTGCCCACAGCTACCAATACTGTATTGTATGCTTAAAATTTGCTAAGAGTGTAGATCTCAAGTGTTCTTACCACAAAATAACAATCATCATCATAAACGGGGGCAGGAAGAAACCTTGGGAGGTGATGGGAATATCTATGCTCTTGATGGTGGCGATAGTTTCATGGTATATACTTAGCCCCAAATTCACTGAGTTGTACACATTAAATATACACAGCATTTTACACGTCAATCATACTTCAATAAAATGTTTTCAAAAATCACTTTTTTAATGAAAAGAAAAAATTATAGAAGTCTTTCTAAGGAAAGGTCAGTTTAGGGTACTGACCTACGATGTCCTCACTCATAGGAAGTACATCAGAATTACTTTTTGATAGTGGAAGAAAAAGGAATCAAGACGATTTTCTGCTACCTCTGGGACAATCTTCCACAATTTGACATTAGCATTTGTGTTGAGGTATGGTAACTTCTTAAAAGAGTGGTAAGATCTATAGTCAAATACGAACTCAAAATGAACACAACTAGTTTGCTGTTCAGTAACTCTTAAAAAGATTTCAAAAAAGGGTTGGATAGCCTTTCCATGACCTAAGGCCTGAGATGTATGTTGACTATATCCCAACGTGAGTATTAGATAACAAAGATATGTGTGCGGGGTGCGGGGTGGGGGGAGTGGAAAATATTCATGATGCTGAGAGAGAACCAAAGATGAAATGTGGAAAAATAATAATGTCCTTTCTTCTAAGGACATTTCCAATGCTAAGTTCCAGTTTTTCCTGAGACTCAATTCCATTTCTACCCTTGCATCTGTATAAGATCCTATATTCTAAATAAATAAAGAAAAATAAAATCCTATATTCTTAAAAGAAATTCCTTATTGGTTTGAATTATTTACCACTAAAAAATTTTGTCTAATATAGGGGCATCTGCGTGGCTCAGTCAGTTAAGCATCCAACTCTTGGTTTTAGCTCAGGTCATGATCTCAGGGTGGTGAGACTGAGCCCCACCTCGGGCTCTAGCACTCAGCTGGGTGTCTGCTTGAGATTCTCTCTCTCCCTCTCCTTCTGCCCCTCTCCCTATGCAAACATGTGGGTGCATTTGCTTGTGCTCTCTCTAAATAAATAAATAAAATCTTTTAAAAAATTTTGTCTAATGTAGAATTAGATCTGTATTGTCTTTCAGAAATGTTATACACAATTATATTTTTACAATAAAAATATATATTATAAATATAAACAAAAAGGTAAACATAATAGTATATTTCTACACTATATTTATTTTGAGAGAAAGAAAATAAGTCCCCTAAATTTTGAATTTGTTCCAAAGTCTCCAAGTGATAGCAGAATGATCTTTCCATTCTTTCCAAGAAGTGACAGGAATTCAGAATTTAAAACCTGTGTTTGAATCATTTGATTTGTAAAAGTTTCTCAAAACCTCAAAGCAAACATAAATAGCTGCCTATTCTTTTTTCCCCCTTTAAATTTTTATTGTTATGTTAATCACCATACATTACATCATTAGTTTTTGATGTAGTGTTCCATGATTCATTGTTTGTGCATAACACCCAGTGCTCCACACAGAATGTGCCCTCTTTAATACCCATCACCAGGCTAACCCATCCCCCCACCCCCCTCCCCTCTAGAACCCTCAGTTTGTTTTTCAGAGTCCATCGTCTCTCATGGTTCATCTCCCCCTCCGATTTCCCCCCCTTCATTTTGCCCCTCCTGCTATCTTCTTTTTTTTTCTTAACATATATCGCATTATTTGTTTCAGAGGTACAGATCTGTGATTCAACAGTCTTACACAATTCAGTGCTCACCATAGCACATACCCTCCCCAATGTCTATCACCCAGCCACCCCATCCCTCCCACCCCACCCCCACTCCAGCAACCCTCAGTTTGTTTCCTGAGATTAAGAATTCCTCATATCAGTGAGGTCATATGATACATGTCTTTCTCTGATTGACTTATTTCACTCAGCATAACACCTTCCAGTTCCATCCACGTCATTGCAAATGGCAAGATCTCATTCCTTGTGATGGCTGCATAATATTCCATTGTATATATATACCACATCTTCTTTATCCATTTATCTGTCGATGGACATCTTGGCTCTTTCCACAGTTTGGCTATTGTGGACATTGCTGCTATAAACATCGGGGTGCACGTACCCCTTCGGATCCCTACATTTGTATCTTTGGGGTAAATACCCAGTAGTGCAATTGCTGGATCGTATGGGAGCTCTATTTTCAACTTTTTGAGGAACCTCCATACTGTTTTCCAGAGGGGTTGCACCAGCTTGCATTCCCACCAACAGGGTTAGGAGGGTTCCCCTTTCTCCGCATCCCCGCCAACATCTGTCGTTTCCTGACTTGTTAATTTTAGCCATTCTGACTGGTGTGAGGTTGGTATCTCATTGAGATTTGGATTTGGATTTCCCTGATGCGAGCGATGTTGAGCACTTTTTCATGTGTCTGTTGGCCATCTGGATGTCTTCTTTGGAAAAATGTCTGTTCATGTCTTCTGCCCATTTCTTGATTGGATTATTTGTTCTTTGGGTGTTGAGTTTGATCAGTTCTTTATAGATTTTGGATACTAGCCCTTCATCTGATATGTCATTTGCAAATATCTTCTCCCATTCTGCCGGTTGTCTTTTGGTTTTCTGGACTGTTTCTTTTGCTGTGCAAAAGCTTTTTATCTTGATGAAATCCCAATAGTTCATTTTTGCCCTTGCTTCCCTTGCCTTTGGCGATGTTTCTAGGAAGAAGCTGCTGCGGCTGAGGTCGAAGAGGTTGCTGCCTGTGTTCTCTTTTAGGATTTTGATGGACTCCCTGGGCTGCAAGGTTGGTTCAACATCCGCAAATCAATCAACATCATACAATACATTAACAAAAGAAAGAACAAGAATCATATGATCCTCTCAATAGATGCAGCAAAAGCATTTGACAAAGTACAGCATCCTTTCTTGATCAAAACTCTTCAGAGTATAGGGATAGAGGGTACATACCTCAATATCATAAAAGCCATCTATGAAAAACCTACAGCGAATATCATTCTCAATAGGGAAAAACTGAGAGCTTTCCCCCTGAGGTCAGGAACGTGGCAGGGATGTCCACTGTCACCACTGCTATTCAACATAGTATTAGAAGTCCTAGCCACAGCAATCAGACAACAAAAAGAAATCAAAGGCATCCAAATCGGGAAAGAAGAAGTCAAACTCTCACTGTTTGCAGATGATATGATACTTCATGGGGAAAACCCAAAAGACTCCACCCCAAAACTACTACTACAACTCATACAGGAATTCAGTAAAGTGGCAGGATATAAAATCAATGCACAGAAATCAGTGGCATTCCTATACACCAACAAGACAGAAGAGAGAGAAATTAAGAAGCCGATCCCATTTACAATAGCTGCCTATTCTTTACCCTGAACTAAATGTAAATAACGTGTCAGCTTCTGCCTATTGTTTTCTAAATTTAGACAATAGTATCATTTACATTATGTATTGATAGGTGACCTAAGAAGACGCCTGGTGCAACTCTGTAACTAGTTCAGGCTAAAGGACTGTGATGGGGCCATTATTTTGTGAAGTAAATTCTACTAAATAACAAATATAAAGTAGAACTGCAAGAGTGGAGAGGAAAGGAGAAAAGGCAAACCATTGTATTTTTTTTAGAAAATAGAATCCATAAAATTATGTTTAGCAAGACTGTGACAGAATAATTATTTTCAATTTTTACAGGGAAAATATCCAGGAGAAAAACATTTTGTCCCATTAAAGTCTTTTTGTGAATAAAGCAAAATCAGCACACATTCAAGCTTAGTACTATTCAAGTACAAGCATTTAAACAATGAGATGATTGACTTAAGACAATATATCTAAGATATTTGGGCCATGTCAGTATGGAATACTATAAAGAGCATATTTCTCTTAGTTTATTCATGTGGATTTAGTGTTGCTTGGTAAAAAGACCCCATCTAATATAACAGGGAGAGAAATCTGGTTCACATTCTAGCTTTGCCATTTACTATCTGAATTTGGACAAATTATTTAAACTCCCTGAGCCTCTTGTTACATGTCTACAAAACTGAGCTGTTAATGAAATTAAAGGACAAGGAACTTAGCTTTCACTCAATAAAAAATATAGAAAACAATATAAATAGGCAATGTAACTAACATTGCAATCCAAGTAGAGTGTTTTATACCCTCAATTGTTTGGCTCACCTAACAACCAGTGTAAATTTTATAGAGAGGTGCAAATGATGTCCATCAATTTGGCCAAATTGATCCAAGATTGGGATCTTGTTATACATTGGTTGCCATGTGATACATTGTAATTAAATCCATGGTTTGGTGTTCAGAGATTTAGTTTTAATACTGGTTCTGCCATTCACCAACTGAATGAACTTGGACATGCCACTAAAATCTCTTGATCTGCTTTTTCATATTAAAAAAAAAAAGGTGGGCAGGGGGAGTTTAATTAACACAGAACCTACCTCTCAGGGTTAGAATCAAAATGAGTTAGTATGTATGAAAGAGCTTTGTAAAAAGCAATTCTCCAAACAAGTAACAGATGATAGAACAAGAAAGAAGACACTGTTTAAAGGTACTGTATTTAAGATTAACATCATGATGAGGAAAGTATTTGACAATCATAAAATGAAAATAAAACATTTGACTTAGAAATATGAATTAATCTACAAAATTTTATTAAGCAAGTTACCTTACTTTCTTCTACTTTGTGTGGTATGCATAGTGCTTACAAAACGTGTTTAGAAGGTTGTAAGAGGCAGACTGATCAAAAAATATATTAAACAGATTTGGAAGGGGGTGGATATAAAGTTAGAATTTCTGAGTCATGAAAACATCAGATAGCAATTTCAGAAAGGTGTAACTTTATTTAAAACCAAGCTGCTGTGAATTCTACCATGCCGCAGACACCTCTGAATCAACAGTCTCTGTTGGCAAATTGTTAGGCTGACAAATTCTCACACACACCAAAAATTTCCATTTTGTAAACAAGTTAAGTGGGTTCCTGATGGTCCAAAAGCAGAGTCCTCCTTTGAGTGGACCTGTATCATCCATTCCTCACATTAGCCAAACAAATTCAAACACTGATCACCCAAATCCGAGAGCCACCTTGAACATTGGTGTAATATTAAATTTGATATCCTTATCAAGTCTGGGAAACACAAAAACACATCATTGGCTTCATTGGCTAGATTTCCTGAGATAGTTAGAATAGTATGGTGTGATAATTTGGTCCTCTTTATAGCCCCAGGGGCTCTATTTCCACTTCTGTCCACATGGACAAAAACAGAACACTGGTGCAGAAGAAGTCAGGATATTTGATGTATAGAAAAGTGAGTATACATGTAGCCAAATACAGGTTGAGTGATGGATCTTCCTTCTGCTGGGTCAGTGTCAGTCACAGGGGTTCTGGCTGTGTGCTTTATGATCACCAGCCCTGTCATCTAAGCAGGATGAAATGTCCAAGAGATACAGCCATGCAGATGAGTGAAAAATCACCACCATTGCAGGAAAGGGAACCAGGTGAGGTATATTTGCATAACATGGACTTTGGACATGACAACTTGCACATACATCACAAAAGGTGACATTTGCACCCCATAAAAGGTATACAAGGGACAGCAGTGTCCAAAAAGGGACATCAAATGGAGATATTAGAGGTGTTGGGCCCTGGCCCCAGAAATTGTGGGATTAATAGAATCTAATACAGTGTCTAGCTTACAGGCACTTGGTATTTCAATATGTTAGAGTAAGTTTCCTTCCTCCTGTTTTATAAAACTACTTTGTGGGTGGGGGGGGCATTATCATATATCAAGGGGAGTTGGATCCCAGGACCACACTGTTCTTCCTAGCAGTATGAGTACGAAGAACCCAGCAGTGATTGCACCTTTGAACAGCCTGTTTTTATCAAGGGCTGGGACCATCATTTCATAAAGATCAGACGCCTTTCTGTAGTCTTCTATCCTGCTAATTGGGGTGAGTGGGAGGATAGAGAAGGAAATACCTGCCCTTGATCACAAGCTT
The DNA here is from genome assembly GCF_009762305.2 of Zalophus californianus. Classification (NCBI taxonomy): domain Eukaryota; kingdom Metazoa; phylum Chordata; class Mammalia; order Carnivora; family Otariidae; genus Zalophus; species Zalophus californianus. The sequence goes on from NC_045596.1 coordinate 30,769,715, forward strand.
GGTTCCAAGCCCATTTCCATGTACTTTTATCTTCCAGTTTCTAGATGCTTTAAACTTTCCAGCGAACTGTGAGGATGATATGGGTTCACCTGTGGTCTTATGAGGAAACAACAGAACCCAGAGAAAACAAGGAATCTGGAAATCTTTGTCATCCAATCAACATCCTGTAAGTTGGAAGAGTCTAGTCCTGTGTGCTCTTGTAGACGTAGACCTTCTCTCCCATGAGGAAAGCAAAAGTGATAACCAGCTTTCCACACTTGTAAACACAGGCCTGCACATCTATTTTTCAGGTTACTAAAGATGTCAACCAGGGCCAGACCCAGGCAAAATTAGAAAACAGAAGAGGTTTGTTGCCAAGAGGGCCAAGGTAGGAGCGACAGTACCTGGATCCCCAATCCAGCATTAGTTATATGACCTTGAACAAGCCCTTTCTCTTTTTTGAGCCTTGGCTTGCTCACGTGTAAGATGGGAATAATAATAACATGTTCAATATTTGATGAAGAGGAGAAAATGTAAAGTGTTTTAAACAGATATAAAAAAACAAAACCGTCTCCAAGCTTTAAGTCAGGGCCTGGTTTCCACATTCAAACAGCTCCTCCCTTCCTCCCTCCAGTTTCTTTCTTTCCTTCTCTCTCTCTCTCTCTCCACTGGTATAGCCAACAGGGCCTCAGAGCAGGAACTAAATCTAATTAATTCCTAATAAAGTGTTAGTGCCATGGTCGACACTCCCCTTATGCCACTTCCATGCTAATGAATGAATCTCTGTTTTTAGAATATCAGATGTTAGCAAGAGACAGATGCTTCGAAGAAGGTAGAAGGGTGTGTGTGTGTGCGCGCGCGCACGTGTGGAGAAGGGAGGTGGCTGATCAGGTGCCTTTAGGTAGAAACCTTCCTGATAACCCAAAGACAACATTTGGCCCTACCTATGCAAAGCTGGCTGTGCAGGGAGCCCTTTAAAACACTGCCCCACAGAAAATGTGAAATTCTCCTCTGCATCCTTGGTCTGCATGACACTGGCAGATGCTAAACTTCGGCCTGTCTAGAACAGTTAATTAGGTTATACAGGCTGCCAAAAATCCCAAAGTCATCCTAAGAAAGTGCAACACTTTAAGATGTGAAGCAAAGGTCAGGAGACACAAACACCAATCTGATTTTTAAGAGAGAAACCACCAAATAAGTGGGGGGGCAGGGGGGGAGAAAGGAAGGAAGCAGGTCCCTGACAATCTGGCAACTTCTTATCAGTTTCCTATAAACGTTGAGATTAGGCATAAAGTGGTCCTGGCTCTTTTCTCCACTAATAAATACTATACACTTATAAAGGCTGATACTGTAAGAGATACTGTATATTCATAACCTGTTCCAGAACTCTCAGGTCCATACCTCCTGGGACATCAGGAAATCTTTCAGAGACCTCCTTCCTGCTGGAGAATGTTCTCACCTGGGAATAATAAGGCGGGAGAGGGGAAGGAGAGAATTTGCTAAATGGAATCGGTTGAACGAACGCTTGCCTGGGCATGTTCAAGTCTCCTTTACTGGTTGCATCAAATTATGACAGAGGAAGAACTGCTGACTGCCCCCTGGTTCTCAGTAGTGGAGAGGCAGCCTTAAAAACCTAGAGACCCAGTTCTTCCAAAAGGTTACCCCAGAAAGCATGTGCTGGGAATGGGGTGGGGTCAGAAAATAAACAGCAGTGCGTGGGACTTCACTGCCACCAGCAGGACCCAGGAGAAGTGCAGGCCAGGAGGAGGTCAGGAGCGGCCTACGGCAGAAGCCCCACGTAGGAAGACAAAACTTGCACCTGAGCTGTTTTCATCCTGTGCCTAACCACCCCCTTTTCAATCTCAAAGATTTGGAAAAGGTGTTCCTCCTCTCTCGAATACCGGAGTTCCTGCGCCAAAGCTCAAACTCCAATTAAGGATCCAAACACACCCTCCTCCCTTCCCCCACCCCACAGTACAATCACACTTTTATTCTACGAGGGCCTCCTTTCTCCCCTGGAATTTGCAGTATTTCAGCAGGTGCAGCGAGGGTGGAACGGAGATGGCAATTTTACGCCTGGGTCCCTCCGCATCTCGCGTCACCCCGGCGGTAAACCAGACCCCTAGCGCTCCCACCCCAACTCCACTCCCGTCCGCTCTGGCCCCGTCAGATCAGCGTCAGGTGGAGCCGACTCAACGCTATGAACGGACTTGGAAAAGCGGCCACCGGCCAACTCTGATCTCTCGCACCCCGCCTCAATCCGTGGCCACCTGCACTTTGCGGGACCTTGCGCGGAGCGGCGCTCTCCGGAGCCCCCAAGGGCCTGCCGGGCCCAGGCGCGCACCGGGCGGCGCGGGGCTGCTGGAGCCGCCCAACTGGCGGAGTGGCCCGGGAATGCTCCAGGGCGGGGGCAGGATGGACCCCTCCGGAGCCTAGAGACCTCAGGAAGGCTTCCCGCGGAGATCCGCTCTTGGAAACGTTCCGCGACTACGCGGCGAGGAACACGTGAGCGACGCGCCTTCGCTATAAAAACCCCGCTCTACTGAGCGTGAGGCTAACGGAGCGGCAGGACTGAGTTACCTGCGCCGCCGCAGGCCGGGCGACGGCGACGCTCCCTCCACGACGCTCAAGACTGTCCCGAGTTTTGATGCTTCGGACCCTCGGGGGCCGGGCTTAGTGCGTGCGTCTAACTTTGAGGCCGGAATTGCCCGCACGTAGGCAGAGAGGCGCCGACGCGGGTAGGCGTGCATTCCCGAAAATGCTCAAAGACTGTCTGACCTTTAGGAGAGTTGGAGGAGTCGGAGGGATCGCGGGATAGTTTCTTTCTTGTCCTCCACCAGAGAGACAGCCACGAGCGCTCGGGATCGTCCCGAAGAGGCCCGGAAGCCCATGGGCAGCCCGAGGCCCCCGCGCCCCCGCCCCCGCCGCCCTTTAAGCCGAGGGTGAGTCCTGCGCCCCGCGGGAGGAGGTTCCCATAAAGTCGGGACGCCCATCGCAGAGAAAGTTTGGTCTGCTCTCTGCCGTCGGTCCCCGCTGCCTTGGGCGACCCCTCTCCCCGCGGCAGGCGCGGGCGGGGAGATGGCTGCGGGCTGGGCGGCCGGCGCGGGCGCCTCCCGGCGCAAAGGGGCGCCGCGCGCTTAGCTGCTGCCACGCTGCCCTCCCGCCGGCTGCTGTGCTGAGCCCCGTCAGCCGGCGAAGGCGGACGCCCAGAGGGCCAGGAGGAGGCGGCGTTAGCGGCCCCACGGTCCGTATGGCCGCTCCCCGCCGGCCGGTACTGTGCGCCACCGAGCTCGCCGGCGGCGCCTCGGGCTCGGGACGACTCTGAGCCGCGCCGCCTGCGGGGATCGACCTAGCTGTTCCGCGGAGCCGCGGGCAGGACCCGAGGACCAGGAGGCGGCGGCAGCGGCTCTTCCTCCCAGAGGGCGATGTGGCCGGCAGGTGCGGGCACCAGGCTGCCCTGTCCCCGGGACTCCGCGCTCCGGCGGGCGGCTTTCTCTGGGAACCTCACCGCCCTGCCTTCTCACCTCGTGCCCGCCGGCCGAAGTGTCCGGGTCTTTATCAGCGCCAACCCTGAAGGTAAGTCCCTCGCTCGGATCTGTCCGTCAGTCTTGTCCGTCCGCGCGCCGGGAGCCCGACAGTGACCGCAACACAGCCGGGGGCGCCGTTTATGCCCGGCTTTCCCTTCCTCCAGCTGAAGCCGCGGCTGCCCCGAGCGCGTGGGAATTTCATCTGAATCACTTGTATTTTCCCCTTGCTCAGCCCCTCTGCGTGCTGACTTCCCCTTAGGACACCCAGGCTCGCGCTCCCCGCCCAGGTTACTCTTTCAGGTCGAGCTAAGAAACGTCCGAGGCAGTAGCAGACGCTTCTGGAAGCTCCATCCTGCCACTACCGCCACCCTTTCTTTGAGCGCGTTCCATCTCCGGGGTTACCGTAAACGCAAGTAGTAGTTACCCCTCGCTCCCGGCTCCGCCTCAGGCTACTGAATGAGAGCTCCCTCCTTTGCAACTTGTTCCCGCCCAGGCGAAGCGAGCCGGGGGTTCCCTGAGACTCGCCGCTTGCCAGCGCGATGGTGTCTTTTGCTTTGGAGCGCAAAGGAATCCTCTGTAAACCGAAGGCCCGTGGGGGTTGGGAGGAAACACGCGGTGAGGCCTCGGGATGGATGGGCGCTCGGTCTGTCGGGCGCTGGCTTTTTGGTGGAGCGCTCAAGATGAGCTCATCTCCATATTTGGACCACAGGATTGATTTCCCTGTCCAGAACCTGGCCTACTCTGTCGTGTACCTGCTCAGGGCAGGGCACCTGGGAGGCGCAAAACGCAAACTTGTTGATATATTGCATTCACAAATCACAGCGGCTGGGCGCTGGGTGGGTCGTTTCTCTTTTTTTTCTTTTTCTTTCCTTTTTTCTTTTCTTTTTTTTTTTTTTTTTGCTCAACACTGCTTTTGATTTCTAGGACCGGACGTTAACTTTCGTTACTAGTAAGGGAAAGTAGGATGCATTTGACTTAAGCTGGATAAAACTGCAGGAATTGCTCTTTTCTAGAAAAAAGTAACTGTTCGGCCATAACATAAATTTGTAGGAGACTTTTTATGCGCTGTAACAAGCCTTGAGTCTGACAAAAAAGTAAAAGGAAAAGTTAACAATCATTGGAGAGAGTCCTTTGAAAACCCAAGACTGGTTGCTGATGAAAAAGCACTTAGGACTAACAAAAATAACTTTCTAAAATAGTTGTAAAAAAAAGAAAAAGCAGAAATCTCAGGTAAAGTTTGTTATGACAAGGGGATTAAGGAAAGAAATAGGTAACTCACAGTCATTAGTAATAGAGGGAATGTATACTTTTGAGATGGGGGCACGACTCTCCTATAAAGTTTACAGCTCACTTTCACAGAATTTACTACTTTAAGGAGGCATTTAGGAAACTACTGTGCACGCTTTTAAAATCCTTTTAAAAATCTCAGGTATGTCTTCCAGGATTTTAACTTAAATCTGAATAAAGAAAACCGTGGAAATATGCAGCCTATTTAAAGGTTAGGAAAATCTGCAACTTAAGTATTCAGTGTTTTTTTTTTAATGTTGCTGAAATATTTTTTAAGTGGTTGAGAGAATTGTGTTAGAAAATGTTGTCTTAAAATTGTCAATTCTTCTAAGCTTAAATGTCATGAGAAGTGTTTAAGTCTGCTGATGTAGAGCTAGCTAAATGACTGTTTTTCTTTAAACATGTTGCTTCTACTGTGAAAATTTTGTTAATATAATCAGTAGTTCCTTTAAATTTGTGTTTCCTTTAAATAAAAACCAATGATCATGAGTTTAAGTCAGCTTAATATTGAATTCATATTTAAGATTAATGTCATTTTTCTTAAGCTTGTACATGCGATTCTTCAAATTTTCTAGTTTCTGGAAAGCTTTACCATGTATTACTCTTCGGAAGGCAAACAGGAGGAGGGAGCCCTGACCCTTTCATGTCTCCTAGTCACTGTTGGAGCCGTAGAGCTTGCACATTGATCTGAAAGGACCAGAAATGTGACTTCTATCTCAGAAGTTGTAATAGGGGGCAGCATCTCAAATTTTATCCAGATTGGAGAGGCGGGGGTATACTGAATAGAAAAGACAGAGATGGGTATTTTTTTGGACTTGTGTATGAAACCTTGCAGTCTTGGTAAATGCTCTATCAGAGACAGCACTTTACCACAAAATTTTTATGGATGCAGTTCAGGAAGCAAATGGTTGTGTTTTGGTTCAATCCAATATTAGATTCTTGGCCAATACTCAAGAGCCTCTCCACTGCCCAATTAAGATAAAGAACATTATCTCATGCTTTTCTTTACAAGTGGAAGTCAACTGATGCTCTAAATAAAAGCTGCTTTGTGTTGAACTCAGAGCAATATGTTTCAGAATCCAGCAAGGGTCTCCCTTAGATTATTAATAGGTCTTGCTTTAAAAAGCTTCTGTGGACTTAACCCATCAGTAATAAAGGTAACCTATGTCTTTCAAATGGAAAAATTACTTTCCCATATGTTAGTCCATTCAGTATTTTAATTTTGATTTCCATTGTCCAATCCTGTGAGGATGCTGGGCCAGGGGCTGTTCTCTGGTACAGATGAGGAAACTAAGGCAACACCAGGTTAAGCTCCTTGCCTGCACTCCTATGCCAGAATGAAACAAGGTAGGAGCCTTCAGGGAACTCAAAACCTCTCTCCTGATACTCTGGCCAGCCTAGGTTCAGGCCAGATTTCTGTGAAGTACCTTATCCCCACTGGACAAGACAAGTCAGCTGGATCTAGTGGATGAGTGTTCTCCTTATTCTTGAATCCGGACGGCCAGAGCTGAGTTAGCAGGAAGGGAGCACGGCTGGCTGCCCTGACCCACTTCACCTGCATTAAAAGGTGGTATTAAGGGCATTCAAGGAAATTTCAGAATGTTCTGGACTCTAATGGACTTGTTCCTATCCATAAGTATGTCTGCATCTGACCAGTCCCCACCACATTGAAGACCCTGGAGAAATATCCTGTGTGGAGGAGGGAATAGCATTGTGCCAGATTCTCTGACACAGATAGACCTTGGACTTCATCTAGTCCCACCTTCTACCCAACGTAGAAATTTAATCTGTGGCATCTGTATTAATCCTTGGAAGTCTTGTCACTTAGCCACTGTCTCTCTGCCAGAATGGCACTTACACCTCCTTGGAACAATGATTCTAAAACACATATAAAATCTTCCACTGTGATCAGCCTGAATTGTGCATGAATATGCAGAAGAGAGGAGCCAGCATGATTGTCTCCCTATGTTGAAATTCACAGGGGCCTAATAGGTAATCTCTGTGCCTCAATTCTTAACCAGTTTAGAACAAAGTCAGTCTTAGCTTGGGCTGCTGCAACAAAATACCATAGACCAAGTGGCTTCAGCAACAGACCTGTATTTCTCACAGTTCTGGAGGCTGGAAGGTCCAAGGTCAAGGTGCTGGCAGGTTTGGTTCCTGGTAAGGGACCTCTTTCTGGTTTTCAGGTGACCATCTTCTTACAGTGTCCTCACATGGCAGAGAACACAAGCTCTGGTCTTTTTTCTTTAAAAGGGATGCAAATCCCATAATGGAAGCCCCACCCTAAAGACCGCCTCTAAACCTCATCAAACCTAATTACCTCCCACAGGTCCCACTTCTAAACACCATCACATTAGCTGTTAGGGCTCAATGTATGCATGGGGGAGGGGCAGAAACGTTAAGTCCATAACATTCTGCCCTTGCCCACCCCCAACAAATTCATGTATATTCATTCCATCCCAACAACTCCAAAATTTTTGACCAGCATCAACTCTAAAGTCTACAGCCCAAAGTCTTATCTAAATACAATCTAAATTAAATATGGGTGAGACTCTGGATATGATTTATCCTAAGGCAGAATTCCTTTCCTGCTGTGAACCTGCAAAACCAAGAAAGTTATGTGCTTCCAAAATGGAATGGTGGGGCAGGCAGAGGATTAGCATGCTCATTCCAAAGAAAGATGAAGGATGCCAAGTAAGTTGGGGAGGCTGGGTGGCTCAGTCAGTTAAGGGTCTTCCTTTAGCTCAGGTCATGATCCCAGGTTTCTGGGATCAGCCTGACACCTGGCTCCCTGCTCAGTGGGGAGCCTGCTTCTCCCTCTCCCTCTGCCTCTCCCCCTGCTTATGCTCTCTCTCTCTCAAATAAAATCAAAAAAAAAAAAAAAAAAAAGATGAAGGGTCCCAAGTAAGTTTAAAACCCAGCAAGGCAAATACCATTAGGTCTTAAGGCTCTTGGAATAAACCTCTTGGGTTTGAAGCTCTGCCTTCCACACCCCCTGGGGTGGCAGCTCCACTTCTGTAACTGGGGGGAAGGAGTTGCCCACCAAGACTCCAGGAGGCCCTGTCCCCAAGGCTTCAGAGCCACACCATCTGCCCTGTTGAAGCCTAGGAGTTGCCTTCCCCCACTTTGAAACCAAGGAGGCAGCCCTGATGATCTCCAAATCTCCTTTGGGGTCATTCTTCCTTTGTCTTTAAGAATCACACACATGCACAGCTGAATGGCTGAATGCTCTAGTCCTGCAGAATCTAAGAAGTCTGTCAGCCTGCCTTCCTTTGATCTGGTCTCTGTCTTCCTCAGTTCAGCCGACCTTGTTTCTGCTGGGGTGGTCCATGGTTTACACGCATAATTTCCTTACAAATGGTGTTCGACCACACCCTTGGTGTTCTTTTCAAACAAGCTTTGCCATTTTTTGTAATAGGAATAAGTTGAGAATTTTCCAGATCTTTAAGTTCTGGTTCCTTTTTGCTTAATTCCTTTCTCGGTTCCTTCCCCGACCCCCAATCAGCACAACTTACTATAAGCGCTCAGGAGGAAGCAAGCCACCCCTTCAGCCAGTTTCATGGCTTACGAGTGCTACCTTGCACAAAACCCTACAGCGCAGTCGAGCTACATCGTTTACTACTTTACAACCCTCCCCTTCTGTCTGTTGTGCAATAACACGTTCCTCATTTGTCTTCGGGGTCACTGCAGTGGCCAGATTCTGTTCATGATTTCTCTCTTCTCTAAGAAGGTGGAAGCTTTCTCCACAGCTCTCCGCTTTTCTTTCTGAGCCCTCCCCAGAATTGCCAATAATCGTGTCTTCATGGCGATCTTGGCATTTTCTAGCACCCACCTCCAGACTCTCCCTGTCACCCAGTTCCAAAGCTGTTTCCCCGTGTTTAGGTATTTGTTACAGCAGCACCCACTTCTTGGCACCAAAAATCTGTCTTCATTTCCTAGAGGTGCCATAACATTTACCACAAACTGGGCTTTAAAAAATGGAAATTTATGGTCTCATTCTGGAGGCTGGAAGTTCAAAAGCAAGGTGTCAACAGGGTCATGCTCCCACTGAAGGCCCTCAGAAAGAATCCTTCCTTATCTCTTCCTGGCTTCAGGTGGCTCCTGGCGGTCCTTGGTGTACCTTGGCTTGTAGCTTTGTCATTCCAGCCTCTTCCTCTGTGGTCACAGGGAGGAAGGGCATGTCCTCATGTGGTAGACATCCCATCATGGGGGCCCCACCCTCTTGACCTCATCCATACCTGATTACCTCGCAAAGGTCTTGCCCCACAATACCAGCACTTTCGGGGTGGGGCTTCAACGTGAGTCCGTACCACCGAGTCTATAACAGGTAAAGTCTAAAGTAGAAAGAAGACCAAAATATTGCCTTTATTACTGCTAAAAACTGATGCAGGCCCAGAATCCTTTATCTTTTGGGCCAGATAGGATTTTGGAATTCCAAATTTTTTTAGATTTTAGGAGAAAATGGTGCATCTGCTGTTGATTATGTAGGGTCTGGGGTAATACCCCATCATCAAATATGAATATGTCTATGAGGAAATGACTTCACTCTACATCCGTGTTCTACTTTCTGCAGTGCTGGGAGGGTTTTATCTGCATTGTCCTATATGGTAGCACTAGCTAAATATGGCTCTTGAGCTTTTAAAATGTGGCTGGTATGACTAAGAATCTGAATTTTTAGTAGAGTAACTAATTTAAATAGGCACATGCAGCTACTGGGTACTACATGCAACACAAAGCTCTGAGTGGAGAAATCAGGACTGTAAGTGGCTTGCTTCGTGTCTGTTAAAGTCAGGTTTTGCCACTGGTGACTCAGGTCACTTAAGGTTTTGCTGCCAGATGAATTGGGAAAATTTTTTGTTTTCAACACTTTAGGATTTTGGAAGTGCAGGTGAGGACTGTGGACCTTTTGCGGGGAATATGGCCTTTAACTTTAGGCAAGTAGGGTTTTCCAATACTGAACCTCAGGATTGTGTAAACTTACCCCCTCCTTCCCCAGTCACTGTCAGCAATGGGCAGGTCATAAACCTGCCCCTTCCCCCACCTGGTGGACAGAGTTGACCCTTTTACAATTTAAGACATGGAGGAACAGAGAAGAATGACAGGTTCACTTACAAGAGAGAATGAAGGGGCTGGGCTATTTGTGTTCAGATTTTCCTTCCAAAGGCATCCATCCGATTAAGACACTTCTCCCCCTGAGGAGTAAGTAATAGCCCTGTCCAGGGCTACTGTGCTAGTGGATCACCCTCTGTGTGTTGGGAGACATTGGAGGAAAAGATACTTCACAACACCTACTTTTTTGTACATTTCCTGCCCACTCAGATTTATGTACCCCTCATCTTTTTGAGAATCGTGCACCTTTGTGCACAGTATTAATGATCAGGTGCTTTGTCTCTTTCCACTTAGACTTTGTACTCTGCATGTCTCTGTATCTTCCTGGATTCTCTTCTGCATATCTTTGGGATCTTAGTAGGAAAGCTTGTTCTCCATTTTGGCACAAGCCACAGTAAAGAGAGAAGGATTTTTCCCCACCTTGCTGCAACCAGTGTTTATTTTACTTTTACTTTAGCTTGTGCTCCCAGGCAAGAAAGAGGCAGAAAGACCTGCATCAAGAAATGCACATGAAAGCTATGAATATTCCTTACCCTGGTTCTTCTTACCTTCCCTACAGTGCTAATTATTTCAATGGCTCCTTGTTTTTTTTCATTGTTTTTGTGAGTAATCGGAAAAAATAGTTAACACAGCAAAATCATACCTCTGTGTGTGTGTGTGTGTGTGTGTATGTGTATTGCACACAGCTGTTTGATGCCTCAGAAACATCTTTTAAGAGTTAAGAGCCTTACAGAAGAACATACTGAACTGCTATTTTATGATAAATGTGCATAGAACATTTACAATGTGTTCTAAAATTTTAGTGGTTGTATCTTCAAGTCCTTGAGCAAATGTTATTCAGGCAGGAGAGAATGTTAGATACAAGGACAGACTGGAGAGCCAGCCTGCCTGGGTTTGCCTCCTCAATCCACCGTTTAATGCTGTGATTCTTTAGCAAGTTGCTTAATTACTTTGTTCTCAGTTTTCTAATCTGTAGAAGAGGACAGCAGTAGTGCCTGCCTTGCAGGGGTATTGAATAAATAAGCTAATGTGAAGCACTTAGAACAGTGCTGGGCACGGAGCAAACATGAAATCAGTGTTTGCAATTATTACCCTTATTATCTTCATTACTAGTTTCCGCCGTGATCCGGACACTGTGCAGGTATGGGTATAGAAACCTAAAAAGGCATTTCCTGCCCTCGAGGAATGCAGTTCATAGATGCATATCAGATAGAGCTCCGTAGTAAAACAAAAACCACTCCAGATACTTCAGGGAACCCAGCAATCCCAAAAATCATCGTAAGGATCCAATGAGTGAAAGGGTCACCACTGGGCACTTAGGTCCCCTTGCCCAAGCTGTCACCTAGAGGGCCGGAAACTGTAGAAGCCACCGCCAGTTATCCTAGCTGCTCACTGTGTAGTTGGCCAATTTCTGCAAACACGCCCATCTGCTGAAACCACACGGCGGCCAGCACAGCTCACGGCAGCAGAACATCCCCCGTGCCCTTGTTGCGCACACGTCATGCACATACACCCCTCTGGCAGAACCAGAACGGCACGCGGACCCTTGCAGCAAGTAAGTCAGCGAACTTCCAGACTTTCCGCCCTTACCCACAGGGAGAGAATGAAAGGAAGTGCTACTGGATACTCAGCCCCCGAGAAGAGTATCTTACTCCAGGGGGAAGCAGGCAGGTTGACCGGTTCAACCAGGAAATAGTCATGAAGCACCTCCTCCATAGGGAGCACTATTCTGGTGCTTAGCATACAGCAGCAACAAAACAGGCACGTCTGTTCTCGTGCAGTTTACATAAATAATCTGTGTGATAAGCACCAGGCTAAAGATATGAGCAGGGCATTAAAGAGACACCGAGGAGGAGTAAGCCAGTGTGGAGCTCAGAAGGCGGGTTGGGAGGGCTCCCCAGAGGTGCAAATAGAGCTAGGGTGTAAACACTCTCCTCCACGGTAATCAAATAGGAGGCAAAGCAATGATGAGATCTCTGCAGAGAATAGAAAGAGGTTAACATTATTATTCAAAGAGTTTTTATCCCTTTGGATAAGAGAGTGGAGCGGATGTCTTGAGGTGATACTATCGCTTGTCCCTTAAAGGTAGCTCATTTAGAATGACATTTAAAAGAAAGCCGGGGTTGGAGTATACAGTACACTCTACAGATAGATTGTGTGTTTATGGTTTGGTAAACCATCCACAACTCTTTTTTTAAAATTCTCATCACACTGTTGCAATGACACCATTTGCTGTTTTAAAGGGTGTGTGGCAAGTTTGTATTTTATTTGTTTCAGTTGTCTACTGCTGTGTATCAGCCCACCCCAAAACTCAGTGCCTTAAAACAACAGTGATCCATCATTTCTCACAGTTCTATGCCTGCCTGGGAATCCAGGCAGGGCTTGGCCTGCAGAAGACAGGTAGCTCTCTTCCACTGAGCCTTTGGCCGGAGTCACTCACTTGACTGCGTTCAGCTAGGCCTGGGCGGAACTGGACTAGAAGGTCCAAGAAGGCTTCACGCCTATGTTTGGCTCCTCAGGGCTCCTCCATGAGGGCCTGCTCTCCAGCTTTTCTCATCATTCAGCAGTCTAGCCCAGGATTCCTTCTAGGGGATTAGCAATCCTAGAGAAAGGAAATGGCAGCTAACAGGCCTCTTAAGGCCCTGGAAGTCCCAGGATGCCATTCTCACTGTGTTCTGTCTGTGCAAGTCATAGGCTAGCCTAGATTCAGAGGGAGGGGAAATAGACCCTATCTCTTCATATGAGGAGAAGCAGGTGCATGGGGGTGGGGGGCAGGATAGGAATTAATGGTAGCCAACTTTGAAAGCTACCTAAACCTCGATTATATTGTGTAGTTTCTTTAGCCTGTCTTTGTCATAATTAGGTTAAATGAGAAAATGCATGAAAAGTGAGTAAACTGGTGGTCTGGCACATAGCAAGTGCCCAACAGTGTTAATCCTCCACAATATGGAGGATTGACAGTGACTCCATAGGTATACTCTTCTAGAACCTTCCAAATTCTAACCTGAGAAAAACCAGAGTCTGCGAATGGAAGAATGCTTTTGTGCTTCCTAATACTGAACACCAGGATGAGACATTCTTCTATCCACACTCTGGCAGTGATGGGCCTCCAGGGGGCCTGCCCCTTAAAACATTGAGCCTGGAGAAGAGAGCATGACACACACGCTGTGTGGACAGGTCATTTCCTGCGGGAAGGAGTAAGCAGGTGGGCTGAGCTTGCCTGGTTTATTTTTCCCACATTTTCAGTCAAGTAAGTCACCCCTTATTTGACTGAAGGGTAGGAAGGAGGTAAAAGGAGTCCAGGAGGCTCATGCTCTAGAAGAAACCTCCCGTTAGAGGAAGAAGGGCTTCTTCCCTAACCTGAATATTTACCTATTTCAGTTTTAACATTTGTACACAGTGGGATCCTTTAATTACCCAGGATCATTTAAATTGGATATCTAGCTTGACATAACCCAAATTCTATCACAGCCAATATCTGACACGAGAGAAGACCTTAAGCTAGAAAGTGTGACACACTTTGTATGTAATAGCAGGAACTGTATCAACTATCAGGATCAGATACTTTTATAAGGTAAGTGCTTTGCATGCCTTGGGAAAAGTCACTTCATCTCTCTAGAAATAGTAAGCTGTTTTAAACCACTAAGTTTTGATAGTGGGTAGTTTGATATGCAACAGGAGACAGCTGGAAAAAAATAAAGTACACACTCATAAACACCTTTTAAAATGGCAAGTGATACAATTCCTACAGTGTAACAGGAACTCAGACCTACAGGGTAATTGGGCCTGATAAAGTAGGCTCAAAGTTCTTTTCAACCCAAAACATTCTTATAAGTTTTGCCCTTAATGGTCATATGATTTAAATCAAAGTAAAACCTGTAAGTGGTTCAACAGCATACATAAGGGCTAAGTTACGGACGATCAATCTAGAAGAAAGTCTGGTGCTACTAACTTAAAGACACTTTCGTATTGCTTCTTCAAAGCTTCATCTTTCATCCTATTTTTTTTTTATTGAAATCAAACAGGATTTATTCTGCAAATTAAAGTAAGTAGACTAATGTAGAATTAGAAAGAGGATCTGTGGCAGAAAGTTAATAAAAGGATAGAAACTACAGCTTTGGATGCAATTCAAAGGGAATAATACCCACTTCTAATGAAATGCTTCCTGGAAATCTCATTTTCAATCCAAAATATTTCCTAGGCTTACACGACATGGGTACACTTAAAGAGTAAAGCCCAGATGTCAGGTGTCTTATTCCAGGAGTGATTACAGAATCTAACAGAAATGAAACCACAAAATTAAAAGGATATCTTTCATAATGGTTAATCTGATCCAGTATGGATAGTGTCAGAGAGAGTCTTGCCACTGAATAGATTTCCTTCAAAGTTCATTCTAAGCACAGGCAGTATTTATTAGATACCCATTGTGTACAGCTGAACTCCTCTAACTGGTCACTGTGGGGAGTGACAGAGGACGTAAGAGATACATACTGTCTTCATTCTTTCAACCCCTGCTGCTAGGAGGCAGGACAGACGCAGCTATCAGAAACACCCTGTGGCTGTGGGAGGGGTGTTTGACCACAGGCCGCTTGGAGTAATTGGAATCCCACTGTGGTGTCCAGATCCCAGTCGGGCACCAGCTGGTTAAACTTTGGCAAAAGGGAAAGACCAGGATGTGTCAAGGCTAAGAAGTAGACCTCTGTGCTGTAGTGGAGTGGCTGGTGGGGGAACAAGTCTAGATCCAAGAGAGAGGCACTGTTTTGGAAGAGAAAGCATTTTTTACCAAAGAGTCAGAGCAAAGAAGCATCGTGAGCACGTGGATGCTGAAATTTAATTTCCTCGAGTGTCAGAATAACTCAAGGAGCTTACTCAGATAGTAACTGGAGGGGTTTGGGCATGTGGAAAATATGAAGGTGAAAGAGTTTGGGCCCAAGACTGCCATCCTGAGTTAAAGGAGTGTGTGGGGAGGAGAAGGGGGTGGCAGGAAGCATCTGGCAAAATCAAGGCAGGAGCCCAGCCCCTTGTCGTAAGGTGGGACGGAGGTTCTGGGACAAGATGCAGGCTGCTGTTGGGACTGGAACCCAAGGCCAGGGTCACACCTGCCGCCTGAGTGATCGGACCCTGAGTCTCAGAGGGGTGGGAAAATAGGAAATAGGAAAGTAACAGGAAACATTTCCTGGCTGAGAATAGCCAGCACTGCAGGTGGCAGGAAGTGTGGTTCTGGATATCTCAGAGAAAAGATGCAGGGGCTAGGCAGCAGGAAGCCTTATTCAATAAAAACAAGGAATTCAAAACTGTGCTTGAGAGATTAGAAAGTCTTGATTGTCCTAGGTGAAGATGATGCGGTGTTCCAGAGAGAGGGAATAGGATCTGTCCTGGAAGTCAAGTTATTCTCATTGCTTAATCATTAGCAGCCGACGAAAATATTTTGCAGCCACAAATGCGTTGGGGCCACATCCATGCTCAGTGGGAAGGAGAGTGGAGATTGATTAGTAATGTCTGCTGTGGACGAGGAATGGGGTGTGTCCTTGTTTGTGAAGTGAATTTGCAACTGTGAACTATAGCTTTGGGTGCAATTCAAAGGGAATAATACCCACTTCTAATGAAATGCTTCCTGGAAATCTCAGGTGGATGGTGGCGGGGGTGGGGGGGGTGCGCAGGACAACAAACCAAAGGCTTTTATTTTGGTTCCTTTGGCCAAAGCAAAGAGGACAAGCCAGAGTGAATAAGAGTGCCCAAGAAATAGCAGGTGAGAAATTTTCTTGACCAAATGACAGAACTGGTAGAATCACCATGTTCTAAAGGAGGAAAAATGTGTTGCAACTGTAAAATAAACCGAAAATCTGCTTGCATCTGGGTAGAACCTTCATACTAGTTAGTTGCTAAGCAAAGGGTAGAGCTTCAAGCAGAGGATCTCACTCAGTTGACAGTGTTCTAGAAAATTCTCCAATTAAAACGGAATTCAGGGCCACCTGGGTGGCTCGGTCGGTTGATCATCAGACTCGGTTTGGACTCAAGTCGTGATCTCAGCTTCCTGGGATAGAGCACCATGTCAGGCTCAGCTCAGAGTCTGTTTGTCCTTCTCTCTCTGCTCCTTCCACCTCAGTGAGTGCACGTGTGCTCTCTCTCATAGAATCCTAAAAAAAAAAAAAAAAAAAAAGGAATTCGGAAACAACTGTAGTCACTGTGATAAAAAGCAATGAAGTTGATCAAAGATATCAAACGTTAAAAAGAAAATCTGCTGAGAACACTAGAAAGACATGAAAATAAAGTTCCCTTTTAAGCCAGGGGCTCTATTCCAAAGCCTGAATAATCCATATGGAGAAGCAACTGCAGTAACAAGGAGAATACGAAGGAAAAATGGGAAAAGACCCAGACCTTCCCACCTTGGAGGGTTTGCTGTTTGGGGGCATTCATCTGCAAAGTCCTGGGGAATGAAAGCATTCATAAGATGGGAAATTCACAATTTAATGAAGTCACTGTTGAACCTGAAATCTTACAAGGTGTGGAGAGTTTTCTCACATGGCCCCTAAGTTTTTTTGGCACACATCCCACCAAGAGGTGAAATCCATGACTTTTCTCCTTGAATCTGGGCTCTCCCAACTGTTGTTGGCCAATAGAATAGGGAAGAAATGGTACAGCACCGGTCTCTGGGCCCAGGCTTTTAGAAATTGACCACTTCCACTTTCTGGTTTTGGAAGCACTTGTTCTTTAGAACCCAGGCCACCCAGGGAGAAACCCCTGTGAGAGAAGCAAACAGCCAGCACAGCTTTGCCAGCGAGGAGGATGCACTGTGTAGGAAGTGGACTTCTGTCCACCTGTGGAGCTCTCCCAGCTGAGGCAGAGACTAACTAGCCTTCCCCACTGACCCCTGCCAAAATTGCAGATTCAAGGGGAAGGTGAATGTTGTTGTTTTCAGCCAATGATTTTGATTTGTTATGCAGGCAAAAGAGAAATCAAATTAATAAAATAAATGCATGCTAGTGTGTACTGGCTAAGATGAAAGAACTTGGGGACTAGCTAGGGTTGGTTTTGAACCCCAGGATTTGTTATAAATTTGTGTGAAATACTTCATCTCCTCAAGCTTCATTGTCTCTTCTGACAGTTGGACATAGTAATAACTACCTTACAAAGTTATTGTGGGAAATGTATGAAATATGCAAGCACCTAAAACAATGCCTGAAACATAGCAAGGACTCAAAAGTTCTAGAGCAGAATTTGTTAAGAGCCCTAGAAGATTACAGAAGAGAAGAGGCCGAAGGGTTTCAAGGGAATGAGAATTACTTGAATAACTTCTTTTTTTGTAAATCATGGCATGAAATGGTCATTATTCCCAGATGATGCCATCCACATAATCATGTATGCTTTTAGCTAGAGGGGACTATATAAAAACACCATTTTTAAATGATGGTTTAACATATAAATATGAATTCAGCCCACATTTTAAGGTATTAAGTTAATAAGTTCCATCTCTAAAGAATAGAGCAGAACTACATGCTTTTTAAAAATTAGCCCCTAACACTCTTTTAAAACCGTGGATAACAGGCAGATTTCAATAAAATGACATTCAGACAGATTAAAAAGATAGCATTTCCACCTTTGAATGTAAGGTGTGCTCTAATCTTATACTAAAAACCATAATTTCTTTCACACATAAAGAATCCCTTTAATGTTGCTTTAAATCTACATAAAGTCTTTTTTTTTAAGATTTATTTATTTGAGAGAGCGAGAATGAGAGAGAGAGAGTACATAAGAGGGGGGAGGGTTAGAGGGAGAAGCAGGCTCCTTGCTGAGCAGGGAGCCCGATGCAGGACTCGATCCCGGGACTCTAGGATCATGGCCCGAGCCGAAGGCAGTCGCTTAACCAACTGAGCCACCCAGGCAAAGTCTTGTCATTTTTCCAACTCCTGTTAATCTTTTAGACCCTGATGAACAGTTTGCTACAGTGTTTCAAAGTGCATGTGGTATCCACATTCACGGTGAGCAGGACCACTCTTCATAAAAATGAACAGGCCCCTTTAGGGAGGATTTCAGTACTCCCTAAGGGGAGCATTAAATCCCATGTATGATTGAAAACTATTTCATTCCACGTGGCCATTGTGGTAGAATGGCCAGCTTTTATTATGTA
Source organism: Zalophus californianus (assembly GCF_009762305.2). Classification (NCBI taxonomy): domain Eukaryota; kingdom Metazoa; phylum Chordata; class Mammalia; order Carnivora; family Otariidae; genus Zalophus; species Zalophus californianus. The sequence continues at coordinate 30,787,745 of NC_045596.1, forward strand.
AGTTGGTAATTCTTACTGCATGCATGGAATGGTCATTGTAAGCCCACATTATACTGAGCAAACGATCTAGGTATTCCTGAAAGAAAGAAACAGAAAATAGTAATTGGATATTGGTATTTGGGGTGGAGGAGGGTAGAGAGGAGATGGGAAGAGATGGAAGGAGATGGGTCTCTTGACTGAGTCTGTGCAAGGTCCGGGATAGGAGGATGACAGCTTGAATCTGGAAAGGGCTAATCCTTCATTTGTTCATTGATTCTGCTTTGCAGATCTCAGACTGGAATGGAGGAGAAGGCTCCGGAATCGAGGAGTTTTGAAACACAACAGTTTTGTTTCTCAAGTTTGGAGTTTGGTTATAGTAGAAAATAGATATTTAGGGACTCTGGTCCCTCTGGGGACAGGGAAGCCAGCATGCTGAGCCTCAGCTGGGTGGAGGGAGGCAGTGAGCCCGCCATCCTTTATGTGCCTCATACAATAATCTGAAGAAAATGAAATTCAGGGCATAGCCAAATGCTTTGGTTCTTTTTACCTGAGATTTTAAAAAATATTTGAAACTCCTTTGGATTCAGTACTTGCTGTGTAATCTTTAGTGTCTCCTTCCCTTTTTCCGCTCAGAAATGAGTCTGTCTCAACTGTGTCAGAGAGGAACAAACAGGTTGCACTTGTGCTGATCCCAAGAACAGGATCAAGGTGGAGCTGTGCTCTGGGGACAGCTCCAGTGGGTATGTAAGCAGGAGGGAGGGTTCCCTTTACCACTCTGCTGACCTCAAATGTGTATGCAGATTTCCTCTCCACCAGCACCTGCGTCTGCCGTGGGGCTAGCCATGCAAATTCCTAGGCCATGAGTTTCATTTGACACCAGGGCATCTGGGAATCACAACACCAAAATTCTAGATTGAACACTGCCCCGTGTTTTACCAGCTGTGTGACCGGAGGCAGTTTCTAGAGCCTCGAGTCTCAAACTTCCTTTCTACAAAAACAAAACCCCTATATTGTATGTTTTATGGCGTTCTGAAGGTTAAATTCTGTCGTAGCGTACAAAGAGTGAGCTCTACGTAGAAATGAAGCATTATTCTTTTCTCAGAACTCTCTCAAGTGCGCCAGTTGTAAACTGACACTTAAGCCAACATTAAGTGATTACATTACAATATAATAAAGTAACTGACATGTAGTACTCACACAGAGTATGTGCTCAAGAGATGCTCATTGAATTTAAGTCCCCTTAAGAGAAGCGGAACTCTGGTTCCCAAATCCCAAACCCCTCACGGTTCTCACCCTGTTGTCTCCAGTCCCTCCCCAGTAAAGCTAACCCTCTGCCCCCACACCCAAACTCCTCATGCCTGTATGCCTCCCCTACTCCTTTATCTCCAAGCCGGTAAGGCCTCACCCATAGAGGCCCAGCCTGAGAGTCCCCAGGCCCTGAGGTCCAAGTTCTCAAGAAGCCACATTCCATGCACGTAGCTGCCCATCTCCTGCTGTAGCCTCTGGGGAGGGACGTGGGGGGAGAGGGATGCCTTCCCACCAGGCAGTCAGGGACTAGGGAGGACATGGCATGTGCCTTGCAGTGCGGCTTTGTGTTCCTGTGCATTTCTCACAAGAACAGGGAGAAATCACATACCGCTAGCGTTATGGTCCAGCTACACTGTGTCTTCGGGGACCAGTTAGGCACCCTGCCACTTTGAAAGATTATTTTTATGGCAAATTTCATTTTGTGTTCCATTTCAATCATGCACAGTCAGGCTTGCATAACAGCCATTTAGAAGTTGGAGAGATGTGTTTTCACCAGAGACCTTCTCCTTGCTCTCTGACAGCATCACGGGTGCATATGGGAGAATGTTCTTGTCCTTGAGGCATCACGAGCTGGTAAGGGGGACATACCATGGACTGACACGTCTGGTTTGGACAGCAGCTCTGTGACCTTGGGCATCCTCTCAGGACTCTTTCCTCATCTATAGAATGAAGTGGATGAAACACAGGACCTCTGGGACCTCTTCCAGCTCCAGCATTACATTATTCCACTTCTCTGAAACTCCCCAGCAGTTCTGTTTTGTTTTATTTCTGTTCAGGGAGAGGGAGTGTGGGGTCTAGCTCTTTTTCTGACTTTGTGAGTGTGTCCTGTTCCATCTTCTGAGGAAAAGATAATATTACCTGTCCTCCTGGCCTCAGAAGTTTGTCATGATAATGGATGGAAAAGCACTTCTGAAACTCCTGCATGAATATGCACTATCAATTGGAATGTGGAATGTATAACAAAGAGCCCAAGTTAGTGGGAAACAGTGAGATTTAGGAACTCTGACCACACATTCAGTATTAAGCTGGAGAGCATGAGCAGGATGAAATGCGCATAAAGGGCCTCTTCTTTAGGCCAGCAAATAAGACTTTTAGGTCGATAAAATCATGGGGCTATGGGGCAGGATGGTTGAATATAAACTCCTGCACGGAAGGGATTGGCATTCTACCAGGAATTTTGTGGCAGAATCCATTGTGTGTGCACATACAACACACAGTACATATGGGGACTAGTGAATAATAGAGGTTAGAGGTTCAGAATCTGGAGTTGGAAACACTTGAGTTTGAGGCTCTGTGGCTCAGAAAATGGCTCTGTGCCATTTTCTGACTCAGTGACCTTAAAGTATTCAGTTTCTCTAATCCAAGATTCGCTTATCTCTAAAATTGAAAATATCATGGGATTTTTATGAGGCTTAAATGAGATAAGGCTTGTGAAATGCTTATCACATGCCTGGCATTTAATAAGCTCTCATTAAATGTTAACTGGGATTATTACCATTATTAGCTCCATTATCTCTTTACCTGGGAGATGCTGATTAAAAAAAATACTCATCTGCCAGCAGTATCTTTGTTGCCCACTCAATACGAGAAGGAAAGATGTGTGACATGGTAACACACTTAGGAAACATTTATACTCTTTATTTATATTAAGCCAGAATGTTTACTTTCAACTGTCTGTCAAGGTTGACATCTTAAGAGGCCATAGTTATCATAAACATTTTTAAAAATGCTTTTGTAGAATTATCATCAGAAATAAATTTAAAGCCACAAGAAATAGGCGTGCCTCCTTCCTTTACAGTTCAGACCCCATTTTTAATCAGAAATTCACAACAGTCATTTAACAAATATTTATTGAGTATATTAATACTCAATACAACCACAGTTCTAAGCCCTGAGGATTGAATTCACCAATAACTAAATAACTGTGTTTATTTAACATAGACAGTACCTGTACCCCTTGTGGTTATCACATTCTGATGGAGGGACCGTAATGGAAAAAGGCAAATACATACATTTGTAAAGTTTGTGGGAGTGATGGTATGTATTGTGAGGAAAAGTAGAACAGGGTAAGGAGAAAGTGTTTGGGGCACATACTGTCTCCCAGTAATGAGTGGTCACAGACAGTCTGTCTGAGGAGATAATATTTGAACAGAGATATGAACGGAGTGAGGAAGGGAGCCAAGAATTTCTGCCAAGAAGTAAGTGTAAGGAAGAAGCAAGAAGTGCATAGGCCCTGTGGCATGGGCATGGCATGCCTTCGATGCCCAAGGAGCAGCGGGATCAGTGTGGTGGGAAAAAGAAGGAGACAGGGCAGTTTTCACAAAATTTTATACCCCTATATGGCAGGTGCCAATCAACCAGAACAGATGCCATCTATAAGCAGTGGGCATGCATGCTTTCTTTCTCTCTCTCTTTCAAATAGATCTTTAAACAAAATTCTTTTTAAAGTGATTCTAAGAAAATTAAGGTAGATTTTTTTTTTTTTGGTTTTTATTTTAACTATTTTTTTAAAGATTTTATTTGAGCACAGGCAGGGGGTGCAGAGGCAGAGGGAGAAGGGAGCCCAATGCAGGGCTCGATCCCAGGACCCCAGGATCATGAGCTGAGCCAAAGGCAGATGCTTAAGTTTCTGAGCCACCCAGGTGTCCCTCAAGGTAGATTTCTTAAAACAAATCTACATTTGTTAAACAAATGTCAGATTTGTTAAAACAAATCTGATTTGTATTTGTTTGTTTTTAATTAAGCAGTTCCTTCATCATTAGGATAAAAAAAGTGTGGAACCTAACCTGCAGCCCCTGACTACCGTAGCTTCTAGGAACTAAAATGGAAGGGGATGAGAGACGTAATTATTGGATCTTTGGAGACAGCAGGTGGCAAAGAGCCCCCAACCTTGGGAATAAGATGACTACAAGAGAAGAAAAAGCCACCTCCTCATATGTGATCTGGGCAGATAGGAAATTCTCTCTGAGGTGGTAGAGATTGGGGTCAGCCTTGGTCTCTGGGTGCTGGAAATTGGCCCAGGCTGCTTCTCGGTATATCTCCCAGGTGGATTCCCTGCCGTGCATTTTAATCAAAGTCCTGAGGAAACCTGTTAAAAATTCTTTGGGAAGAGTAACCAAAGCAGCAATTCAGGAACCCATTATAAAGTTGATGGGATGAGGACCATGAGCACTACCATGTCTGTCTCGGCGAAGGCAGCTCCAACTGTGAGATTGATGGCGGTCAACGTCAGAGGCCTGAGCGAGTGTCACCTAGGGCGTCCTGCAGCCCAGAGGTGATGTGACCCTCATCAGGGACGGCCAGGGGCTGCATGGTACAGCTTTCATAGCTGCTAAGATCCCAGGGCAACTTGTACGTATTAGACCTGTAATTGCAGCAGGTCAACGTGACAGCCCACAAGGAGAACACATAAGTTATGTGTTTCATAGCAGGTCCCCAGGGTGACCAAGAGTCTCATACTGGCAATTACTTTTTCATGAAAATTCATGCACTCATTCATTAAAGAAACACCACATGGCTGGAGCTGCCTGCCACTTTCCCTTCCCCAGTCTGGTTGGGAGGCTGAGGGAACATGGGTTACGAAAGCTTTCACGATGTTAACCATGACAGAGAATCATGTGGCTTTAGGTTCTGGAATCAGAAAGCCCTGGGTCTCATATCTGCATTCCACCACTTTGGAGCAGTGTGTCATCTTCCTCAACTTCTCTAAGCCTTGGTTTCCTTATCACTGACACCGGGCTAAAAACAGTATTTGGCTTAGAAGGTTTGCATGAGGACTAATGAAATCGTGTATGGAAAACACTTAGCACTGTGCCTGGCATAATAGACACACTAATGCTCGTGGTTGTTATAATTCGGAATGGACATAGAGTTTGTGTGTGTGTGTGTGTGTGTGTGTGTGTGTGTGTGTATGAGAGAGAGAGTTGGGGAGAAAGAAGAGCAGGGAGAGGAAAGGAGGAGGGGAGAATATCCAGGAGAAATACAGCAGGGGAAAAAAAATCAGAGGTGTGCTAAGCTGTGTGAAGACGAAACAGTCAAAGTCCTTATAAATTTTAACAGAAAAATTATTTAAAGACAAGAGAATGATAGGCTGGAATGGGCCCTAAATTACTTAAAATAGAAGAAATGATTTTAGCAATAGGGTTTTGGATGGTCTTTGGAAGTGATGAAAGATTTCCTTTATTCCTGACCATTTACTGAGGTCCGGTACACAGTGAGATGAAAAACCCCTTCTGAGCATCCCTGAAACAAGGTAGCAATTACAGAGAGAACTAGGGTTGTATCTGATTGTTCATATGATGGAGAGTCCAGAGTGGGACAGTGAGGCAGTTAATAGCCATTCCATTCATTTCTGATCCAACAAACCAAACCAGACCAAGGGAGATTGTGGACCCGGACTCCTTTCGGTCTCTCTATCCACTCTCAGTGCTAACAGATAACTGTCAGCTTAATTTAGTGCCTGGCTGAATTCAGATGTGATAGGTGATTATTTTTTATCAGTCACTAGCTATGTAATAGGAAGACATGGAGAATTGGAGTGGCTCACTGAAGGTGACATAGCTTCATAAACCGATGTTCCCAGCATTTCAGAAGAGCTTGCTTTGCTTTTGGTGGATGTGTGAATTGTAGTTTCTCTCTCTCGGGTAAAACGATGTTTCTGTATCCTCTCTCATCCTGGAGTCGTGTTGTTTATCATTTTGATTTTTTTTTCTTTTACCAGCTGACCTTTTTCCTAAATAGGTCATTTTGTGGTACAGTCAGTAAACTCGATGTTCTGGAGATTTTTGCCCAAGGAGGTTGAATATATTTATATCTGAATGTGTCCATATGTCAAACAGATATTTCAACCTATATCTGAGAGCTGTTGAGGTTGTAGCATTATAAAATTCCCTGTTCTACAAAATAAAATGAAAACAAATGCCCTTCACATATAACCAGACATTTTCAGAAGTCAAAAAAGATGTAAAAATGAGGCTTTATTCAATAAGAAAATCAGAAGCAAAAATGCAGGATCTGGCCCTTTACCATTAATGCTGTTATATCCTTTGTACATTTGTAAATACTTAATTTCCCATTTAATTTCTATAGACTAATCCTATTTAGATGTGTATAGTATATGTTTTAAAATACTGTGGTTATCTAATACCATTTTCAATCAAAATGACATCTGCAAGATTAAAAAAAAATACAGAGCATTTGTTTTTGGCATAACTTCTCTGCCATAAGAGTTATACTGTCAAAATATGCAGGAGTATTTACTGCCCAATCTGTAGGTAGAATGAACCTCAAAAATAGGTCTCCCTGCTAAGTACTTAAAATGACACAAATTTGGAGATATTAAAATCACATCCAAACAATTATACCTCAAGCCCAGTCCAGTGATAGTAATGGCAATATTGAATAATTCTGTTTTAAAAAGTGGGGTAAGTCCTCAAGATCCAGATATCAAATGCTATAGTTCTAACAGGGTGATGAGCTGCCCGAATTATACAAACTAGTAAGATTTAATTGACCCTACTCTGAACAAATCTATGTGTAAAGACACAGAAGTATGTGACATGGGATTTATATCCAGGAGCTGACAATTCAGCTACTAACAATGACATCTGAAGTTAGAAAGCATCCGACAAACATAAAACATTTGAATTCACTTCTGTTCCTTCTGTAATAAGTTACTACAAATTTAGTGGCTCATAACAATACAAATTTATTTTCTTAAAGTTCTGGAGATCAGAAGTCTGAGCTCAGTTTCTCTGGGCTAACGTCAAGGTGTTGGCAAGGTTTGCATTTATTTCTGGAAGTTCGAGGGGAGAGTCTGTTCTTTGCCTTTTCCAGTTTTCTAGAGTCTGCCTGTATTTCTTGGCTCATGGCCCCATCCAGTTTCAAAGCCAGGAGTGCAGCCTCTTCACTTCTGTCTCTCTGACCTCTGTTCCCATTGTGACAGCTCCACCTCTGACTCCGCTTTCATAGTCGCACTTCCTCCTCTCACCGGACCCTTCTGCGTCCCTCTTATAAGGACCCTTGTGATCCTTGGGCCCTCCCAGATAAGCCAGAAAAATCTCCCCATCTCGAATTCTTTAGTTTATTCACATCCTCCAAGTCCCCTTTGTCATGTAATGTTCACAGGTTCCAGGGATTAAGATATGGACGTTGGGGGTGGGGGCATTATTTAGCCTACTGCAACTTTAAGCAACCAAAAAACCGCGCTTGCAGCCTCAATTTGAAGGTACTATAATACGTCTTTGTCTTTAGCTTCGTTACCCACCAAACCCGTAAGTGCATTATTTCTGGCTACGGTCCTGCCCTGCCCATTCTCTCTTCTCTGCCTTTGTTTGTGAATCCTCCTGTCTCCTGTTCACCTTTCAGAATCCTACCCTTCCTTCAAGAGCAATTTGTCATGCAGTGTTCTCCCTTCAGTACTTTTGATTTTTCCCAAATTAGCCAAGACACTTAGTTTACAGGTGTCAGAAGCCCATCTCCAACTGATTTAAGCAAGAACTGGAGATGTTATTAACTCGAGTAATCGACTTGTGTAGAGGCAAGTCGGGGTGAATTTGACCTCAGAAATAGGTGGGATCAGTGTCTTAGTTTGGGCTGTTGTAACAAAATACCATAGGTTTGGGTGGCTTAAACCAATAAACATGCATTTCTCAAAGTTTAGGAGGCTGGGAAGTCCAAAATCAAGGTGCCAATACATTGATTTCCTAGTGAGAGCCCTCGCCTTAGCTTGTAGATGGATGCCTTCTTGTTCTGTCCTCACATGGCAGAAAGAGATGGCTGTGGTCTTCCTTTCCCTTCTTTGAAGGGCACTAATCCCAATATGGTCTTGACCTTATCTAGACCTAGTTGCCTCCCAAAGGTCCTACCTCTACATACCATCACATTTGGGGATTAGGATTTTAACATGGATTTTTGGGGGGCACATTCAGTCATTAACAATAAAGAGCTTGAACACTCTCAGGACTGTCTTTCTGCTGCTGCTTTTTGCTTCTCTCCACATGCCTACCAAATTCTCTCAGACCAGCTCTTCCAACTTTGGTAGAAGTGGATGTGGCCACAGATTACTTTGGTCTCACAGTTTTACAACTTTTAACCCCAGAAAGAAAAAGAGGCACTCTCCCTCAGCTGGAGTTTGAAAACAATTCTGTGGGAAGGACTCCAGTTGGCCTGGCTTTGGTCACATGTCCAACCCTTAGACCAGTCACTATGTACAGATGGTCACATAGTGAAGCTGGAGATTGGAAATGGGGAAAAGTCTCTTAAGAGAGGAAAAGAAGGAAAAAGGTGTTAGAAAAAGAAAATACTTGCTGTAGCCTCCACCCCAGTGTTACTTCTCAAACCCCATTTTATTTGTATACATCTTAATTTATATTGCTGTTAATTACACCACCTTTATTTTATCTTCTGTTTTTCTATCATGACATTGGTCATATATTACTTTGGATCATTATACTGACACACTGAATCCTTAGAGGAAGTGCATATGTCTTTCTCATTTTCACCCCAGCCCTCCCACCTAGCACCTAGTCCTGTGCAATACTGATAGTAAATGTACGATAAATGTGTTAGATTTGGTTGAAAATAACATGTTAGAAGAAGAGATATCTTGAGGCAACTGCAGGTTAATTTAAATAAGTGCTAAAAATTCAGAGAAATTAAGTATACCAGGGAGTTTAGTGACTTGAGAAAATGTGGTAGCTTGAGCTGGGACTTGGAAGAGGAGAATTTAGGGTAGAAAAAGAAAGACATATAGTCGAAGAGTATGAATTGTTACAGAAGGCATGTGAGCATAAGGGAAATATGGAGAAATGGAAAACTAAATTCTAGGTGGAGATTGTCTCCTCCTGGTTCTGAGACCCCCTCTATGACTCTCTTGCTATAAATCATAAATATTTCATGTTCACATTAATTAGAAATCATCATTGCAGAATAGCAGTTTTTCCATAACTTGCAGTGATTCATCCAAGCAGTCATCCCATTTAATTATGTGGTTGGGGGTTTATGATGATTATTTACTTGTAGTAGGAGCTGTCACTCATGGTAAGGAACCTACTACCATCTCACTGAGGGAGGTAAGGAGCTGTGAGAAGAATGCTGAGGAAAAGGAGAAAAACATTGCCACCCATGACAGTATCGACTCTATCAGAGCCTACAACTTTTAAGAATTTTCATGAACCCATTAATCAGGACAAAAAGAGTGCCTCAACCTCTACTGTGGACATCAAGGGGCCCTGTACATGTTTTTGATATGCCTCTTCTCTAGAAAATGTAGATGACAAGACCATGCCTTTGAATTGAGCACCTCACCTAGGGATGCATCTACCCATAATCTATAGACCTACAGAAGTTAAAGACTAATAATAGATTTGGAGTAATAAAGATCCTGGGACCAGAGTCCTACTCTTCGTCTTAATGTATTCTTTAAAATGAAGACTTGAGTCCTTACTATATGCCAGGAATTGATATTAATTATTATTACAACATAATTAACAATAATTGGAACAATTATAACAATTAATAACAAATTGGTTCTGCCTCCACGGACTTTGTGTCTACGGAGGGAAAGAAAGAAAGAAATAGAAAATAATAATTGGACGTAATAAGAACTGTGCAAGCCATTTGACCCCAGTGTCATGGGACCACTGTGTGCTTGCCACCAGTCTTCATTACTCAGAGGTCTGCTCTTTATCTGCTTCTACCCTTACCTGCTCCCATCACCTGTCTTACTTCCTGTAGGAGTCCTCTGTACAAAGAAGATAGCTTTGTATTCGAGAAACTGTTTCTCTATGTTCCTTCTCAACTCGGAAACCTCTAAAGTACCCCTCACCACCTGTGGAATAAAATCTGAAGTAAGCGTTTGGTTTTCCAGGCTCTTATAATTTGGCATCATCCTGCCAGCTAGCTGATTTCTTCCTGTACTCTACCCTCATGTACTCCCCAAATGAGCCTTTGTGTTTCAGTTTTAAGGTCTACTTCTTACAGGAAGCCATTCTCCGTGAACTCCTAGGAAAATTATTGCTTAAATACTGATTTTTAATCATAGACCTTTGACATTATTGCTTTACTTTGCTAATGTCTATGCCTTGTTTCCCGTATTCATTGTTAACTAATAAAGCACTGGGACTATTATATTCATGTATTGATTCTTAGCACCTTGGACAGTGCCTGGCCAGAAAGGCACCCGATGACTATGCGGTATCACAATACGCAGCTTGAATGTTGATAACACAATTAAGAATGTAATTTGAAATATGGTACTTTATGCAGTAAGCTCACTCATGAGAATTAATGATGTGTCCTGTAATTGGTAAGAGCTTATAAAAAGTTCTTTAATAATGTTTAAGGAGAAAGCAGACTGTTGTGAGGAAGTCCATTCTTCAGAAAGTTATTCTGGTAGCCATACACATGGTGAGTTGATGAGATGAGGGAGACTGGAGGCAAGTAGAGGAACCCAAGGTAGGTGCACCAGGCAGTATAGCAAGGATTAGAGGCATGGGAGTATCTGGGCCATGATTCTCCCCAGAACACACTAGAACCCACTGCATCCATAATTATTTAAATGTCGCTAAAGCATAAATCATCAGGATTTATTTCCATTGTTCCCCCAAAAAAAGTCTGTTTGTAGCCAAGTAAGATCAGTTAGTGTGAATTCCAGATTTCCCATTGTAGTGATTTTTAAGTGTAGTGTTTGAAGAATTCCTTTGCCATTATGAAATTTTTTTAAGATTTTGTTTATCCAAGAGAGAGAACAAGCACGCACAAATGGTGGGGAGGAGCAGCAGGTAAAGGGAGAAGCAGATTCCCTGTGGAGCAGGGAGCCTGATGCGGGGCTCCATCCCAGGACCCTGGGATCATGACCTGATTGGAAGGCAGACGCTTAACTGACTGAGTCACCCAGGCGCCCCGAGATTTATTTTTATTCATATTATGTAGATGTGTACATGGATGGTTTTATAGGAATTAAATATAACAGCCTGTATCTTTGGCTAGAATAAATAACATGCAACTGTACTATGACCACAAATAAGATTTTTTACAATAATAATGGAGCATATTGAAAATGATGATGCCAGTCACGATTTGCTTTGATCCAGGACATCCAGATGCTTGTCTCCTCTTGTGCTGCTCTTAATGGTTGGTTGTACTTTTTAATTAGAGAGAATCTGAGCCACGCAAGACTGAGGTCTAGAATATTAAAGTAAAAAGTGGAAGTTTAATCTACAATCTTATTTATGAACAATCCAATAATCCTACATGAAATTTATGTACAATAGAATATGTAGATCTTAAGGATACAACTTAATGAGTTTTAACAGTGTGTTCACTGGTGTATCCACACCCTAATGGAGCTGTAGAACATTTCCCTAACCCCAGAAACTCCATGCACTCCTCACCTGTCAATTTCCACCCATGATGAGCTCCCCTCTTCTTATTTCCATTGCCAGTGATTAGTTTTTTTTTGAGCTTCATTCAAATGGAATCATGCAGTAGGTACTCTTTTATCTGGGTTCTGTCACTCAGCATAAGGTTTTGGACTCATCATTCTGGAGTATGTAACAGTAGTTCATTTTTTGTTATTGCTGAGTAGTATTCTGTTTTATGAACATACATTGTTATTGTTTTGGTGAACATTTAGGTTTCTAGTTTTTTGCTCTTACTAATTTGAGTTTTTAGGAACATTTTTTGAGTCTCTCTTTGTATGTATATTCATTTCTTGATTAAATACCCAGAAGTGGAATTCCTGGCTCAGAGACTGTCAATTTCTAAAAATGATTGTACCATTTTATATTCCCATCAGCAGTATATGAGCAATTTAAATGCTTTACGTCATTCTGTGTTGTCAGTCTTCCAGTGAGTGTGATGTGGTATCCCATTGAGGCTTTAATTTGTATCCCTCTGAGGAATACTAATATTTAGCATATTTTCAATTGCTTATTGGCCATTCGTTTAACTCTTTTGTGATGTGTGTTCCAAGTCTTTAACTGATTGGGTTTTTGTCTTTTTATTGATTAGTATAATTGCTTATATATTCTGGATACAAGTCCTTTGTCAGATATATATACTACAAACATTTATTCACAGTGTGTAGCATGCACCTTTCATTTTCTAAATGATGTCTTTTGATGAGCAGAAGTTTTAAATTTTGGTGAAAGCTTATCAATTTTTTGATATTTAGTGCATTTTGTGTCCAAATAAACGTTTTCCTATTCTAGATAGCAATTATTCTGACTTTTTTTTCTGGAAACTATATAATTTTTGCTTTTAGGTTTAGGACTCTGATGCAGTTTGAGTTGACTTTTAGATAGGGTATGGGACAGGGGTTGGGACTTACTTTCTACACATTATGCGGTGACCCTGTGCTATTTATTTAAAACACGTTCTTTACCCCCATTGAATTGCCTTAACAGCTTTGTTGAAAATCAAAGCTGTGTGTTGACCCTGTATGTGTGGATCTCTCTCTGGACTATGTTCTGGTGTATTGGTCACTTTTTCCTTGTTCCCGTACCACATTGACCTGATTCCTATGGCTTTATATTGTCCTGAAATCAGGTAGTGTAAGTCCTCCAGCTGTGGTTTTCTCTTTTGGGATTCTTTTGGCTACTTTAGATCTTTCTAATTTCCATGTAAATATTAAAATCAGCCCATTTCTGTGAGATAGCCTGCTGGAATTTTGACTGGTTTTCATTGAATCTCCAGGTGAATTTGAATATAATTGGCATCCTAACAGTATTGGGTCTGTCAATCTATGAACATGGATCTTTCAGCGGTGTATTATAGGTTTCAGTAAAGAGGTCTTGTACATTCTTAAGAATTATTTCCTAAATACTTAGAATTTAGTATGCCATTTTAAGTGGAACTATTTTATATAACATTCTAATTGTCTACTCCTAGTATATAAAAAATACAGTTGATTTTTATGTTGACCTTATATGCCCTATGATTATCCTGAGTTCATTTATGAGTTCAAATAATTCTTTTGTAAATAATTTAGCATTCTCTAGATACATAATCATGTCATTTGGAAACAAAAAGTTACATTTCTGCTTTTCAGGTCTTTACATATTTTATTTCTATTTCTTGCCTTACTGTACTACCATGTTCTACTTCAGAAAAACTTCTTGAACAGAAGTGATATTTTTTCCTTGTTCCCAATTTTAGAGAGAGAAGTGTCCAATATTTCACTATAAAGTATGGTGTTAGATGTAGGTTTTTTGCAGTTGCCCATTATCAGATTGCATATTTTCCAATTGATTCTTAATTTTCTGAGGGCTTTTATTATGAATGGGTTTGAATTTTATCAAAGACTTTTCTGCATCATGTAAAATGATATTATAGGTTCTTTATCCTTAAGTCTGTTGTTGTGGTTAATTATGTTAATATTAAATGTTAAATCTTCCCTTCCTGGGATACACCTAATTTGCTCATGTTTTGTTACCTTTTAATATGTATGGCTGAATTTGATTGGCTAATACTGGAAGGACCTTTCTTTGCTCATGAAGGACATTGATCAGTAGTTTTCTCTTTCTGTAATGTATTTGTTTTGAATATCAGTACCGCTGGCCTCAGAAACAACAGAGAATTTTTCCCACCACCTCTATTTATTTAAAATAGTTGCGTAAGATTGATACTATTTCTTCATTAAATGGGTGACAGAATGTAGCACTGAAGTCATATGAGCCAGTGTTTTCTTTGAGGGAACATTTTATAATTCATGTCTTTAAAAGATACAGGACAATTTAGACTTTCTACTTTATCTTTCACCAGTTCTGATAGATTGAGGTTTTCAAGGAATTTGTTTCATTAAAGTTGAACTTACTAGAATAAAATTTTGATATCTGTAGGATGCCTAGGGGTATGCCCTTTATTTTTTATACTGATAGTTTGAGTTTTCTCTTCTTTTTCCCTTAACCAATTTTGTTAATATTAATCATCTTAGCATTACTTATTAATCTTACTAACTTTTTTAGACAGCCATCTTTTGGCTATGTAATTTTCTCTGCTTTCTATTTCATTGCTTTCTGCTCTTATTTCCTGTATTTTATTTACTCGGGATTTAATTTACCCTTTATGTATCTTCTTACAGTGAAACAAGTTATTGATTTTAAACCACTCTTCTAATACAAGCATTTATGGCATAGCATATGGTCTCTCCTGGAGAATGTTCCATGTAAGCTCAAAAAGAATGTGTATTTTGTGAACATTGGGTAAAGAGTTCTGTGAATGTCAGTTGACTTGTTTGATAGTGTTTTATATCCTTGGTGCTATTCTTCCCAGTTGTCTTATCAACTGTTGAAATCTATTTTTTGTTTTAATTCTCTTAATTTTTACTCTGTTGTTAGGTACACATATTGCTTATCATTGTTAAAGCCTCCAGATGTATTAACCCTGTTATTCAAAATATCTTTTTGTATCTAGTAAAAGTTCTTGCCCTGGAGTCAGTTTTGCCTGATGTTAACTATAACCACTCTAGCTCTCTCATGGTTACTGTTTGCATTCATATGTTTTCATGTTTCCACATTCAATGTAATGGTATCCTTGAATCTAGAGTGTGTCTCTTGTAGATGGCATGTAGTTGGTTGAATCTTGCTTTTTTAAATCAAGTCTGACAACTGCCTTTTAATTCGTTTTTAGACTATTTATATATAATAATTAATATAGTTGATTTAATGTAGTTCAGATTCCCATTTTGCTACTTGTTTTCTATGTGCCTCCTGTCTTTTTGTTCCTCTGTCCCTCCTTGACTGCCTTCTTTTGTCTTAAGTAAATATTATAGTATGTCATTTTAATTCCTCTGTTGATTTTTAAACTGTATTTTAAAAATTGCTTACTTAGTATTCTAGGGATTATAACAAAAATCTATTTTTTCGCAGTCTCTTCAGATTAATACTAAAAAATATAGAGTATTTTACGGTAACACACATTTACCATTTCCAGTGCTTTCCATCTTACCTAGTTGATTCCAGTCACTTTCTAGGCTCACTTCCTTTCATTTTTTTTATTTTTTTTAATTTTTATTTATTTTAAATTCCAGTATAATTAATATTCAGTATTATATTAGTTTCAGGTGTACAATATAGTGATTCAACAGTTCTCTACATTACCCAGCGCTCATCATGTACTTCACCCAGCCTCCCATCCCCCCTCCCACCCCCCCACCCCCAGCAACCACCTGTTCTCTATATTTAAAAGTATGGTTTTTCTTGGTCTCTTTTTACTTTGTTTTGTTTCTTAAATTCCACATATGAGGGGCACCTGGGTGGCTCAGTCAGTTAAGCGTCTGCCTTCGGCTCAGGTCATGATCCCAGGGTCCTAGGATCAGGCCCCATGTCAGGCTCCCTGCTCAGCGACGAGCCTGCTTCTTCCTCTCCCCCCTGCTCATGCTCTCTCTCTCTCAAGTGAATAAACTCTTTTAAAAATATTCCACATATGAGTGAAATTGTATGGCATTTGTCATTTTCTGTCTTATTTCACTTATAACATTACACCATCTAGATCCATCGATGTTGTTTCAAAGGGCAAGATTTCATTTTTTTATGGTTGAATAATATTCCATTGAATATATATGCCACATTTTCTTTATTCATTTATCTATGGATGGACACTTGGTTGCTTCCATCTCTTGGCTATTATAAATACTGCTGCAGCAATCATAGGGGTGCATATATCTTTTGGAATTAGTGTTTTTGTTTTCTTTTGTTAAATACTCAGTAGTGGAATTACTGGATCCTGTGGTAATTCTATTTTTAACTTTTGGGGGAACCTTCATACTGTTTTCTGCATTGGCTACACTGGTTTTCCTTCCCACCAGTGGTGCACAGGGTTCTTTTTTCTCCACATCCCCACCAACACTTGTTGTCTTGTGGTTTTCATTTTAGCCATTCTGACACTCGTAAGGTGATATCTCATTGTGGTTTTTATTTGAATTTCCCTGGTGATGAGTGATGTTGAGCCTCTTTTCATGTGTCTGTTGGCCATCTGTGTGTATTCTTTGGAGAAATGTCTGTTCATGTCTTCTGCCCATTTTTAATTGCATTGTTTGGAGGTTTTTTTGGAGTTGAATTGTCTAAGTTCTTTATATATATATTAGATATTAACCTCTTATTGGATTATCGGATATTTTGGTGGGTTGTCTTTTCGTTTGTCTTTCTGTTCCTTTGTTGTGCAAAGCTTCTCATTTTCATGTAATTTAAATAGTTTAATTTTGCTTTTGTTTCCCTTGCCAAAGGAGACATATCTAGGAAAATGTTTGTATGGCTCATGTCAAAGAGATTATTGCCTCTGTTTTCTTTTAGGAGTTTTATGGTTTTAAGTCACACATTTAGGTCATTAATCCACTTTGAATTTATTTTTGTGTATTGTGTTAGAAAATGATCCAGTGTCATTCTTTCGCATGTGGATGTCCAGTTTTCCCAACACCATTTGTTGAAGAGACTGTTTTTTTCCCCATTACATACTCTTGCCTCCTTTGTTGTAGATTGACACATAAGCATGTGTTTATTTCTATGCTCTCTACTGTTCTGTTGATCTGTGTGTCCATTTTGGTACCAGTATCATACTGTTTTTAGTACTACAGCTTTGTAATATATCTTGAAATCTGGGACTGTGATGCCTTCAGTTCTGTTCTTTTTCAAAATCACTTTGGCTATTCAGGGGTCATCTTTGGTTCCATATAAATGTTAGGATTGTTCTGGTTCTGTGAAAAATACTATTGGTGTTTTGGTAAGGATTGCTTTGAATATGTAGATTGTTTTGGGTAGGATGGACATTTCAGCAGTATTCTTCCAATCCATGAGCATAGCATATCTTCTCATTTGTTTGTGTTGTCTTCAGTTTCTTTCATCACCATCTTATAGTTTTCACAGTACAGGTTTTCACCTCCTTGGTTCAATTTATTTGTAGGTATTCTTTTTGATGTAATTGTAAATCAGATTGTTTTCACCATTGTCTGGAAACTCTTTATCTCTCCTTCAATTATTAAATGATAACCTTGTCAGGTAGAGTGTTCTTGGTTGTAGGGTTTTTTTCCTTTCAGCAGTTTGAATATATTATCTCACTACCTTCTGGCCTGCAAAAGTTTCTGCTGAAAAATTTGCTTATGGCCTTATGAAGTTTCCCTTGTATGTAACTAGTTGCTTCTCTCCTGACTTTAAGATTCTTTCTTTATTTTTAATCTTGGACATTTTAATTATTTATAATTATTTATGTGTCTAACAAATACTGTGTGTATTTATGTGTATTTAATTATTTATGTGAACCTTCTTGAATCATCCTATTTGGGGCTCCCTTTGCTTCTGGACCTGGATATTTGTTTTCTTCCTAAGGTTAGGGAAGTTTTCAGTTACTTCTTCTTCAGATAAGTCTTCTGCTCCTTATTTTCTCTATTCTTTTTCTGGGACCCCTATAATGTAAATGTTAGGGTGCTTAATGTTTTCCCAGAGGTTCCTTAACCTGTCCCCTTTTTTTTAAATTCTTTTTTGTTTTTTGCTGTTCGGCTTGAATGCTTTCCATTACCCTGTCTTCCAAATCACTGATCCATTCTTCCATATCCTCCAATCTGCTGTTGATTCACTCTAGTGTTTTTTTTATTTCAGTTATTGTATTCTTCCAATTCTGATTGGTTCTTTTATATTTTATATCTCTTTGTGAAAGTTTTCTTTGAGTTCATCCACTCTTCTGTTAAGTCTGGTGAGCACCTCTATAGCCATTGCTTTGAACTCTTTATCAGGAAGATTGCTTTTCCCCGTTTCATTTAGTTACTTCATCTGGTTCTTTCATTTGGGACATAATCCTCTGTCTCCTCATTTTGCTTGTCTTCTGTGTTTGTTTCAGTAAATTGGGCAGAACAGTTATCTCTCCTGATCTTGAAAGAGTGGCCTTGTGTAGTAATGTCCCTTGTCTAGACTGCACGTGCCTGACAGCTTTAGTGGGCTGGCCTGAGTCATAGTAAGCACAGACTAGGGCTTCCAGGTAGTCTGTACCAGGGCCACCCTGGTGAGATGGGCGAGGCTAAAGCAGGCATAGGCTTGGAGGGTTCTAGGGTGCTCCATGTAGGACATGCCCTGGCAAGATGGCAGGAACTGAGGCAGTGCAGACTTGGGGGTCCCAGAGCACTCCACACAGGGAGCACCCTGGCAGGATGGATGAAACTGAGGCAGGCACAGTCCAAGGGATCTCAGAAAGCTCTACACAGAGGTGAGGGGGTGCCTGGTGGGACAACTGGAGCTGAAGCAGGTGCAGGCTGGAGGGTCCTAGGGTGCTTTGCACCTATGCTGCCTTGATGATGTGGCTTGAGCTATAATGACCATTGTCCTGGAATGGCCCAGTCCCAGTGCCCTTGGTGAGAAAGTTGGAGCTTTCCTGACACATGTTGGTGGGGAAGGAGGGGTGCTGCCGAGAGGAGCACCTGGGGCTGGTGTGAGCTGTGGGTCTGGGGCTCACTGGGGCAGCAAGCAGGTTGGGGCGCCCTGCCTCTGCTTCCATCTGCTGTCAAGGTGGAGGAGGGACTGTAAACAGTGGTGTTCACCAGCACCTCTGATCCCTGAAAAGGGATGTTGCTGTTTGGCAGACTCTGTAAGGTTAGTTCACTTTTCTGTGCCCCAGGACTGGGAGAATTGGCTGGTGGTTCCTTAGTCCTATCCCTCCCTACTGCAGGTCACAGTGCTGGGTGTGGGGTTCCCCATCATCTTGTCTCCTCTCTTCTGTTATTCTCTGTGTGGTCACTCTACTCTTCAGTCAGCTCTCCATTCTTTTTCAGGATCTATTGCTTTGTGTGTACATGTAGATTTAGTGTGTCCGTGGAGGAGGTAAGACCAGAGTGTTCCTATGTCACCATCTTGGACCCCCGCCGTCATCATGCTTTTCTATAATTCATTAACTGTGGTTTCCCTTACTTCTTGGGACTTACTTATAATAGCTTCTTTGAAGCTTTTGTCTGCTATAGTATCGGGATGTTCGAGAGTTTCTAACTACATTTTTCCTCTGAGTATGAGTCACGCTTGGCCAGTTTCTTTGCATGTCTCACAATTTTTTTGTTGAAAACTGGACATTTTAGATAATATGGCTGTATTTTGTATTTTGATATTTTCCCTAATAATAATAATCATAATCTGAAGAGTATTATTGTTGCTGTGTTTTATTTCACTGTTTCATAATTTACTGGAGCTAATTTTGTGAAATTTCTCTCCCCTGTCATTTGCTTCTACTGATACCTCTGCTCAGTTTGTATGTAGACATGGACCATAGGTATTTTCTTGTTTTAATTTTCAGGTCTGCTTCCCTGGGGGTTGTCCCATATAATCTTTGTAGGTTGGTGGTGAAAGGTTATACTCAGCCTCCTTGCCAGTAAGTCCTCTGTCCATGGTCCATGAATCTGTGTATGGGGTGAGTAGTGCATTCAAAGCTGAGGCTGTTTTAAAATTCTGCTCTTTTACTTTATCTGGACCCTTTGAGGTTTCTTATGTACATTGGCATAAGCTTAGGTTTGGTTAGGAGTATGTGAATAGCTCAGGCTGTCTCTGGTATTCCCCACAAGTGTGCGTAGCCACAGCCGCAATTATGCCGCCCCCTATGACTTTCCCTAACTGTTGGCCCTGCCCACTTACCTGTTGTTGAGTTTATCATTTCCATCAAACCTGGGAACGGGTCGCACTCAGCATTCCAAATTAAGTGAGTCCTTTTACCTGCAGCAGATAAAACACCATCGTCAGGGTCTGCCCTCCCCCACCATGGCAGGGCCTCCAGGTCAGCCTTTCGGGTCAGCAGCAACTGTGAGACGTCCATGATTGTAAGTGACATTTTTCTTCAAATGTGCAACTTAAAATTGATGAAGCATGTTGGGAAAACACACTTAGGTGAATCCTCGTGTGCGTTGCTGCCTTTGTGAGGGTTTTGACCATTCTGCCATCCCTGAACCTTTGTGGAAACTAGCACTCACTTCCTTTCTAAGTGCAGTGAAATTGACCCAGCCATGGCAAAAGAGAAACGGGCTCTTTTCCAAAACACACACGTGCTCACTCCTATAAGATAAGCAGCCCATTTTCTGATTTTACTAACATCCTCCCTCATCCCATTATGTACAGCTGGCTTTATAGCCCTCTCACCCAAAAGGGAAGAGCACATGGTTGGTCGGTTTTGTTAAGTGCAGCTTATTCAGCTTCCTGAATCTTCTGACTATTATTGTCAATTCTGTCAAAACAGTAGGACTAAACAAACTGATTTACTATAGGCATTTACCCCCACTGCATTTGGCTCTTCTCTATAATATCAAGAATAACAGAAAAAAGGAAGACAGAATTCAAAGAAAGATGAAAATGTGGAGAAATCCACACAGTTAAATATCAATCTATATGCTTAAATAAAGGAGATGTAGAACTCACTGCTAGTCTTTTCTGGGTTTTAGATCTGTTTGTGCAAGGAGCTCCATAATGATTCGTTTTACAGATTTCTAGCTCCATATTTCTCTGCTTTCCTTTTGAATACCCATCCCTTTGGAAGCCAAAATAAACAGAAATAGGACAAAGCCTTTGCTGGAAAATGTTCCTCACCAAATGGAAGGGTTGATTTATCAACAACAAAGAATTATGTAATACTAAGACTACACCTGCAGAAGAAAAAAAGTTAACATAGTAATTTGCTATTCATTTCACAATTCCAAATAGTGGAATTTCCCAAAATAATATATAGAGACAGAAGTTCATTATAAATAAGTGTCAATTGCTTACTCCCAAATGTGTTTTAAGGTTGCTATAATATCTGGACTAGATTGAAAAGCAACAGAATGAAAAGTAGAAGCATTTCTATTGTATCTGTATTATCTCAGAAATAATTTATTTTATATTATGCTTCTTGTCAGTGGCATCCTTGTAAGTTTTATAACTCTTAGTCACTGAAAAAATTCAGTAAGAGCAAAATTTATTTTGAAAAATTTACTGCTTTACATTCAGATTATATTATAACCTGTAGCTAAATTTAAATATGGACAGTAGAGTGTAATCAAGCACAATGATGCCTCTAAAAAGTACAAAACAAAACTAAAAATAATAAAAATAGGGCATAGAAAATTATTGCTAAGTTATAGCAAAGATTGTTTCTCTTAAAAGAATTTCCTGAAGGAAGAAATAAAAGAATGGAGAAGACTATTCTTTTAGAATTCTTGGAGATATTTATAGGAATCGGTTGGAAGCAGCAAGGGGGAAGTACTTGGGTTCTAAGTGGGACTTAAAAGAGGAAAAATGGGGGCGCCTGGGTGGCTCAGTTGTTAAGCGTCTGCCTTCGGCTCAGGTCATGATCCCAGGGTCCTGGGATCAAGCCCCACATGGGGCTCCCTGCTCTGCGGGGAGCCTGCTTCCCCCTCTCCCACTCCCCCTGCTTGTGCTCTCTCTCTCTCGCTGTGTTTCTCTCTGTCAAATAAATAAATAAATAAATCTTTAAAAAAAAATAAAAGAGGAAAAATGGTTGCTATCTGGCTGCATAGTTAGAGGAAACCTAATGGCTGTTTTATGGTTCTCTCTTTGTATATCTAGAGTACTTTATCAGTCAGGGTTCCCGCAGGAAACAGACGGCACAAACTAGAACCTTTCTAGAGGGCTTTAGAAAGGGATTTTAAGCAAAGCTGTGGGAAGAGTGGAGAGAAATTACGAGAGTACAGCATCCCGGGGCCAATAACAATAGAGCTGTTACCCAGCCTCATGCAAAGGATCCAGGAGAAAGTGTGTTTACTGAGTCATGCAAAGAGAAGGTCCCCCTGAGGGGACTCTGCAGGGCAGGAACCTGGGGAATGAAGTAAAGACTCTAGCTTTTCTTTCTCCTTTTCCCGTCTGGCCTTGTGTTGTGGCTCCCAGTGTCCACACATCACAGGAAGCTGGAGGACTAAGGGGCAGGCTGATGGACAGTCTCTATAGATGGACTTCCTGGCTTGCAGGAAGAACAGATGGAGAAGGATCAGGGGTGACCCTGGAGGACAGTGGAAGAAGGCTGCCCCACGTGCTATTTCAGAATGCTACTCCTGTGGAACTTACAGTCCCGTGACGAGTGTGTCGGTAAAACAACCAAAACCCGATTAAGTATGAACGGCAAAGAGAAAAGCCTAAGTGTCAGTTGCAGGACTCTGATTAAACTTTTTTGTGAAGGATTTCCTTCCTATCTCAGGTAAAACTACCCAACAGATGTCCTCAAAAGGCAGTCTTGGCCCCCTCTCTTTTGAACCACATCAAGTATTTCTGGGACCAGTTGAGGGGTTTGGTAGAATTTTACCTTTTTTTTTTTAAAGCTATCATGTGTCAGACATTTTTGTTAAAAAATGATGATATAAAGTTGGTAGAATAAACTCAATTTGCAGCCCTCAAAGTTCTGATGGGAGAAGAAAGAAAGGCACTTTTAAACCATGTCTGGATGCACCTGTCAAGGGAGACCGGAGTAGACATGCAGGGGGAGGACAGGGACCCGTTTCTCCTCTTCAGCACTTGATTTATTAAAGCACTGTATGCATTAAATCATTATTTCTCTGATGACCCCATGGGATTCACTGTGTTACCATCCCCATGTACATAGGAAAAAACTGAAGCATAGAACCGTAAGCAAGCAAGGAAGGTGGGATTTGAGCTAGGTAATGGTGCCCTCACCGCTCCTGGCATTCAGACCGTCACCATGCCCTCCCACCCACTTCCCAAACCTGAAAGGTAGGAAAGAAAAAGAGGAAGAGTGATTGGAGGGTTTTTAGTGAGGATGATAGCTGTCGTTTAAGGATGAACAACAGTTGACTCCTTGAACCACGCGGGTTTGAACGGTATGGGTCCACTTACATGCAGATTTTTTTCAATAAATATGGTCCCAGTACTGAAAATATATTCTGTTTTCCTCCTGATTTTCTTAACATTTTCTTTTCACTAGCTTTCTTGAAGAACACAGTATATAATACATATACAAAATCTGGGGTAATCGACTTGGCTATGTTTTCAGTAAGGCTTCCAGTCAACAGTAGGCTAATAGTAGTTAAGTTTTGGGGGAGTCAAAGTTATATGCAGATTTTTGACAGTGCAGGGAAGGGGAGGGCAGCATCCCTAACCTCCAGGTTGTTCAAGGGTCTGCTGGACTATGTCCCTGTATTGTGTTAACCACTTTTACACTTTGTAACCCAACAAGAACTTGCAGTGCTAAATAATCAAGTAATGTTGGTTTAAATCTTGTCAAACCACCTATGCTATAAAGAGGTTAAAAGCATGGAGTAATGATTCTCTTGTCTCCCACTAAATCTCAATGAATAATTTGCCCTGGGTGCCTTTTATCCATCATGTGCAATGATAGAATGAGATTCATCACTGCTTAAAAACAAATATTAGTAATAAAATACTAAGATTAATATAAGACCCCTCAACTCCTTATATGTTTTTATTCTGTTATCTCATTTTAATCATCATGGTTCATATGAAGATTTTTTTTGATATTTTTATTTTAAACTAATTTGTGGATATAAAATTGTAACTGAAATTTACACAGATACAGTAGCGTTCCAGTCGCTAAATCAAAATAGTTGACTAAACGTAGCTTTGTAAAGTCTCCACAATGTTTATAATTCCCTAGAGAGAAATAGAAAGCTCTGTCTTCAGGATTTCTTTTCCCTACAGTGAGTATAATGTTGCTGATCTCAGGTACTGTTTTAGAGCAGCTATGTATAGGCCTTTAGTGGTCAGTAACATAACTTAATAGTCTCTCAGTTTAAAATCACCAGCATAGCTCTTGTAGAAGTCACGGTTCTTTCAGTGGAAAGCTGTTAAAAATGAAAAGCAAAACAAAACACCCCAAACATTCCCAAGACCTTAAGTATAGGGTCTGCAA
Organism: Zalophus californianus; assembly: GCF_009762305.2. Taxonomy (NCBI): domain Eukaryota; kingdom Metazoa; phylum Chordata; class Mammalia; order Carnivora; family Otariidae; genus Zalophus; species Zalophus californianus. Next base: position 30,811,865 of record NC_045596.1, read on the forward strand.
TCTACTGCTTAGACTGGAAAAAAAAAATTCTTGCTTATAAACTGTTTATAGTCTAGCCATATTGTATTTCTGAGGTAGGAGGAAAATTGTAGAATAGCAATGGTTTTTCTCCCATGAACTTGTTTTATTTCCTGGCTTTGAAGTAAATTAGCTGCTTAAGAAAGCACGTGAAGACTTTAATCTCCCCGGGGTGCTGTTTCCTGCACAGTGAATGCAGTTTGGGGCTATAAAAATAGTAAACCCTCTCCCTGGTAAACATCAGTAATCTGTAAGTCAGACCCATTGACCTACCAGTCCATATGAATTCTTGCACAATTTGAGTTGTAAAAATATTCAGGTGCAATTCCATCATTCATATTCACTTATTGGACTTGTCTTTGGCTCCAGCTATTAAGCTATGTTCCCATAACGTTATCTCTATTTTTGGTTTTGAGGCATTAGCTTTTCTTTCCCTGGGTTCTGCTTATTTAGCATTTACTAAATATTGTGGGTAAAACTACACCACGAGTATCCTTGGAGAAATTAATCTCTCAACATTCCCTTTGTTGGAACCGTAAAAGTCGTATTATACTTTATCCTTTTATGGTTGTTGTGAGAAATACATTAATTGACAAATGTCAATAATGTAATTCCAATGGTACTGTTTAATTAATACCCAGGACATTGCATGATTACTCAGTTATTTACAGAGTATTAGAAAGGTGCTACTTTTCCCTCTGTTTTACTGATGAGGAAACCAAAGCTCAGAGAGGTTTGGTAACTTGCCCAGAGTCACACAGCTATGGTGTGGTGAAAACAGACCTCACATACCCACTGCCTGACTCAAGCTCCAAGCCACCTGTTGCACCACAGGCATTATAGAATCGTCTACTGGTTTTGCCTCAGATCCAGCCTTCTGCAATCAGTGAAAAGGTTTCCCCTACCTAAGATGTGTTAATTTTCAGAATTCTTGTTGGTAATACTTTAATATGCAGCAGTCTCTTTTATACTACTATGGAGGAATATTAAGCTCGATACATATGAATTTAGGAAAACATTCTCTGTGAGGACCAATCAGCTTTTTTGACAAAATAATTTCTAAAAGATAACACGTTCTCTTTAATGTGTTTGCTTAATTTTTTCTTAATACACTGTGCTTATATATGTCCTTTAAGAGTTCTGAATGACACTGGAAGACTTCAGTTCTGTCTTACAGTAGTTGTAGTGGGCACTGTTTATATCAATCACAAATGTAGAGTTGTATTATTACCCCAGTTTATGAACTTAGGGGTACCACATCTTTCTAATAAACCTTGTATATTAGCAGAGTGATTTGACACTTAACAGGATAAGACTCAGTAACGTATAGGTCTTACAATTTTTGTAGTATTCATAAAGAATTGGAACTTAAATTTTACTAATGTGAATCATATGGGAATTTACATGGGGGGGTCAGATAATTTGACCAAGATTTCTCTTGATATCTCCATAGTGTCTGAAAAGTATAAAGTGATAGAGAAAACTGTCCTCTCTGGGTAGTATATTCAGCACCCTTCTATGTGCTTTATTGGTATGTGCCCAGGAGATAGAGATTCTGGGGAATGCCCCCAAAGCTCTTGGGTTTTCAGTTTTCTCACTTACACTAAGAGGTTGGCTCATGATCAGTTTACTATATACACAATATGAAATTGAAGGAACACTGCAAATGTTTTATTTAAACTTCTTCAAGAAACATTTTGGCAGTATCCTCTGGAAGGTCGTTAGCATTGAGTTATTAAAATCAGTATAGCTCCTGTAATCCAAAGCCCAGAATGTTCCACCAGCCTCAAGACCTCACAGCCCATCTTGAGGGGCTCTCCAGTCCTTGGCTCTACCACTGGACTTCCTTACGGGGCCCCAGAGCTCCAGGTTCTCTTTTAGCCAGAGTAACCCTATGCATCTGATGGCCCTATCTCTACAGCCCATTTACAGGTAACTTTCTCTTAGCATGAATCATACAAAATTAAGGAATGAAGGAAGATGTAGTTCAATTGGAAATGTAGAATGTCAGTGTGGTACACATACCTCTCTCTGCCCAGCCCCAATGAGTATCTGGTGCTCAGACTGCTATGGTAGCCCTCGTGGTGGACTGGACTCCAGAACCAAGGCTGCATGTTTGTGTCTTTGCAGCTGTCCATGCTGGAAGCCTGTGGTTGGGGCTATCAGAGAGGGTTGTGGACAGAAATGCCGGCAGCCGGTTTGCTTTCAGGGATGACATTCCTAGTAATTGCTTCACCTATGAAGTGCCTCTCTCTCAGCCAGTTCCACAGTTAGACATTCACTTCAGTGTCTAAAGATGGATAGGACTGATTTTAAAAAATCTTGGAACTATATATGACCTTGGATACCATGTTAATTTAACACTCCTTCTTCTACGTACTACTGCCAACCCCCCAATAGTGCACTCCTTTTACCAGTGAGGAACAGAAGCCTGGTCAAGCAACAGTAGTTATTGGCAGAACTTGACTTTATCCATGTGTCTCCCTTTCTGGTCAACTTTATAGCACACTGTAAATTTTAAGGAGGTAGACTTTTTACTTTGTAGTTGTTGTTGGGTTTTTGTTTGTTTTTTACGATCTCAGGTATGTGTTACCTGTAATTCAAAAACGTTGGGTTATTTTTCTAAAGCTCTAGAATTGTTAGAAAAAAAAATATTGGACTTGCTAAAACAAATTTGTAAATAATTATCCTACAAGTTTCTCCCGTGTTTTGAAATACAATTTCATTGGCTGATCTCTAAGACTTTCAGGTGATGCACAATATAATAACATTTATAGTAATATTACAAGAGAACAGTAGGATCATTCTGATTTATAATTTTTTTAAAGACTTTATTTGAGAGAGGAGTGTGAGCGAGAGAGCATGCGTGTGGGGGAGGGGCAAAGGGAGAGGGAGAAGCAGACTCCCCGCTGAGCAGGGAGCCCTGTGCAGGGCTCCATCCCAGGACTCTGGATCATGACCTGAGCCTAAGGCAGATGCTTAACTGAGCCACCCAGGTGAACCCCTGATTTATAATTTTTATAAGTACTCAAGAACTGAATGAAGAAAATAGGCATTGTTTTCACAAATTGATTTTTATTAACTAATTGCTTTACACGTGAAAATGCTATTTACTAATATGATTTTCTTTGAGAAAGCATCTATGTCTTGGTTTCATTTGGACTGGATAATGTTTTATAAATCTTTTGTTAACAATATGTTGTCACTGTATTTGGGATTCTAATTTCTAATATATGTATATATATTTATCTTCACATTATTCTCTTGGAAGTTATATGCAGAAGTTTACAGTAAGCTGATTTTTTTATCAAAAATTTTATATGCAAAAAATTCTCTTTAATGATCAGAATATAGGGTATCCTGTTTAGTGGTGTCACTGGTTATGCCATTCAAGTGATAGGAATTGTTTAAATTACTTTTCAGTATCAAACTGATACTGTTCAGTTTGATACTGAAAAGAATTTCACTACAATTTTTTGAATACTCATCAGATACATGTAAGGATTTTGGAGCAGCTTGGTGTTAGAATCATATCACCAACTGGACTTAGGCCATATGTGTGGAAGCAAGTCATTTAAAAGCATTGCCAACAGAAATCTACAGAGAACAATTTTCTGTATTTAGTGACTGAACAAATAGGATATAGCATCACAGAATATCATTTAATGCATAATGGTTATTTTCAAATAAAACTTTTATTGCCATCTGTAAAAAAAATTTTAACTTTCTAATATGATTGGGTTAATCATTTTTATGTAGTATTGTTTTATCTAGCATCAGTTTTAGAGACTTCCTCTTTACTTAGCACTTCTGGTAACAATAGCAGCTGTGATGATGAAATCCCCAAGATAGTCGAGTGTTGAAGTATCTTCCAAATTAGATTGTGCTTATTGGGTCAGGTTTCCCCCACTGTCTGAGATAGAGATGTGTCTTAACTCTTCCTTACAGTTTAGCTTATTGTGAATGGGTCCTCGCACCCTAGAATGTGCAAGTACCCTCATGAGATTCCAACCTAGAGATGAGTCAGATAGAAGCCCAGTTCCCATTGCAAGATGCATGTGCAAAGACAATTACTTGGGGTAGAAAGGGTAAAGAATTCTAATCCGTGTCATGGGCAGTAGAAAGAACGTGGACTCTGGAGTTGGTACCCCAGGGTTAAACCATGAATTGACCAACACAACTAGTGTGCCCTCGGGCAAGTTGCCTAGCAACTTTGAGTCTCCTCAGTGTGAAATACAGATCACGATACCCATTTCACACGATTACTGTGAGGTTTATGTCAAAGTACCCAGAGCAGTCACAGAGGAGGTCTTAATAAATGTTCGTCAAGTCTGAATCTTCACTGCTCGTGTTCTCACACAGCTTAACTTAAATGACACTGAAAGCAAAAAAAAAAAAAAAAAAAAAAAAATCAGTACAAAGAAGATAGGATATATATTCTAGAGTGCAGTGTTTTATGTGTATCCTTTATGTCAACAGGAATAAAGCCACTGCAAGGAGAATTAATTTCACACACTAGCCTTCTGCAAATGCCTCCTGTTCCAGGATCACTCTGGCCAGTATCACTTAACCCCAAGGTGAAAATGAATACACCAAGAGGGAGAAACACTTGTTCAATTTATTACAATAGCTGAGCTATCAAATTAAACGTGTTATTTATAGTATTCTAATTGTCAACCTGACATGTAATAATTTTTCAAGATCGCGTGTGCAGAAATTTAATCAGCAACCTGTTATTTCCAAGGAGGCTTAGTGAGTATATTCTGGAATAGAATTCAGGCATTGGAATCTCTTCTGCCTCCTCTGGCAGAGCCCTTAGGCACAGCAGTGGAATTTGTAGAAAAGTAGAAATTGCTGGTAGCGGCCCATTTGCAATGATTACACCATGCTAAACAATAGAAGTAAATTAGTGGTTGGTTTTTGTGGGATTAATGGAACCCAGTTGTTTTAGGAACATAAAGGAATGGGCATGATTATACTGGACCGAATCATTTGTTATTTAAGTAAAACTGAGCCTTAGGGAAAAAAGGTTATAAATTTGTGCTGAATTATTAGTAATGATGTTTTATAGTGTGTTTGTTAATTCCGTATACGGTTGACATCAGTATTTTAGCTTTGCCTTACTGTTTTTTTAAATCCCTGAAGTTTCCCATGATTTGTCATAATAAATCTTTTAACCTAGAATTCAAGCTGGTACTTAATGATGGATATTTGGACAGATACCGCCAATGTGGTTGCAGTGTTCCAATTTTACTACCTCAGATGATAATCTAGCTTTGGATGATACAAATTGGAAATTTCCACATGACTTCTGTACTTTTTCCTAAGCCCTCAGCAATTCTTATTTGTAACGTGCTTATTTATACCCCATATCTGCACAGAAGCCCCATTTTTCAAAAATAAGCAATTTATAATTAATACTTTGATTTAATTCATTAATGTCAGAAAGTACAATACTTAGTAAGTATAGTTTCCTAAATAAATAGGGTTACTTCACCCATTTTTTCCAATATATTGCTTTGTATGAAAGAATACTTTGGTAAATGAATCTTTAAAAAAAAAATCAGTTTTGGGGCACCTGAGTGTCTCAGTTGGTTAAGCATCTGCCTTTGGCTCAGGTCATGATCTCAGGGTCCTGGGATTGAGCCCTGCTTTGGGCTCCTTGCTCAGCAGGGAGCCTACTTCTCCCTCTCCCTCTGCCCCTCCACCTGCTTGCTCTCTCCCTCTCAAATAAATAAAGTCTTTTTTAAAAAAATAAAAAAATTTTAAAAATCAGTTTTACTTTACAATGTGTTATTTTGACAGTTGCATTTTCCTTTTACTTTTCCCCTCCCCCTAAAGTGCATTCCAGAAAATCCCACATAGCCTGGTGTCATTGGTACTCCCATTAGAGTATATCATCTTTTTTCTTTAATTATGACATTTTTAATTCTGAAAATTTTAAACATGAAGAAAATGTGCCACCCAGATTTAATAAGTGTTTCGCCACAGATGTCTCACTTCAGATTTTTTTTTTAAAGAAGTAAATCATCCATGCAGCTAAAATTCTGACCACTTCCCTCCCCCTCCTTTCCTTAAGGGAGCAGAGCATGAGTTTGTATATTGTGTAGTTATGTCTGGTTGGAAAAGGTTACAACATGTAGGCATCCTGTGTATTGTACAGGATACATTGTTACCAGGACAAACTGTTAACATTAGTTAAGAAAATCAAAGACGCTGATTCTTTCTACTTTGGAAGGCATGCTAATTCACCGCTGTGCACGAAAACTGGTCTCACCTGAAGGTGTTTTGCCACATTTTAGGTGCCACCAAGTAGATTGCCAGTAAATTCCAGGTCACAATACCTTGATCCATTTTATGTCCTTATGTGATATTCCCTTCAAAGGACAGTCCGGCCCGAAACAGGAACAGAACTGCCCCCTTGTCTGCTGCTAACCCCCTGCCACCACCTTTCTTCCCATCTTTGTAGGGATCCCCCTTGAAGTCATGATGAAAATCTAAATGAAGATCCAGATTTTTTTCTGTTTTCTTCAGTGTGTCTAAAACAGTTTCTGGCACATCCTAGGAGTTCCATAAATATGTATTGAAAGAATGAATGAATGAGTCCATCCGTCACAGATAATGAGAACTTTTCCCATTTTCCTGAGATTTTTAGAATTTCTTTGTTAATCCATCTTAACCTTTCATCCATGATCTTAATTTCTTTTTTTTTTAAAGATTTTACTCATTTATTTGAGAGAGCGCGCGTGAGCACAAGTTAGGGGGAGGGGCCGAGAGAGAGGAAGAAGCAGACTTCCCACTGAGCAGGGAGCCCAATATGGGACTAATCCCAGGACCCCGAGATCATGACCTGAGCTAAAGGCAGCTGCATAACCAACTGAGCCACCCAGGAGCCCCCCCCCCCCATTGATCTTAATTTCTGACTACATAGCTGAAGGACTCTCTGAAGACAACTTAGTACTTTTGGGGACTAATGTACCTACATCTAAAGGAGGCCAAGCAACCATTTTCCCCAGTATTTTTTAATGAAAATTTTCAAACATACGGGAATGTTGAGAGACTTGTATAGTAAAAATACAGTATACCTACTACCTCGTTTCTACAATTACAATTTTACATATTTGCTTTAACATTTGTTTCTGTCAGGCTTTCCTATTCTATGGATTTCAGAGTAAATTGGAATCATCCATGCACTCCACCCTTAACATATCACGTCTGGTGTGTCATTAAGTGGAGCTCAATATTTATTGACCTTCTGTTTGGTTTTTGAGGTAAAATTAACATGCAGTGAAATGCACAAGTCCTCAGGGCACCATTTGATGAGTTTTGACAAATGCCTGTATCCATCTGAAAGAAATCTTAAGCTAAGTATAGAACATTTTCAAACCCTGCAATGCCTTCCCGGTTAAACCCCATACCCACCCCCAGAGACAACCACTGTTCTTTTTTTCCACTATAGATTAGCTTAAAGCAACCAGTTATTAACAAATGCTTTTTTCCCCCCATTTAGAAAAAAAAAAAAAAAAACTTTGGTTGGATTTGGCAACACGCATAGGTACCCTGCCTGAAGGTTGAATGAACAGTCCATTTTCCATTTTCACATCGGTCATATTTTCTGAAGCTGTTCTTTCTGCTCTCCCGATGGCTCACTTACCCTTCTCCCTAATAATCTAACCATCTTCCAGTTCCTTTCTCATAGTTCATGGGTAAGCTGAGGGAAGAGGGAAGTGTCCTTAGGAAGGTCAAGACCATTTCAGACATAAATTCAACCGGCATTTATTAATGGCTTGCTTTGTGCCAGGTCCTGGCCTAGACACAGCGGATACCAAGATGAATAAAACATGAAGAACTCATAGTACGGGAATGCTGACAATAAGCAAATAACTGTTACTCATTTACTATGTTCAAAAGATACTTACCGAGTCTCCCCTGTGTGCCAAGCAGTGGGGAGACAGCCCTGAACAAGGTAAACACAGTTCCTGCCCTCCAGAGCTTTAGCCCAGAGTTTTCACAGATCAGAAGTGCCGGGTGTTGCAGGAGCCAACAGCAGGCGGATAGAGCCTCCTAGGCCCTCCGAGAGGATGCAGGCAGTCAGGAAAGGCTTTCTGGAAGCCATTGCCTTTAAGCTGATATCTAAAGGACAAGCAGAAGCAAACCAGGGGAAAGGGCTGTGCAGGAGTTTGAATACAGGTGTGGGAACAGCACGGCATGTTGCAAGAGTGGACGTAGAGTGCAGAGAGCAAGGAGGAAAGTGACAAAGTCAAGCTGGAGAAGGAGATGGGGTAAATCCAGTCAATTCTTACAACATTCATCAGGAGAAGGTGTCCATATTTGACATGTTGAGCCTGCACCATTCTCACTGTTCACGCCCCAGATCAATTACTGATGTATTGGATTAGCTTCTGCGTGTCATCTAGAATTGGTTGTACTATTTGAGAAAGAAGCAATGCTAAGAGGAAGAGCTAAAGAGGAATGATACGACGCGACTGTAGTTTCATCGGACTTCTTAAAAGAAGCTGCTCTCCTGACTACAACATTCAAAAGGAGTCCACTCTTCATCTTGTGTTGAGACTTTGTGGTGGTGCGAAGAAGAGGAAGAAGAAGTCTTATACCACTCCCAAGAAGAATGAGCATAAGAGAAAGAAGGTTAAACTGGCCATCCTGAAATACTATAAGGTGGATGAGAATGGCAAAATCAGTCGCCTTCGTCGGGAGTGCCCTTCAGATGAGTGTGGTGCTGGAGTTTTCATGGCTAGCCACTTCGACAGACATTATTGTGGCAAATGTTGTCTGACTTACTGCTTCAACAAACCAGAAGACAAGTAATTGTATATGGGTTAATAATAAAAGACATGAACTAACCAAAAAAAAAAAAAAACTCTCTCGGGTCTGAGAGCAAAGGTAAAAGTTGGAAAGCAGGAATCCTTAGACCAAAGGCCTGAATTTCACTTTCTCCTTCAGAGGCCCAGAATCCGCCCAGGGCACGCAGCAGCCATAACCACACCTGTTAGCAGGCCTTCCCCGGGTAGGTAATTCAGCAATTTAAAAATAACTTAATATGGGGGCACCTGGGTGGCTCTTTGTTAAGCATCTGCCTTCGGCTCAGGTCATGATCCCAGGGTCTTGGGATCAAGCCCCGCGTCGGGCTCCCTGCTCCGCGGGAGGCCTGCTTCTCCCTCTCCCACTCCCCCTGCTTGTGTTCCCTTTCTCACTGTGTCTCTCTCTGTTAAATAAATAAAATCTTTTTTAAAAAAAATAATATGGCCAATTTCTTACCTTTGAATTACTTTGATTTTCTTGCATTATTTAATACCTTGTAATAAAATTAAGTTCTCATAACAAAAATAACATTCCAATGTAAGGATTGTTTTGTGAGGCTTAAAAAAATCCCTTATAATGCAATGTTTTGTGCATCCCAGATAAGAGTCTATAGGAAAAAAAATCCACAGTGATTCAGTTGCTGCATTGAATTGTGTGCTATTGCTGATAAAATCTCCATTACCTTTTTGTAAATTTAATTTTAATTACATCAGCCTAGTGGGCTCCATGCAGATATTTACTTTTAGTATAATGGATTTTTAAAGGAAAATGCTCCATGAAAGCATTGTGCATTGAATATTTTATTTGAAAGCAAATGGCAAAAACATTTTTGTAGAATTCAATATAGATACTCTGGGGAAAAGCAGTGAAAACATCCTTTAATGGATTATAAGGAAACCTTCACAACCTCTAGCTGTGAGTAGTAGTTAGAATTTCATACTGATTATAATATATTATTCATCAAGACATTGGAGTGAGAGGATACCTTTACAAAAACGTTGTTTTGCTGTTTTTTTCTGTGTAAAACTGTATTGATGTGCTTCATGTGGTGTGATATGACTAAGATAGCGCAACCCCAATAGTGATGAGTTCTGAAAAACACAGCCATAAATTTGTGATGATCATGGTATTTAAACTTACCTAAAACCCTTTAACTGCTTTTGATTAGTTTAGAATAGAGAAGAATGTTCACTGACAGGCCTCCTCCCAGTTTTCTGAAGTCTGAATCGCTCTCTCTCTTTTTTTTTTTTTTTATTATTGACCCTGGAGGACTCATTTCATGGTGACTTTCCATGAGGAACAGCTAAGAAGGATGTGGCCCAGGCCCCAAACATCCACCTCACTCATTGCCTGTTCATGAGATAGAAAGCCGAGGGACAGGTGGAGAGCTTGGTGAAGATGTGGCTTCTTCCTTTTTCTCTGGGTTCCAGATATTCCAGTGAAATGGAACGTGATTTTATCTACAACAAATTTTTTTTTGCTTAATTTGATAGATTTGATGATTTTTAAGGATGTCAGTCCTGCTTCGTGATTGATCAGGTATGGGAATCCTTGGTTGAAACCGCAGTCAGCAAAAACTTAGTCATCAGAAACTAGAATTACTCAGGTCTTAAAGATCATGCAAAGTATGGCACATCGCAGTCAGAGATCCTGTGACCTGTGTTCAAATACCTCCACTAGCAGCAAATCCATCTTTTAAAGCAGCCCGTTCGACCTGGAAAGCTCTAACAGAGTCAAATTTTTCTCTTGCTTTGGATTGAAACTATCTCACTGAAACCTGTCTGTTGTCCCTTACTCGGTGTGTGTATTTTAATAACCTATTCACAACAAAGGCAGGTGTCACTGTGTGTCCCGTTCCTGATTCCTAAGCCTTAATTTGGCCTATCTTCCTTATAATTTTTAACCCTCATTTGTGTTCCTGGTTAGGCACATAATCTGTCTCTTCCTTTGCTCTGCTCATGGCATCAATTATCTCTACTATGTTACCACTAATTCCCATAACTTCATCTCCTACCCTTTCTTGGCCTTCCTCAGATCCTGGATTTCCAAATGTCTCTAAAACATTGCTGGAAAAACCTTTGAAACCTGTAATATCCGGAATTAAACAGGATCTTCCCTTCCAGAATGATTCCCCTGCCCAGTGGCCATAAATTCATTTTATCATACTACCTTTTTTCTGGTCTTCCAGGTTGAAAGTGTATTTTTGTAACATTTTATTTTGATACAAAGGCCGTTCCCATTATTCAAAGAGTCCATATTTGCAAATTTGCCCACTTACTAAAATTTCTTTGTAACCCCAACACCGATACTAACAGGAGTCATTGTGGACACGTGCAAAGCAGTGCCCCGCTCCCTGCTATGCCTGTTTGTCTCGGCTTTCCTGCTATACACAAGTATTCTTTCCACAGTTTATGTAGTGCCACACTTTCCACATTTTTGTGTTTTTTCTTGGTGACTTTTCTATGTAAAAGGGCCTCAAAGGACAGTGCTGATGGCTATACAGTGTCACTAAGCACCGGAGGTCTGTGAGGTGGGCGAATGAACATCTATGTGCTAGATGAGCTTCATGCAGGCATGAGCTACAGTGCCTTTGGCCAGTGTTCATGAATCAAAAGTATTTATCAAATAAGGTGTCTTTAAAGAGAACGCACATAAGGTTTTGTATTGATCAGTCGATCAAAATACTGGGACTAGCAGCTCCCAGGAACCTAACCCTGTATTTCTCTTAGGAGCAGTGCTTTGGTATTCACTCATTCTGTGTTCATACCAAACTTCGTAGAACTTAACTACTGCAAATAACCAGAATCAGCTGAAATCTCAGACTTTCAGAAAAGTTGCAGGAGTAAGAAGAATTTCTGGACACCCTTCACCTAGATTCCCCAGATGCTAATATTTTACATTTGCTTTATTCCTCTCCCTCTCTCTCTCTGTATGTGTATATACACACACAAAATTCCAACATAGATGGATATCCTTTGCACCAAAATGCTTCAATGTGTCTTTCCTAAAAGTAAGGAAATTATATATTCAAAATCAGAAAATTAACATAAATTCAATATTACATAATCTGTAGGTCTTATTAGGATTTACCAGTTGTCCTGATGATACCAGATCATGTGCTCCATTCAGCTGTTATGTCTCTCTAACCATCTTTAATTCGGTCCGCTTTCTTAGTCCTTGACATTAATGTTTTTAGGAGCATATAATCATTTATTTTGTAGAATGTCTTCAGCGTAATTTGATGTTTCTTTATGATTGAATTTATATTGTGCCTTTTTTGGCAGGAATATGACAAAAGTGAGTGTTCCCAGTATACCATATCAGGAAGAATACGATGTTGATTTGTTCCGTTTCTGGTAATGCTAATTGATTGCTTGGTTAAGGTGCTGTCTGCCAGGTTTTTCCACTCCAGAATTATTGTTCATGTTCTCCAGCCAAACAGCCCCAAGAATATAACTGGTTGAACAAAGCTGGGTTGGTTGGCTGAAAACCAGCCTCCCAGTGGGGAGAGTGCAGACCATGAGGAACTTCAGGACATCTCAGTATTACCCTCAGAGAGTATTAAGGGGTACTTATTATCAGGTTTAGACTTATGTTTGATTACTTGGGGGATGTTTCAAGGAAGTGGGGTTTTACTCTAGAATGGGTGCTTTCAGAAACAGGTGGTTTCATTCTTGGTTAATAATTTGTATCTAGGAGGCAAGAGAAATAGAGCAAAGTTAAACCTGTACTTGATAAAGAAGGAACATTCATTCATGTCAGTAGGGAGAGGGGGATAATTGGTCATTCTTTATAATTTGGACAGTATTTTTTTTTCCTGTGTCCATATGTGATTATGGGTAGTTTTGTTTTTCTTTTCCTCCATCCTGGTCACAGAGTGACCTTGTCTAATATTGGTGCTAGGTGAAATTATTTACATTCACAATCAGACACCATCATCTAGCTGTGAGAGCTAGGTCTGCTCCCATTTAATAACAGCCAGGGACTGCTTTTTTTCTTACTACTATTTTTTCCCTTTGTGATTAACATAAGCATCCCTACTGAAGTAGGTACGTGGGTAGGTGGGTTGATGGGGCAGGTGAATGAAAGTATGGGTGGATGGGAAGGGAGAGAGTTCTTCTTACCGTAGAAGGGTAATTGATAAATGTAAAAGATGAGGAAATAAAAAATCATTATTTGGCAGTTGTAACAGTTTATTCAGGCAGGGATCTTCAGTGGTTGCTCTTAACTGGTGGGTGAAAAGTTGAGGAGCAACAGGACGTTTATATCATCTCAAAGTATTTCCCCACAAGATACTTACCAATTACAAGGAAAAGATAGTGTGTAAAGTAGAAAAATTTTTTAGTCACTCCAGTATGATGATGATGGTGGTGGTGCCACCAGCCTTTACTGAGAGGTTGAACACTGATTGAATCCTGATGCAGTGGACAGTATGGACATTCTCTGAGGTTTATGAACTACCTCGAGGACATACACTTGATGTTTAACCAAGCCAGTATTCAAACCAGGGGTTTTCCTGAACAGCCATATTCTGCCATCTCCTTCTTGCATATCTGTCCTATCTGGCCTCTTTTTTTTTTCCTCCTATAATCAAAGGTATAAAACCTCTTCACCTCCTCTGGGCGCCTGGGTGGCTCAGTTGGTTAAGCGACTGCCTTCGGCTCAGGTCATGATCCCAGGGTCCTGGGATGGAGCCCCGCATCGGGCTCCCTGCTCAGCGGGGAGCCTGCTTTTCCCTCTGACCCTCTCCCCTCTCGTGCTGTTTGTCTCTCGCTCGCTCTCTAATAAATAAATAAATAAAGTCTTTAAAAATAATAAAAATAATAAAAATTAAAATAAAATAAAATCTCTTCACCTCCTCTGTGGATTACTATATGTTTCCAGGTAATCCTCCCAATTCCAGGTTCTTCCTGTCACATCTGCCGTACAGATTGTTTCCTTTTGTTCTTCTCCATGAGGTCACATTTACCACGTCCTCACCCTGTCTCTTCATCAAATCCAGACCCTTCAGTAATTGTGGCCCCAGTGCCTTAACTTGGTTTCCCTTTTCCATTCGTAGCTTTTAACATGTGTTTTCATTCACTTCAAGACTTGTGTTTCTCTTTGTGTATTGTTCTTTGATACATGATTTATTTACAAGTGTGTTCAATTTCTAAATGGGGATTTCCAGTTATTGATTTCCAATTTAATTCTATTATGGTTGTAGATCATACTTGTTAAGATTTTAGTACTGTTAAATTTACAAGACTTGTTTGTGGTCTAGTATATGACCTATCATGGGAGCCCTAGAAAAAATATGTGTTTTGCTGTCTTTGGGTGGATAGTTCTACAAACGTAAAGTCAAGTTATTTGATAGTGATTGTTTAAGTTTTCTGTATCCTTGTTGATTTTCTGTTTAGTAATTTTATCAGTTTTGGGGAATGCACTATAGAAATCACTAGCTGATGTTAGAATGTCTATTTCTCTTTTTATTTCTGTCCATTTTTGCTTTATAAATTTTAGGGCTCTGTTTATGAGTATGTATACATTTAAAATTGTTATATCATGGCTCTTTTTTTATCTAGTATTATTTCTTAAAATCTGTTTTGTCTGATATTGTATCTTCAATCTGCTTTTGGTTACTGTTTGCATGTTTTTTTTTCCTATCCTTTTTCAACCTATTGATGTTTTTATTTTTTTATTTTTTTTTTAAGATTTTATTTATTTATGAGAGACAGAGAGAGAGAGGCAGAGGGAGAAGCAGGCTCCCAAGGAGCAGGGACCCCGATGCAGGACTCGATCCGAGGACCCTGGGATCATGACCTGAGCCGAACGAAGGCAGACGCTTAACCATCTGAGCACCCAGGCGCCCCCTATTGATGTTTTTTTAAACCTAAGGTGTGTCACTTGTAGATAGCATATAATTGGATGTGGTTTCAATATCCAGTCTTTTGAGTGTTTATTCTTAAAGTTATCATTGATATGCTTGGATTTATTTCAGACCTCTTTCTCTTTGTTTTCTAAATATCACATGTCATTTTTCTTCACCTGCTCCCATTTTACTCTTCTTTGTTAAATATTTCAGTGTATCATTTTAATTCCTTTGTTGTGTTCTGTTTTTATTTAGTTTTTTTAAGTGCTCTAGGGATTACAAAATCTGTTGATTTATCACAGTTTAGATGAATAATAATTTAATAAATACATAAATACTTTGTACCACTATACCTCCATTTTCCCTTCTTCCTTCTTGTGTTATATATGTATAATATATGTATTATATATGCATATATGTTTATATGTTTGTTCAAACCCAACCATGCAGTGTTCTAACTATTGCTTTATTATATAGTCTTATGTTTTTTCAATAAGTATATAAAAGAGGCAACCTACTAAATAGAAGATATTTGCAAATGACATATCTGATAGTTTCCAAAATATATAAAGAACTGATACAACTCAATACCCAAAAAACGAATAATTCAATTAAAAAATGGACAGAAGGGGGGTGCCTGTGTGGCTCAGTTGGTTAAGCGTCTGCCTTCAGCTCAGGTCATGGTCCCAGGGTCCTGGGATTGAACCCCGCATGAGGCCCCCTGCCTCTCAGTGGGAGTCTGCTTCCCCTCTCCCTCTTCTGTTCCCCCTGCTTGTGCTCTCTCTCTCTGTTCTTCTCTGTCAAATAAATAAAACTTTAAAAAAATAAATAAAATTAAAAATGGGCAGAAGACATGAACAGACATTTCTCCAAAGACGACCTACAGATGACCAACAGACACATGACAAGATGCTCAACATCACTCATCTTCAGGGAAATGCAAATCAAAACCACAATAAGTTACTACCTCACACCAGTCAGAATGGGTAAAATCAAAAACATAAGAAACAAGTGTTGGCAAGGATGTGGAGAAAAAGGAATCCTCTTGAAGTATTGGTGGGAATGCAAAGTGGTGCAGCCACTGTGGAAAACAGTATGGAGGTTCCTTAAGGTATTAAAAATAGAACTACCTCACAATCCAGTAATCGCACTACTGGGTATTTACCAAAAAAACCAGAAAACACTAATTCAAAGGGATACATGCACACCTGTGTTTATTGCAGCTTTATTTACAACAGCTAAAATATGGAAGCAACCCAAGTGTTCATAATTGATGAACAGATAGAGAAGATGTGGAGTGTGTGTGTGTGTGTGTGTGTGTGTAATGGAATATTATTCAGCCATAAAAAAAGAATGGGATCTTGCCATTTGCAACACAGATGGAGCTAGAGAGTATAATGCTAAGCAAAATAAGTAAGTCAGAGAAAGACAAACATCGTGGAATTTAAGAAACAAAGGAAAAAAGAGAAAGAGACAAACCAAGAAACAGACTTTTACTATAGAGAACAAACTGTTGGTTACCAGAGGGAAGGTGGATGGGGGGATGGGGAAATAGGGTATGGGGATTAAAGAATATAGTTACCATGATTAAAAAAAATAACATTAAAAAATTTTTAAAGTGTATAAAATAATACAGAAAAAAGATATATTTATATAATTATGTAATCGTTTTTTTACATACTTACATATTTACCTTTCCAGTGTTTTTCATTCTTTGTATAGATTTGTTAATGTCTGATGTTATTTCTTTTCAGTTTGAAGGAATTTCTTTAGTAAATTCTTAATGCAGATCCGCTAGCCACAGGTTTTCTTAATCTTTTTAAATTTGGTAATGTTCTTATTTCACCTTTTCTCAATTTTATTGAGATATAATTGACAAGAATAAATTGTATATATTTAAAGTATACAACTTGATGTTTTGATCTACATTGTGAAATAATCATCACAGTCAAACCAATTAATATATTTGTCACCTCACAGAGTTAACCTTTTTTTTCCCCCTTGTTTTTGTGGTGATTATACTTAAGATCTACCATCTTGGCAAATTTAAAGCCTACAATACAGTATTGTTAACTATATCTACATCTTTATACATTAGATCTCCAGAACTTGTCCATCTGGTCTAAATGCAACTTTATACCCTTTGACCAACACTTCCCCATTTCCCCCTTCAGCCCTTGGCCCCCATCAGCCCTTGGCCCCCATCATTCTACTCTCTGCTACTATGAGTTTGACTACATTAGATTTGAACAATAAGTGAAATCCTATAGTAATTGTCTTTCTGTGCCTGACTTATTTTGCTTAAGATCATGTCCTCCAGGTCTTTTTTTTTTCTTTTTTTTGCATAGTTTTGTTGGCTATAGAATTCTTGGTTGACATTTTCCCCCCCAGTATTTGAGTATATTGTTCCATTGTCTTCTGGATTTCACGCGTTCTCATGAGAAGTCAGCCCTTAGTTGTATTTCCCTGTATGTGATGAGTCATTTTTTTCTGGCTTCTTTCAAGATTTTCTCTTTATCTTTGGTTTCAGCCATTTGACTAGGTGTCTGTGGATCTCTTAGTCATCATCCTGTTTGGGTTCTTTGAACTTCTTGGACATGTAGATTAATGTTTTCCATTAAATTTAGGACATTTGAACAATTATCCAAAATTACTTTCCTCCTTTCTCTTACTCCTGTCCTTCTGGGACTCCCTTTACCTACATGCCACTACAGTTGATGTTGTCTCACAGCTTTCTGTTCATTTTTCTTTATTCTTTAAACATGGTTACCTGAAGTTCCTTGAATATATTTATAATAGCTGTTTTGAGGTTGTTTTTGTCAACTAAACCTCACATAGGAAAACTAAGAGACAATTTCTGTTGACTACTTATTTCTCCTGAATAGGTGTCACATTTTTCTGTTTATATATCTCAACATTTTTGTTGAAAAGTGGACATTTTAAGTAATACATTGTAACAAATCCAGATTCTGATTTTTACCTAGGGGAAGGGAGGGAAAACTGGGAAGATATCAGAGAGGGCGATAAACCATGACAGACTCTTGACTCTAGGAAACAAACTGAGGGTTGTGGAAGGGGAGGTGGGTGGGGGCATGGGGCAACTGGGTGATGGGCATTAAGGAGGGGAGGGCACATGATGTGATGAACACTGGGTGTTATATGCAACTAATGAATCATTGAATACTACATCAAAAACTAATAATGTGTTGGCTAATTGAATTTAAAAAAAAAAATACTCCCTCAACTAGGGCTCTTCCTGTGAGTAATTCAGACACTGCACAGAGACTAATCATTAACTCTGAAATCATTGAGGAATTATTTAGAATGCAAATCCTTTTTAAAAAACCTAATAGTGCTGCCCAAGTGTTAATTCATCTTATCAAAGGGATGAGGAACTGGGCAGATACAAATAGATGTGTGATGACTATGTAGAAAGAGTCAATGATGACATACCTTGTCTCTGATCTACACTTTTTTTAAGAGGTCCCTTTTTATGTGTGACATTCTGTAACTTAATTTTTCCTATTTATGACATTCTAATGTTATTTAATTGCCAACCATCTGGATTTGCTGTATGAATCAGGTTTTTTAATATAATTAAGCCAGCTTATCTGTCACCCATTATAATTAATCCATTTTATCTCAATTACTTTTCCATTTCCAGAGCCAATCATCACATATTAATACAAATACAGGAAAATCTGAGTCATTTTTGTAACGTAAGTAATAACACAGAATGTCAGATATGTGCATACGCTCCCTTCACACTTTGGGGAAGGTTCAACATAATTTGGTAAAATACGTTAGCGTTCTGCCAGAAACACAGAAACCAAAAAAGAAATCAGTATTTCACTTCTCATTCACTTACTTCGTGAACCATAGTCTTGATTCTGTATCCATCCAAGGACAAATTGTAATGTAGCAAGCCCTTCTGTTTCTGGTGGTAATTACAAGGAAGCATTGCCTGTCAGCTCATTCTGGTCACTGGTGCATGTGTGGGTTTTTTTCATTCACTTATTTCTTAATTGAGCACAACTCCGATCACTGGGGATGTAGCAGTAAATGAGACAGAAGAAGGTTGTAACGCTTTTTGAGCTCACTTTGTAGTGGGCGAGACCCATAGTAAACGAATAGCAACGGTAGTGATGAGTAATGTGCAAAGAATTTGAAAGGCGACGGGACAGAGAGTCGGTTCTGTAGATGGAGGGCTCGGGGAGGTCTCTCTGAGGAGGTGGCTCTAAAGCTGATACCTGATTGACAGGAGACGCCATGAGCTGATCACCAGCATTACAGGAGGAAGTCCTAGCTAGAGTGAAGGCCATGAGTAGGTGTATAATCTTCGAAGTGGTTAAGAGATCACTTTGGGAGAGGGAGAACGTTCAAAGTAAGGAGTGTGGATTTCATTCCAAGTGCCATGCAGAGCTGCTGGAGGGCTTTATGTGATCTGATTTGCGTTTATAAAAGACCAGTCTGGCTTCTCTGTGGAGAATGGATTAAAGGGGGTAAGAATGGGAACAGGGAGGAAGAGTCCAGATTGAGAGGTGAGATCAGCATCCCTTAAGTACTCCATGAAGTTATCCTATGCATCATTTTCGAAGATTGATTCTTTGCACCGTTGCAGATTTCCTATGGTTAGAGCAAACTATGGAGTACTCTAGATTCAAATGGCTCTCTAGATTCAAGTCCAGTTTCTCCAACTTAGAGGTCATAGAACTTCGGGCAAGTCTCTTAACCCCTCTGTATTTCAGTTTCCTCTTATAAAAACAATGGAATAGTGGGGCGCCTGGGTGGCTCAGTCAGTTAAGTGCCCGACTCTTGATTTCAGCTTGGGTTGTGATCTCAGGGTCGTGGGATTAAGCCCCATGTTGGGCTCTGCACTCAGCACAGAATCTGCTGGAGATTCATTCTTTCCCTCTTCTCCCTCACTCAGCTTACACTCTCGCTTTGTAAATAAAATATTTTTTTAAAAATGGAATAGGGCACCTGGGTGGCTCAGTTGGTTAAGCGACTGCCTTCGGCTCGGGTCATGATCCTGGAGTCCCGGGATCGAGTCCCACATCGGGCTCCCTGCTCAGCAGAGAGTCTGCTTCTCCTTCTCACCCTCCTCCCTCTCATGCTCTCTGTCTCTCATTCTCTCTCTCAAATAAATAAATAAAATCTTTAAAAATGGAATAGTAATTTTACCTATTCATAGAGTTGTCAGAAGTAACTAAGAAAATACACATAGGAATACTTAGTACATGCTTATAGTAAGCACTCAGTAAATATTACTATATTTCTGTCTTATCGTACTATGCCACATTCAGATGGCAGTACCTAGTAATGAGTTACAATTAACATTTTTAAGAAATAAAAAAATTTGTTCATGTGTTATTTTGATACTATTTTAGCATCTCTTAATCCTGTTTGTTTAATTTGTAATAGTATAATCATGTTGTTATAATATGCATATTATTCCCAACTTCCGCATCTGGTAGTATTTGTTTATTTTTAAAGTGACTTCTGTTATTTGTGTGTTAAACACCTGTAGCCTTCTAGAGAGATTGATTGAATATTAATCACCTTTATTGTGAAGTTAATGTTTTCAGCCCTTAAAGCGGGATGAAGGAGGCTGGGCCTTGGATCCTGAGATTATATAGATCATGTAAACACTGAGTGTATGGCCTCCACCAGGGCCATGACAACACACGGGCACTGCTCAAATGCATCACTCCTCTGCTTGGTCCTCCTGCTTTGGACTTCGGGTCTGTGTTGGATCTATGGCTAGAAAAGACCCTATCCGTTTAGACCATAGGGTAGTCTAGAAGCTTGTAGTGAGTCTTTGGTTTCCCCGTAAACACTGGTTTCTGTCACTTTGTCAGGCTACCTTGGAAGCTGGCTCCCACGATTTGTCTTTCCTCACTACTGTGCTGATTGCATGGGTACTGTACTGAATTTTGCAAAAGTCGAATTATTTCTAAATACTATAGAAATGATGATAGAGATTGGATAGTATTTGGAATCAGTAACTAAATTAATGTGCGTGTGTGATGTGTGTGTGAATTGGTAACTTTTACACGTCATGGGGCTAAAACACCTGATAGCCAGTAGCCTTACGATTTTTCCTTCTGCCTCTTCCAAAGACCGCATGGTCCAGCTACTTAAGAGATTCATGGGAGCGTCTGTGTGGGCATAAAGACTCAAATGTGAATTCTCAGCTCTGCCGGCCCACACGGAACTGACCGGTGGGGCTCCCATCCATCCCACAGGCTCTTACATCTGGTAGGGGGCTCTCTGCTGTCCCTGCTCTGTTAGGAGCAGGTTCCCTCCTCCCCCCAGCAGTCAAATATCCTGTCATTTCACAATCAGCACCCAACTGGATTATATTAATGTTAATATTAATTTGTAAGCTTACATTTTTTTCCAGAAATACCTATGTGTGGACATAACTCCTTTTCTCTGTGTTTGTTTTTCTACCACAGACACGGGAGCAGAAAGACAGGCACTAAGAGAAAATGTGTATCCTAAATTGAGAGAATTCTGCAGAGAAAACTATGGATTAGAATTTCAGGTAACTCTGATATTAATTCCATTTTTAATTATGGCTGCTGAATAATGTTTGTGCTTGTTTATTGTCACAACTTCGGTGTTCTAAACACGTTTCAAACTCTGAAAATTTTTATTTCTTTAAGCATGGGTAAAAAGGAACACTGGAAAATGGAAAATAAAATATTTAGTCCTTTGGGGGGCACCTGGGTGGCTCAGTCAGTTAAGCGTCTGCCTTCGGCTCAGGTCATGATCCCAGAGTCCTGGGATCAAGCTGCATTGGGCTCCCTGCTGAGTGGGGGAATCCGCATCTCTTGGCCTTCCTGCACCTCTCCTTCTGCACTCTCGCACGCGCATGCTCTCTTTCTCTCTCTCTCTCTCAAATAAATAAAATCTTAAGAAAAATATTTAGTCATTTTTGGTGCTTTGCACTTTTATGCTTTCTTGGCCTCTGTCTGGTATTGGCTCATCTTCTCCTTTTAACCATGTTTATTTGCTTCTCCGCAATCTCTACTGTTCTCAGGAAGGTGAAGGTTGCTGAGCACATGCCTATAGGCTGTGGTCTCTAGAAATGGTTTGCACCTAAAAATTGGGAGCAGCTTTCTCCCAGGTGTTTTCTTTTAGCAGCCTGGCCAGCCCTTGCCTTCTAGCTTGCCTTTTAGATTTTGTTCACATTGTAGAATGTCCCTTTTCCTATGTCAGGGATCTGCCATTTACCCAAAAAAGAAAAAAAAAAAAAATCAGCCTTTCAAGAGACAATAACTGTGCGTGTCATTGCTAAAGTTCATGAATACCCTGGTATTTGTAGACACCACTGATTTTACCACCTTTTCTTTTAAAAGTACTAGAAAACATTGGGCATATCTTGAACATCCCCAGATTTAAAAAGTAAATGGCTCCTGGAACAGATAACATTATTCAGTCAAAAGTGTTCAACCTCATTCACAACGGACATCTTAACTCTGCAGTGCTATCTTAACTATATGTTTCCATTGGTAAGTCAGGAATATGTACCGGAGATTTGTGGTTTAAGAGTACAAAATGCATCTTTGTTAGTGGAAGAAAATTCCACCTTTCATTTATTTCCTCCTGAATATTTTATCTTAGTATACTTCATGATGCTTTCTCGTGTGATGTGTAAAACAGTTGGTCTCAAAATGGCTTCCATCTCCTACTGCCTCCTGTCAGTGAGCAGCAGGCCATTATGACACACATATTGAAAAGTTACTCATAAGTCACCATTTGCTAGATAAATGGTGAGCCTAAATTAAATTCCTCATTGCGAATTCAGCCCTGCCTTCTCTGAGGAACCTGGTTCTACTAATAACAGAGTCTCAACTGTTAAAAAAATTCTGATCTGTCAAGATTCCCAAAGACTTGGACACTCCTTGGGGACTCAATTACCGTGGAGGAAGAGATGTGTCCAAGCATGTTAATTCCATCTTTGAGTTTGTTTGGATATGCATCATTTTTTTTTTTTAGTAGAGGTAGGAATTTGTTGAGCCACAGACCAGCCTGCATAAAACATGGTATTCAGATTAGCTGAGAGGAAAATAAAGAAAAATATATTTTCTAAATTATAAGTAGGGCCAGGAAAAGACTGATAAAGCCAGAGGAAAGCTGTAGAAGTCAAGGTCCATGGAATAAATTGACAGCAAGGATCATTCTAGGCAGGTGCATTGAATGCGTCGTTGAGATACCGGGCAGCAGTGGAAACCACACTGGGCAAAGTAAGTTGGGACTGAACCCCCAGCTTTCCACTGTGACTCCCTCAGTCAGTGTCCGAAATGGGAGTGGTGACCGCTTCATATCTAAGGTTGTGTTTGGAATAAAAATATGCAGGGTTGCATTTGTTTCCCACCTTCTGAGCTTAACGGGAGCTCAAATATATGTCATACTTGAATCTTCTAAGAATATACTCTTTAGTATAGTCTCTTCTAGTCAGTTGATTATAGACCTTCCTGAAGATGTGTTTTCTAGTGAGATGGTTCTCCTTTCTCAACTGCAACAAAATATGATGCTGGAAGCTTCATGAAAAAAAAAAAAAAAGTTTACCTGTATAGTACTCTGGATTTCATCTTTGGCTCTGCATTGAACCCAGAAGAAATGAATTTCCTACAGTTACCCAAACATATACCAATCCCTTTTAAGCTTCCTTGCCTTTGTTTATGCTGTTCTTTCCACCCGCAATGCTCTGCAACCTGCTTCTTCCCCTGCCACCCTCGAAGTCCTACTCATTCTGAAGACTCTTCCTATAGATCCTAAGGCCCCTCTCTTTCTGACTACAACCCTGTAGCTAAATATTCTCCATGTGGCTCACCCTTGAACACTGCAAGCCCATTCCCATTTAAGGGCTTTGTCCTGGCTGTGCTCTCTCTGTAGGAATGTTCACTCCCTCATCTTCTTCACATGGGAGCTTTCTTTTTGCTCTCCAGGTCTCCACGAAATGTCGCTTCCTAGAGATGCTTCCCTTGTAACCCAATCTAAAGGAACCACCTAGAGGATTTCTTTTACATCACCCTATTTTTATCTGCATAGCATGTGTGAATATTGGATATTTTGCCTTTTTCATTTATTGGCTTGCTTATTGTCTCTGTCCCACTAGATTATAAGTTTCACAAGAACAGGGATGTGTCTGCCTTCGTGACAGCTACCTTCCTAGACCTGGTATAGTGCCTGACACATAGCAAAACTCTTATGGGAATGTGTTGAACAAGTGAATGCCTTTTGAAGTCTCAGTCCAAACATTACTTGCTTAAGGAAGCTATCTCTGAGCCCCTGGTTCCTCCTAGGTTATGCCATGTACCCACCTTTTTGCTCCCCTATAATCCCAGGCATAACTCTCAGTTATGCATCCAGTTTGTTCAAGAAGTACTTGTTGACCATTGAGCATGTGCCAGGCAATATCCCAAGTGCTGGGAATACAAAAACAAACCAATCAGACCCTCTTCTTGTGGAGCTTCCAATATTGTTGGGGGAGGCAGACAACAAACAGTAAATCCTCAGTGGTGATAGATGTGTTTTATTGAGTAAATGCTTTTAGGAAAAGTAAGACAGGATATGGGGGTTAGGGAGTACCAGGTAGTCAGAGAAGGACTCAGTGATAGGACAGCCTTTGAACAGAGATCTGTAGAAAGTGATGGAGCAAATCATGCAGATGCTTTGGTAGGAGAAATCCGGGTATAGGCAACCAGGAAAAGGGTCTGAGGTGGGATCATGTTCAGAATATTCTAGAAACAGTAAAGAAGCCAAGTGTCGGTGGAGTGGAGTAAGAGAAATAATTGCAGGAGAGGACATCAAATTCAGATCACATGGGACATTATGGGCCAAGATTAAGGACTTAGAATTGTCCTGAGTGAGAAGGGAAAGGAGGACATTATAGGACTTGTGTTCAAGAGAGTCACTCAAGCTCTGTGAAGGGACGAGAATGGGGGAAGGGAATGGTAGAAGCAGGAGGGATAGTGCAAGTTAAGAAATGATCATGGCATGGTCTAGAGCCAGCGATGGAGAGGATGAGACATCTGGTGAGGTGACATTTTCATCACCTGTCTCTAAGGTCTCAAAGTTCTCAGGACTGGACCTGTGTCTTCCTCGATGTATCCCAGTGATAAGTCCAGTATCTGGCACCTAATAGACCATTGAGTTAAATATTATTGAATTGGTAGAATATGGAGTTACATTTGACACAAGGCCTTCTAACGTTGTCTCTCTATATGCCTGTCGGGCAGGCTGTTCTCTAGTGTTTCCTTAATTTTTTTCATTTTAAACGAAGATATTTAATGAAAAAGCTAATTAGACCCTCTGATTATGAACGCCAGGTAATTCTGTGTGTGTTTCACATGGGTCGGTTGTTGTTGCTCGGAGATGGAAACAACTGAATGGGAGGAACATCAAGCTCACCCAGAGCAGAGAACACACGTGGCTTCAGAAAGACGAGGTGTTTAAATAATAGGGTGTTTGACTTGCCAGTGTTCGGTTAATGCCCTTGGTTAAGGAGAAAAGGATAGAAAGGGAGCCCGAGGGGAATAAAATGGGAAAAATACAGACAGATTGGGGCAAAAAGCAGGCGGTGCGGGACCCAGTGAGTAAAGGACTTGTAATTCTATCCACAGGTGCCATCCGTTCTTGCTTTCTGAGGTTTCTGCTCCATTCCCGCTGCCGGGACTCTGGTCTAACCCTCGTTGCTTCAAAAATTGGATATGTGAAAAGCATCCTAACTGAGCTTGTTCTCCACTTACTGCCAATTGGTTACAAGTTGTTGAGGAAGAGACTAGTTTTCACTTATTTGTAAGTTCCCAGGGCCTGAAAGAGTGTTTAATATTTAGTGGGGTTTAGTAAAAGCTTGTTAAGAACTGCCTACACCATCGCCCTGCCTGAGTTTTTCTACACATCACCACCAGAGCAATCTTGACGTAAATGTCATGTTGTCAGGTCCTTTGCTTAAAAGCTCTTAATGGCTCCCTGCTGCCTACGGGGGTCCCTCTTTACTGTGACTCAGCTGTCTCTCCAAGTTCATCTCCCATTCTCCCCAACACAAACATGCACTCCAAGCCTGTCCTCTCGGAGCACATCTTGTGGATTGCTCATTCTTGACTTTCTTATCAGAAATACCCTTTCTCGGAGTGCTTGGATGGCTCGGTCAGTGAAGCGTCTGGATGGCTCGGTCAGTGAAGCATCTGCCTTCCGCTCAGATCATGATCGTAGGGTCCTGGGATCGAGCCCCACATCGGGTTCTCTGCTCAGTGGGGAGTCTGTTTCTCCTTCTCTCTCTGCTCCTCTCCCCACTCATGTGCACATACATGCATACTCTCTTTCTCTCTCAAATATGTAAAATCTTTAAAAAAAAAAAAAAATGTACCCTTTCTCTTCCTCACCCCGCTCCCAACCTCAAAATCCAGCTCAAGGCCTAGCTTTCTCAAAAAGTCTTCCCCACTTCTACTCTGTAAACTCTTATAAATCCACCCCACCCAGCCCCCACTGGTAATCTGACTCAAGAGTAAACCCTGTTAGTGTAGGAACCTCTAACTGGGTGGGTGCTTGACTCAGTTGGGCACTTAGGACACATCCATTTTGAAAGTGATTTTCATTTGAGACCAGCCATTCAACTCTGTGTCATTCCTTAAGAATACCTTCTGACAGCCAGCTTCCTTAGTGGCACGTAGTATTTATCTCATTTCATCTTCATCACCAATGTTCATAAACCTCTTCCTTTTTTTTTCACCTTTAACATCCAGTAAACCCTGGGTTTTTTTCCACCCTCAGACCCCCAGTGAGAGTGCTGTCTTGTCCCTGAGCTGGTGTTGGTGAGCGATCGCCATGTCTTCCTCTCCGGCTCTCTCCGTCCAGAGTGACGTGAAGAGAATTCTCTGGTTTGGGAACACTACTGTATTGGAGATGGAAGTCGTCCTTCTCCCTTTTTCCAGTTTCTCAATTATTACCGTTTTCCCATCCAGTCTTGGTTTCTAGTGCATTCCTCACCCTTTACAATCTACAAACGGTCTCTTCCTGTTGATTTACCTGCCACGGTATTCCTTAGAAGTTCACCTTTTCATAGCAGCAATGTCCGCAACAGCCGAACTGTGGGAAGAGCCGAGATGCCCTTCAACAGATGAATGGATAGAGAAGATGGGGTCCATATAGACAATGGAATATTACTCAGCCATCAGAAAGGATGAATACCCAACTTTCAGATCAACATGGACCCACCCATGGAGGAGATTAGGCTAAGTGAAATAAGTGAAGCAGAGAAAGTCAATTATCATATGGTTTCACTTATTTGTGGAACATAAGGAATACCAGGGAGGACATTAGGAGAAGGAAGGGAAAAAATGAAGGGGGGAAATCGGAGGGAGAGATGAACCATGAGAGACTATGGACTCTGAGAAACAAACTGAGGGTTCTAGAGGGGAGGGGGATGGGGGGATGGGTTAGCCTGGTGATGGGTATTAAGGAGGGCACATACTGCATGGAGCACTGGGTGTTAAACGAAAACAATGAATCATGGAACACTACATCAAAAACTAATGATGTAATGTATGGTGACTAACATAATATAATAAAATAAAATGAAATGAAAAAATTCACGTTTTCTTTCCATTTCACAAGGCTCTGTCTCTACTCAGCCTTCTGTTCCTTAATAGCTAAGTGACTATGGAAACCTTTTCCTGATCTTTCCCTATCCTGGGTGTTTTGTCTTCTGGGCCAGACTGTACACAGATGCTCAGATCCTCTTCCTGAAGCAGTATTTACCAGATTTAATTCATTCTTAGATGTATTTTTTTCCACATTTTTACTTGTCAGAAATCGAATTCATCTTACAAATGAAGGGTGTGTCGTGTTGTAATTGACAGTGCGTTTCTTTTTTTAGTGGAACATACAGTATTGGAGCAACCTACAACTGATGTTTGCAGTTCAATAAAATATAGCACATTATGTCATTATGGGAGTTAGTGGCAACAGGGTGTATTTTTCTGTTAGACTAGGATTCAAATGCTAGGTTTGCAAATTACCAGTTCTGTGACTCTGGGCAAATTGCTGGATTTCTTTGACACGGGTGACCCTTCTGTAAAATGAGTGGGATAGTGTTTATCTTCCAGGATCGTTATGAGAAGTCATGAGATCACACAAAGCACCTGGCACATCGAAGACACTCAGCCATTGTTAATTTGTCACTGCTTCTCGCCTTTTTAAGTCTTTTCTCCTGGTGAAGAACCTAGTGTAATGAAATTATTTATGTGCATTTTTCTTTTGTCTTTCTGAATACAGCAGACCTCTGACCAAAGGCATCTATCTGTCTGAGGGGTGCTTAGTGTCTAGTGCAGAAGGAATATAAATGGGGAGAATATTTAGGAAATATTATGTCACATACAAGAAAGACAAAAACCTTAAAGGTCAGGCTGTTGGCTTGAGAGAAGATCTCGCTAAATTCTTTTAATCATTTCCTTAGCACAGCAACCAGTACCGTAGGACTCTGAGCCTGGAGATCTAAAATACAGAGAAAAGGGCCCCATAAGGCAGAGCCAGAACCTACCCCATGTAGTCCCTGGGAGGATGGTAGAAGAAGAGAGAAAGGCAGTGTCAGTAGATGCACTTTTCCTTTCCTTACTCTGAGTTCTTCAGAAAAGGGGCTGTGGGTTAGATAAGTGAAAATAAGTGGGTGGATAGGTAGCACTAAGGGCATCTTGCCTCTGCTGTCCACTCAGGACTCCAGAAGGAGATGGCCATACAGTAATCAGCCCCCAACACACCCACCACTGCCAGCAGACCCGGGTATGGCCGCAGCACGGCCATGGCGGCAAGCAACCAGGAAGGTTAACTTTCCCCTGCTCCCCTCAATTATCGTGTGTCACATATGCTGAGTTAAGAGCCAACACCAGTCTCCATAACCAGGAGTGGTGGCTGCAAAAAAGGCCCATGGTGAATAAACTGGATGGAGCAGGGGCCCCAAGGCTTGCGGCGGCTCATCCACAGCAAGGGAAGTTGGCCTGGCTTGGCTGCCGAGCAACCCAAGGCTCTGACCAAGCTGAGAGGGAAAGACCAGTCCATGGGCGACAACTGCCCCAAGCCCAGCCATGATGCCAGCGACCAGGCAGACAGTGGGCATCACCTGGGGACTGTGCCCAAGAGCTCCATTTTCCCCCTTCAGGGTCTGAGGTCATCTGGAGATCATCTTAGGGAAAAGGAAACAGGGAAGCCATGTCTTTTGAGAGACTCAGCATTTTGATCAAGGAGAGAAAAAGCACTTAAAGAGTCCTTGAAAACATCAGACTAAGGTTTAAACTGGACAGAACTGAAAGTTCACCTTGTCCTGTGAGCCAGAGGGTGGAGACTTGGACAGGAGGCACAAACTAGTCTTAGACAAAATGAAGAGGCCATATTCTCTGTGCACATCCAAGTTGTAGGTTAAGTGAAATTCCATGAGTCTTCTGTTAGCTTCACCTTGGGAATGATTCCTAAATTGAACAGCCACTTGGTCTCACGCCGAAGGTCCATCCATTGCTCCTCCACCACAGCCGTCTGATATGTCGAGCCGCATCTCCTGCTCTGTTCTTTTTTTCTTTCCCACTGTCTATGTGCTCACAAATCTCAGAATGCCTTTTGCCTCCTGAGTTGCCAGAATATATCATTGGCTTTATAATTGACAGGATATGTTGTGACGCCCTTGGTCTGTTCCCCACGTTGTCAACTCATCGCCCTTTTCCATTTCCTGTTAATCAAATGGTGCTTCTTTCTAAAGCGAGATGCCGTATCCTCTCATTCAATCACACGTTGTTTCACTCAGGCCAGCACTTCAATTTATCTTGCTCACTTCACATTTCAGTTCCATCCGTCAGCGCCTGGGCAGGTCTTAACCAAGTTCATATTCTGTGGAAGTCCGGTAAGCGAGTGACATCACCCTTCTCCCGTCCAGGAGCCAGTGGTGGAAAGGGGGAAGGAAGATTGATAGAGATGAGAAAGGGAGGCACCTTCATTGCTCCAGTGTAATTCTAAGTGTTGGCTCGCCATTTCTGCAGCATGGGAGGGCTCTTCTGGAATTCTCACCCCTGACTTCCCAAGACAGCATTATCGTTCCTCCTTTACTTGCGTGCCCAGACAATCTTCTGCCTAATATTTCTCCTAAATATAGAGCCCTGGCACTGTGGGGAGCTCCAGAATTTACTTGGAGGAGCTCTACTTTGCTGAACATTTCATTCTGCTAAATTGTGGCTGGCTGATTACCCCAGTGCTGGAAATCACCCAAGAAGATTAGTCCTCCAGCAAGCAGAATGAGAGATCCTCATTTGCAGGTGACATTTAAGTGTCCTAGTTGGGTACAATCACCATGAAGCCTTTCTCAAATTCTTAACACAAGGCAGCTCTTTCTTCCCATCCTCACTTTTTATGTCTTGTAGCAGGGAGAGGACACCTTTAACAAGACGGTGCAGTAAAAAGAGCACTCACTTAAGAGATCTGTTTTGTCAATAATTAGTTATGAATCACTGAAAAAGTAACTTCAACTTGGTTTTCTTATCTTTAAAACAAAGTGCTTCTTGTGCTTGATTTTTGCTTTCTTTTGGCTTCCACAATGACGATGTCGTGACCTCCTCATCTCCATTTGGATAGGCTGTCAACATTTCTGTCTTTGCGGGGCGGTTTCATCTGGAAGTCCCTCTTCTCCGAAGAACAGTCTCCTATGCATTCAGCCTTCAAGTCCAGATTTCCTCACTGACGTCTACCCCCAAATCCCCAGGGCCAGATTTAGGTGATTGGTCCCATGGGCCTAATTTATTTATCCACAGACATTGACTGAGCTTCTCCTCCGCACTAGGCAGAGTTGTGGGCGCAGTGGATACCCTAGCATTGAAAACCAACCTAGTCTCTGCCTTCCTGGAGTTGTGAACAGTGATGACCAGAGTGCCACTGGCTGCAAAGGAAATATGGGGTGCCCTGGGCATGCACAACGGGAGGCTTCGTCAAACCTCGAGGCATCAGGACAACTGCTGAGGAACTGATGTCTAAGCTGAATCCTGAAGAATGGGTAGATGGAGAGGCTCATGTGGAAAAGAAAACTTCAAGTAGAAGGAACCTATTTTCATAGGCAGATTTGGGAAAGAATGTCAACATTATGTTGTACTCACCGTCCACAAGGCACTCATTCTAAGTGCTGTGTGTACATTAACTTGTTTAATCATTGCCGTGAGCCTCATTGGTAAATTCCATCTCCTCCACTTCATTGCATGAGGACACGTAGAAATACAGAAGTAAATCACTGCTAGAGACCTCACAGCTGGTAAGGGGCAGAGGGAGGATTTGAACCAAGGCAGCGTGGTCCCACTGTCCAGGCTCTTAGTCACTGCACCAAAAAGCCTCTTGCATTTACACATTCACGAAAAGGTATATGGATAAGTACAGGTGTGTAAATGTAAGCATCTGTGTAAATGTATGTGCATGTATGAATGTATGGACATCTCAGTATACATTTATACAATTATACAAGCATGTGTGAAAAGTATATAAAGAGCTAGAGCATGAACAGTGAGGGAGAACATGATCCGAAGTGAGGTTGGGGAGTTAGGGAGGGACTAGATTACAGAGGATCTCTTAAAGCAGATCAGAGATTCTAGATTCTATCTTCAGGCTGATAGAATGCATAGGAAGCACCATCAAGTTAATAGTCCAGGTTCAAATCCCACCTCTACTCCTTGCTGCCTCTGGAACTTGGGACAGTTACTTCTCTATGCCTCACGTTTTTCATTTACAAAACAGAGATAATATTCCTATCTGATAAATAAGTTACTCCGTGTAGCGTCTGGTAGAGTAAGAGGAAGTCTTAGCTCTGGTGATCGGATCTTCATTTTAAAAAAGTTCCCTCTGCCTCAGTGTAGTGAATGGAGTAGATGGAGCAAGGAGAGAAGAAAGAAGGCACTGTAGGGACTCACAATAGGAAGACAAGCACAGGTGCACACGGAGGGGGCATTCCAGAGCAGTGGTTGCCGAAATCCCAGTGACGGGAACAGAGCCAACTTTGGGTTTTTCTCTCAGGCACATATTTTGTGGTGGGTGTGCTGCCACTGAAGGAAGCTGGTCCCTGGTTACAGCCTGGCTACTCTTGCTCTGTGGAGGGAGCTTCTCCAGCTTATTCTCAACACAGATGCAACCACAGTCGCCTCTGGCTTGTGGCTCTTTCTCTGCCCCCAACAACAACTCATACCCTTTCTCTGCCCACATGTTCATTAGGCCTAGAACATCAGAGGTCCTGCCTTAGTCCATGATTAGTTTTCTTTACTGGCCCATTATAATTGTTAGGGCTGTCCAGAGGCTCAGTCTCCCAAGACACAGAGGCCTCAGGTGTGAGCTGTTAGTCATCCTCACGAGGCTTTGGGTGAAGCATCATCCTACATCTGGACTGTTGGACCCTCTTTCTGATGATTGTGTATGACCACTCGGGCCAGGCCATCCTCCCTGGGCTTGATTTAGCAACCCTACTTTCCCAGAAGAGCCTTAGTCATGTTCCCATAAATCTTAGTCCTGTTCCCATAAATCTTAGTCCTGTATCTCATGACCAAGAGAATAATTGCAAGGTGACCTAAAGTCAGTATTTGCTATATAGTTCTAGTAAAAGTGTGGCCATGGGTGACGTGGAGCTGAAGAGAGTTGTCTTTTGTTTTGTTTTGTTTGTTTTGTTTTGTTTTGTTTTGTTTTGTTTTGTTTTGTGTATCCTATGCATCTCGGGGAAGTCATTCTAACCAGAGCGAGAATTACCATACCTCACCATACCATACCATACCATACCTCACCTCACCGCTGGTAAACAGTATCTGGTGAACCTAGTCTGAAGTTAAAGACTCCTCCCTGTTTACCTTCTCCTGTAAGATGCACATTCTAGTTAACAGGACACAACTAAAAATCAAATGAGTGCTGTATTGACCTTGAAAGTTATGTCCATAGCATAGTAATGTTGCCCTCATTCAAAACTTTCTGTTGTGTGTTCTTTTGAATATTTCTAGTGGTGGCAGATAGGTTTCATTTTTTTGAAAGCATGAAAGGTCTTTCCAAAGCCACGTCTTATCATGTAAAGGCCGATAGGCTGGGAAAATACCATTTTTAATGAAAACAAATCGAACAATACAGTGACAAGAGTTTTTTCAATACAAACTGGGATAATTCCGGGCGCCTGGGTGGCTCAGTTGGTTAAGCAACTGCCTTCAGCTCAGGTCATGATCCTGGAGTCCTGGGATCAAGTCCCGCATCAGGCTGCCTGCTCGGCGAGGGGCCTGCTTCTCCCTCTGACCCTCCCCGCTCTCATGTACTCTCTCTCTCTCTCTCTCTCTCATTCTCACTCTCTCAAAATAAATAAATAAATCTTTTAAAAAAAATGGGATAATTCCTACAGAGGAAATTGTGGGTGGTGGCAGAATCCTTGGAATGGATGAGTAGCCTCCCATTAGAATAATTTTGAGAAACAGCATTCATTTCAGTGCTGCATTTATTCAAAAACAAAATCAGTCACATCGCCTCTGTAGTTACATTTTTGTTTTGCATTCAGGTAGTGTCTTATAGCATGGGAAAATTGAGAAGGAAAATATTTTGGAAAATATTTAAATTCAAAGGCTTTTTCTGAAGAAATGATAGTGTGAAGCCATTATGAATTCACATTGACCTTTTTTGGGGGGTAAATCATGAGGTCATTATTTGTTTCTTACAGGTCGCTTTATTGTTTGCTTGGTGATCTGGGTATTTAAATGGCTAGGTCTGATTCAAGTGGCAAAATTTGTTAGGGCCTTTATTTGCCGGCTTTTTGTTTTCAGACCAATTCAGGACATAATAATCATGATTAATTAGCCTCCCTAAGAATATTTTAAAGCAAGTCCAATGGTTTTAAGTAAAAAAAGATAAATTACTTTCCTGGGTGTTATACTTAATGATGAAATAAGTAAAGGCACATAAAATGTGCTGTCAACAAGTTAGTATTCCAATAAATAGTAAATTAGATTCAGTGTCTGCAGTGCCTGGACATTAGGATAAAAGCTAAACTTAATTTTTGTAAGTATATAATAAATCTTGTCTTGTTGAGCACTTTGGATTCCAACTGCTTTTTGGCAGTTATTGATCATGCAGATCTATGACAAATTTGCTTGCCCGAAATGGTGTTTTGTGTTGCATAAGTTAGATGTTTCATTTATTTATTTACTCTCTGCCTTCATGGTTGCTTGATCTTATCCTTTTTCATCATTTTCTGCCTATAAAGACGTTTGAGAAAGAATAATTTAAGGGAGAAAAGCTGGAAGCAGGAGGACATTTAAACAAAGTGACCAAAGTAAGGTGACCTGGAATTAGAAAGGCCTGGACGAGGGCCGGGGTGGCCAAACTTGAAGTAACAGGGACAAAAACTATTGCAAAAGACTTCCACTGGTGGCAGATAAATCACGTGACCCTTAGGCTTCTATTTAAAAATATTGTTTTGATTTTTACCCTGGTCATTTATTCCACATATATTTCGTTAGATCTTATTGTTCACTCTTAATATACTAGGTGCTTGATTTAAACATCTGTTCTTGCACTCAGTTCTGCTATGAGGAGGGGATGTGAGACCTGTAGAAAATCACAATACTCAATAGATGTGCAAAGTGTCATTGAGATGTAATTCACCTACCACAAAATTCTCCCATTCAAAGTGTGCGACTCAGTATGTTTTAGTATGTTCACAGTTGTATAAGCATTCTGATTTTATAACATTATCATCGCCTGAAAAAGAAACCCTGTGCTCTTTGGCTAACACTCTCAAATTAGCCCAGTCCCCTTCCCTCCCTGCTCTAGCTGACCACTAATCTATTTTTTATCTCTGTAGATTTGCATGTTCTAGACATTTCATATACATGGAATCACACAACAGATTCCTTTGTGACTAGCTTCTTTTACTAAGAAGGTTTTCAAGTTTCATCCGTATCCTAGCATCAGTATTTGACTACTTTTTATTGCTGAATGATATTCCACATATGGATATACTACATTATATTTATCCATTAATAGCGTGATGGACATTTGGACTGTTTCCACTTTCTTAGCTACTATGAATAATGTTGCTATGAACACTCATGTGCAAGTTTTTGTGCAGACCATATGTTTTCATTTATCTAGGAGAACTGTAAGATCATGTGGTAACTGTTTAACTATTTGAGGAGCTGCCAGGCTGTTTTCCAAAATGACTGCACCATTTTGTATTCCCACCAACAATGTAGGACATTGCTCCACATTTTCACTAACACTTGTTATCAGTCTTGTTTGTGATAGCCATCCTAGTGGGTGTGAAGTGTTATCTCATTGTGGTTGATTAGCACATTTCCCTGATGACTAATGATACTGAGCATCTTCTCATGTGTTTATTGGCAATCTGTATATGTTCTGTGAAGAAATGTCTACTCAAATCTTTTGTCCATTTTCAGTCAGGTTGTCCTCTTATTATTGAGTTGTAGGAGTCCCTTATATATCCTAGACGGTAATGCCATTATCAAATAGGGTCCTCTTTTTACTTTCTTGATAGTGTCTCTTGAAGCACAAAACTTTAATTTTGTGCAAGTCCAATTTATCTCTCTTTATCTTTGGTTACTTGTACGTTGCTGTCCTATCTAAGAAACCATTGCCAAATCCAGGTTCACAAAAATTTGCGCCTGTGTTTTCTATAAAATTAGTTTTATAGTTTTAACTCTTAAGTGTATGTCTATGATCTGTTTCAAGTTAGTTTTATATATGGTGTGAGGTAGGGTGTCAAACTTCATTTTTTTTTTTGCATGTGGATATCCAGTTGTCCCAATACCATTTGTTGAAAAGACAAGCCATTCCTCATGAATTGTTTTGGCACCCATGTTGAAATCTGTTGACCATAAGTGTGAGGATTTACTTCTGGATTCTCAGTTTTACTCCACTGAATATCCTTATGCCAGTACCACACTGTTTTAATTACTTTGTAGTGAGTTTGAATCTGGAAGTGGGAGTCCTCCAACTTTGTTCTTCTTTTACAAGATTGTTTTAGCTATCCCAGGTCTCTTGAATTCCCGTATGAATTTTAGGATCAGCTTGTCAATTTCTGTGAGTAAGCCAGTTGGAAGTTTTATAGTGATTGCACTGAATCTAAAGATTAATTTGGGAAGTATTAACATCTTAAGTCTCCCAATTCATTTACTTGGGATGTCTTCCAGTTAACTCAGATCATCTTTAATTTCTTTCAATAGTGTTTTGTAATTTTAAGAGTATAAATTTTACATTTCTTTTGTTAATTCTGTTCCTGAGCTTTTTATTCTTTCTGGTGGTCTTTTTAAATGGAATTGTTTGCTCATTGTTCGTGTGCAGAAGTACATTTGGTTTTTGTATATTGATCTTATATCCTACAACCTTGTTCAACTCATTAGTTCCAACATTTTTTTTTTTTACAGATTTTATTTATTTTAGAGAGAATGAGAGCATGCAAATGGGGGGTGGGGGACAAGGGGAGTGACACAGCGGGGAGAGGGAGGAAGAGGGAAAGAATCTCAAGCAGACTCCATGTTGAGCCTGGAGCCTGATGCAGAGCTCAGTCTCATGGCCCTGAGATCATGACCTGAGCCAGAACCAAGAATCAGACGCTTACCCAACTGAGCCACTCAGGCGCCCTTAGTTCCAACATTTTTTAGTGGTTTTCTTAGGATTTTTAATATATAAGATTGTATCATCTATGAATAAAGATAGATCTACTTCTTCCTTTCCTATCTGTATGCATTTTCTTTGTTTTTCTTGCCTAATTGCCCTGGCTGGAACCTCCAGTACAGTGTTGAATAGAAGTGGTGAGAATGAACAGCCTTCTCTTGTTCCTTGTCTTAAGGGGAAAGCTTTCATTTTTTATTAAGTATGCTGTTAGATGTAGTTTTGTTTGTTGTTGTTGTTTTTTCCCCATGTATGCCCTTTATTCAGGTTGGGGAAGTTAAGTTCTATTCCTGGTTTTTTGTGTTTTCATCATAAAGGGTGTTTGATTTTGTCAAATTTATTGTTTTTTCTGTCTCTGTTAAGATTGACCATTTGGTTTTTGCCCTTTATTGATATTTAGTGTGTTACATTAGTTAATTTTCTGATGCTAAGCCAACCTTGCATTCCTGGGATAAATACTACTTAGTTGTTTTGTATAATATTTTTCATATGCTGCTGGATTAGGTTTTCAAGTATTCTTGAAAACACTTGAATATTCTAGTATCGTCTCCTTTTATATTCATGAGATAGTGCTCTGTCATTTTCGGCTGCCTTTGGTACTAAGATCATACTGGTCTCATAGAGTAAGCTGGGAAGTGTTCTCTCCTCTTCTATTTTGGAAGACTGAAAAATTGGTAGAATTCACCAGTGCATCCATCTGGACCTATGCTTTTCTTTTAAATCACTAATCTTTTTTCACATTTCTGTTGACATTTTTTGTTTTGTCTTGAGTCTGTTTATGTGACTTGTCTCTTTCTAGGTATTTGTCCATTTCCTCTAAGTAATCTAATCTGTTGGAATACAGTTGTTCATAGTATTCTCTAATAATCCTTTATTTCTGTAAGGTCAGTAGTAGTAGTGCCCTCTCTTTCACTCATGGTTTTGGTAATTTGAGTCTTCTCTCTTTTTTTTTTTAAGATTTTATTTATTTGTCAGAGAGAGAGAGAGCACAGGTAGGGGGCGCGGCCGGCAGAGGGAGAAGCAGGCTCCCCACTGAGCAAGGAGCCCTGTGCGGACCTTGATCCCAGGACCCTGAGATCATGACCTGAGCTGAAGGCAGATGCTTAACCAAGAGCGTCCCTTCTCATTTTTTTTTAATCCAGCTAAGTTTTGTCCATTTTGTTCTCTTCAAAGAACCAACTTCTGTTTTCATTGATTTTTTTTCTATTGGTTTTTCTATTCTCTGTTCATTAATGTCTATTATCTATTATTTCCTTCTGCTAACTTTAGCTTGCTCTTCTTTCTCTATTTTTTTTTAAATTCAGTTAGCCAACATATAGAATATTATTAGTTTCAGATGTAGAGTTTAGTAATTCATCAGTTGCAAAAACACCCAGGGCTCATCACATCACATGCCCTCCGTAATGCCCATCACCCAGTTACCCCATCACCCCACCCACCTCCCCTCCAGCAAGCCTCAGTTTCTTTCCCATAGTTAAGAGTCTCCCATGGTTTGTCTCCCTCTCTGATTTCTTCCCATTCCATTTTTCCATCCCTTCCCCTATGATCCTCTGTATGGTTTCTTATATTCTTCATATGAGTGAAACCATATGATAATTGTCTCTCTAATTGACTTATTTTGCTCAGCATAATACCCTCCAGTTCCATCCATGTCGATGTAAATGGTAAGATTTCATCCTTTCTGATGGCTAATATTCCATTGTGTGTGTGTGTGTGTGTTTGTGTGTGTGTGTGTATTTACATATATATACCACCTCATCTTTATCCATTCATCTGTCAATGGACATCTGGACCCTTTCCATAGTTTGGCTATTGTGGACAGTGCTGCTGTGAACATTGGGGTGCAGGTGCCCCTTCAGATCACTGCATTTGTATCTTTGGGGTAAATACCTAGTAGTGCAATTGCTGGGTCATAGAGTAGCTCTATTTTTAACTTCTTGAGGAACCTCCATACTGTTTTCTAGAGTGACTGTACCAGCTTGCATTCCCAGTAGTTTAAAAGGGTTCCCCTTTCTCTGCATCCTTACCAACACTTGTTGTTTCCTGTCTTGTTCATTTTTGCCATTCTAACTGGTATAAGGTGGTATCTCATCGTGGTTTTGATTTGTATTTCCCTGATGGCTAGTGATGTCAAACGTTTTTTCATGTGTCTGTTGGCCATTTGTGTGTCATCTTTGGTGAAATGTCTGCTCATGTCTTCTGCCCATTTCATGACTGGATTATTTGTTTTTTGGGTGTTGAGTTTGAGAAGTTCTTTATAGATCTTGGATACTAGCCCTTTATCTCATATGTCATTTGCAAATATCTTCTCCCATTCCATAGGTTGCCTTTTAGTTTTATTGACTGTTTCCTTGACTGTGCAGAAGCTTTTTATCTTGATGAAGTCCCAATAGTTCATTTTTGCTTTTGTTTTCCTTGCCTTTGGAGACATGTCTAGCAAGAAGTTGCTGCCCCCGAGGTCAGAGAGGTTGCTGCCTGTTTCTCCTCTAGGATTTTGATGGACTCCTGTCTCACATTTAGGTCTTTCATCCATTTTGAGTCTACTTTTGTGTATGGTATAAGGAAATGGTCCAATTTCATTCTTCTACATGTGGCTGTCCAATTTTCCCAACACCATTTGTTGAAGAGACTGTCCTTTTTCCGTTGGATATTCTTTCCTACTTTGTCGAAGATTAGTTGACCATAGAGTTGAGGGTCCATTTCTGGGTTCTCTATTCTGTTCCATTGATCTGTGTGTCTGTTTTTGTGCCAGTACCATTCTGTCTTGATGATTACAGCTTTGTAACAGAGCTTAAAGTCCGGAATTGTGATTCCACCAGCTTTGGTTTCCTTTTTCAACATTCCTCCAGCTATTCGGGGTCTTTACTGGTTCCATACAAATTTTAGGATTGTTTGTTCCAGCTCTGTGAAAAATGTCGATGGTATTTTGATAGGGATTGCATTGAATGTGCAGACTGCTCTGGGTAGCATAGACATTTTAACAATATTTATTCTTCCAACCCATGAGCATGGAATAAGTTTTTCCCTTTATGTCTTTCTCAATCTCTATTAAGGTTGAAAAATAATTGGTTTGAGATCTTTTTAATATAGATGTTTATAGTTAAAAATTTCCCTCTAAGTACTACTGTAACTGCATCCCCTAAGTTTTGGTATTTTGTGTCTTCATCCATCTCAAAGTATTTTTTTAATTTCCCTTGTGATGTCTTCTTTGACTCTTTGATTAGAAGTATGTTGATTTCGGGCGCCTGGGAGGCTCAGTTGGTTAAGCGATTGCCTTAGGCTCAGGTCATGATCCTGGAGTCCCGGGATCGAGTCCTGCATCGGGCTCCCTGCTCAGTGAGGAGCCTGCTTCTCCCTCTAACCCTCCCCCCTCTCGTGTACTCTCTCTCTCTCATTCTCACTCTCTCAAAATAAATAAATAAATCTTTAAAAAAAAAAATAGAAGCATGTTGATTTCCATATATTTATGAATTTCCCAGATTTATTACTGATTTTTAATGTCATTGCCTTGGGTTCAGAGAACATACTTTATTTCATTTAAATCCATCTTAGTTTATTGAGGGTTGTTCTAGGATCTAATATATGTTCTATCCTGGACAATGTTTTATGTGTACTTAAGAATGTATATTCTGTAGTTCTATAAATATATTAGATCTAGTTAGTTTATAATATTGTCCTAGTCTTCTACTTTTTAACTGATCTTCTTCCTAGTCATTCTTTCCTTTATTGTATGTGGGATATTTAAGTCTCCACCTATTACAGTTGAATTGTCAGTTTTTACCTTCATTTCTGTCAGTTGAATTTAATGTATTTTAAGATGGTTATTAGTTGTATATACATTTATAATTGTTACATCTTCCTGATGGATTGACCCCTTTATCATTATAAAATGTCCCTCTTTATTTCTGGTTACATTTTGTTTTAAACTCTCTTGCCTGATATCAGTAGTCATGCGAGCTTTCTTATGGTTACTGCTTGCATGATACATCTTTTTCCATCCTTTCACTTTCATCCTGTTTGAATCTAAAGTGTCTTGCCTATAGACTGCACATAGTTGGATCTTGTTTTTAATCCAGTCTGTCAGTCTCTGCTCTGATTGGATTAATTCATTCACACTTAATGGTGTTAATATAGTTGGATTTACATCTGCCATTTTACTTTTTTTTCTTATATCTTTGTGTTCCTCTATTTCTTTTATTTTTTTGTTTTAAGTGAACATATTCTAGTGTGACATTTTAATTCTTTTAATAATTTTTTCACTAGTTTGAGTTATTTTCATATAGTTATTCTTAGTTATTCTAAGTTATTAGTTATTATAAGTTCATAGTTATTCTAAGACACATCATATCAGAATCTACTTATAATTTATACCAACTAAATCCAGTGAGCTATAGAAAGATTACTCCTTTATATCTCTATTCCCTTTTTGTGTATGTGACATTTGTATGTGTTACAAATCCAGTTATATTGTTATAATCATATAATTTTAGGTGAGAGACAAGCAGGTATATATTTATAGCTTTTGTGATATTATCCTTTATATCATTTATATTTACCATTTGTTTCTCTTCATTTGTTTTAAATCAGACCTTTCTTCAGGTATGTCCAAACGGTGTCAGCCACAAGGATGGAGAGCAGGCTCTGTGAAGGATTATCAGTTTGTGCACAGCACAACTAAGAGTTAGCATTCACATTGCAGATTTGTGTGTTTGACAGTTTATTGGTAGATGGCCAAAATGGCTTGTTCTAACGACCTCCGTGATTTATGGTTCTGCCAAATGAAGGTTTCTGTGATGGTGAAGTGCTCTGTATCTGTGCTTTCCACCGTGAGAGTCTTCAATTAATTTTAATTTCTATTTAATTTTAAATAGCCGTAGCTACAGGCACTCATATGGGACACTGAAGTTAGCGTTTCAGATGGCCCCTTCCTTGATACTGTGGTTAAACCTTCTAAGGTAGATTAAAGGGAAGAGCCCCCCCCCCCCAAATATATGATAGTTTCATTTATTATAAAACTTACAGACTGGACCATGGGAATATTATTTGAAAAAGTTGTTATATCTTTATCAGCCATCTAAAAACTCAGATGCAGATAGACAAAATCTGATGCAAACACAGCCATGCAGGGCCATGGCCAAGAGATGGAAAGAGCACAGAGTCCCTGAGGTCTGCTTGGGGCACAAGGGAGGACCCATGCTCCGTCCTTCCATCACACTAAATGCCATACAGCCAGTAAGGAGGGGAGGGTCTTTTTCAGCTTGTGGGAAACAAAGGAAGGAAATCTTCAAAGCTACAATTGGAAACTTTTACTTTATGCAGAACAGCGGTTGAGTAAAGGGAATGAAACCCATATTGCTCTTCGTAGCTGATTTTTCAAAGAGTGTGCTTGTAAATGTCTTTACAGACTCTCAGAATCTTCCCTCATAGTCTTTGAAGTAAGGAGATTGAAGACCCTCTTATCCTCA
Source organism: Zalophus californianus (assembly GCF_009762305.2). Taxonomy (NCBI): domain Eukaryota; kingdom Metazoa; phylum Chordata; class Mammalia; order Carnivora; family Otariidae; genus Zalophus; species Zalophus californianus. The sequence goes on from NC_045596.1 coordinate 30,853,700, forward strand.
CTTCTCATTAAGGCATACCACCTTTCATTGTTTCCAATACATGGTTTTCAGACATGTCTTGATGAAAGCCAAACTGCTTTCAGATGAAACAAACATAAACAAAATGTCTATCCCCATGGGATAAAGCATCATAACAGGTTTTTCTTTTTAGGTTTTTTATTTTTTTAAGAAAGTTCAATGTTTGCCTTTAGGTCAGTATATTAATTGCCATTGTGCTTTTCCCTTCTCATTTTTTTTTTTTTAGATTTTATTTATTTGCGAGGGAATGTGCACAAGAGGGGGGGTCAGAGGGAGAAGCAGACTCCCTGCTGAGCAGGGAGCCAGATGCGCAGGGTTTGATCCCCGAACTCCGGCATCATGACTTGAGCAGAAGGCAGATACTTAACTGACTGAGCCACCCAGGCCATGCCTCCCATGTTAAGATACACAGTAACAGTATACACTATTTTTTGTCTCAGATAATGTGGTAACCATATCCCAGGTGCTTCCAAACACTTTTTTTGAAATCCTGTTACCATTTCAATATAATGAAAGCCTGCCCTGCAAAGTCTCTGACATTTAACATTGCAGTTTTCTCTGGGGCCATGTCAACAGTATAATAAGGAAAAAAAGAAATTATGATGTTCATCCCTAGCCCATCATGGAATAAAAAATATACCTATTTGAATAGATCTTAAACATAATTTTCCCTCGTAAGGGAAAACATGCTGCAAAGAGAAAAGTTAAATGTCACATTAGCTTAACATTGTAAATAAGAATAAAGCCCACAGGTAAATGAAGTTTTCCTGCAGGTAAATTAATGCTGCCTCATCCATTGATTCCCAGGTCATAGATCTCTACTGGGGCATCGATGAAGACGAATGGGACAGCCCAGAGCTCCAGAAGACCCGCATGAAGCTGCTGGAGGATTGTTTGAAAACTTCTGCAGGTCCATGTTTTGTTGTGGGTATAAAAAACTAATGCTTTATACAAAATTGTAGATGACTGTGAGAATTGTTGTGAATGTGTGATTTTTAAGGACTTTTTTACTTATTTTGAATGAGGAAAAAATACTGCCTTTTCTGTGTCTATTTAAAACCTTTTAACTGTCTCCTTGCCCTCAACATGTGAGAACAAAACCTTCAGCCTTCCATAAGCAGCACTGCAAATTAATGGTGAATAATTTGAAATGGTAATCTAAGGGATGACTGGGGTTTGATGACAACTTCTACAACACCTACAGCCTGATTTTTTTTTTTTTTTTTTTTAACAGCCTGATTTTCCTCACACTGTGTAATGTATTCGATCACAGTGTCTCCATGTCTGGCCACTAGAATTTTTGGCAGTTTTTTAACACAGTGACTGAAACATTGTTAAAGTCAACCAATATACGATGTCAAATCCACCAGCAGAAAGTGATGCCCTGTGGGGTGAAAAAATTTGTCTTTAGAGTGATCTTCAGCTAAATGTTCATTAAAAGCTACAAATTAACAAGATTTTTCAAGTGGAACCTTATTTACCAAAGAATACCCACTCTTCTATCTAAACACAGTGGTAGTAAGATAAGTAGGTCGTTCTATAGCAGGTGATGGTGTAAAATCACTGTCTGCATTTAGCTTAAAAAAGAACCTTATCCTGAATCCAAACAGATTCTAGTAATTGATACAGAAGTTGCCCCTCTTAACACAGGATGTTCGGAGGCTGATGGAGGAGCGTTGAAATTACTAGTGAATGCTTCAAGGAAACTCTCATACAATTAAAAGCTAGGTTTGGTGTATCAAGAAGAGTTTTCAGTGTTTATTTGTGTATCTGTTAAGCTCCACATAGGATTAAGAAGACAGAGATGCTATCAGAAATCTGACCAGTTGGTGGTGTAGTTCTTAGGATAATAAAGTACATAAAAGCTCTATAACATTTTTAGTATCAGTATGTAAATTATTCACCCACTGCTTATTGAATGCTGCTGGGCCAGGAATGGCTCTTAGTGCTGGGGATATGGTAGGCTGACCCACATGATTTGGTTATTTTGTGTGCCACTTAGAATTTAACCTTAGATTTGAACTAAGAAGATAAAACTTTTAGAGCTTGCTTGCATGCTTAGTTGGGGTCAAAGGGAGAGGGCAGGCAAAGATGAAGGAAATAAGGAAAATCATAAGTGCTATGGAGAAAAATACAAAAAGGAAGGAGAAGGCCTCACGGATAGAGTGAGGGAAGACCCATGAGGGGAGATAAGAAAGGGGAAAAGAAAGAACCAGGTAGATTTCCAGACCAGAATGCCCCAGGGAAAGAAGATGGGACCATGCCTGGCATGTCAAGGGAATAGTATGAGCATGAGGGGAGAGGACTGCAGAGGAGGCCCTGTCTTGGGCTTTAGCATCTTGAAGTTGGTTACAGAGATTTTGCCTTCAGTGACCTGAGAAGCCACAGAGTATTTTGAGCAGAGGACTGAAGTGATCTGACGTATTTGAAGGCCCCCCCCATGGCTTCCAGGTGTAGGACAGAGGGCAAAGCATGGAGCCCCCCTAAATGTTAATGCAGGAAGCCCAACAAAAACACATGGCTTAGGGGGTTGAAGAATGGACATCTAAAAACAGTGACAACACAGAAAGTCCTGAAAGCCATATTAGATATCGGAAGATCTAGTAGTGGTAGGGATTTAAGACTTTTTCCATGGGTCTTCAGAGGTTAGACTAGGACCAGCAGATGGAAAGTACATGGACACAAGTTTCAGTGCCGGGTGAAGAAGTTGGAGGATTCGGCATTCACTGGTTTTGGGGTCTCACAGATCCCTGGGGTCTGACGTTTCATAGCTGCGTGATAGTGGAGGAGTTTCCTTACTACCCTGAGCCTCGGTCTCTTGATCGGTGAACTGGAGATGATGATGATCATTGTCTAGCTCCTGGGGTCATTCTGAAGATGAAATGAAACTCCAGTTTGTAATGTCTCACCTACAGCAATCCACAGCAAGTGTTTGTTGTTACTTGTGGTAATTACTGTTATCTCTCAAAACCATTTAAAGATGAAATCACCTGGCCCAAATTGTAATGAGTGCATCACCAAGAAAGTTGTCCTCAAAGGAGAGAATACAATGCAGTCCAGCAGGGGACTGCCAGAGAAGAGATTCAAACAGTGGAAGACAAGTCAGACCGGGTTCCATGATGCTTGGAAGCTAGATTTGGGAGGTATGCCCTGGGAAGTCACCCTTGTGATGCTCTACACCGCTCTGTCCTGATCCAGCCTCGGAACTTCAGGAATGAGAGAGACATTCTCCCCTTTTATCTCCCTGTGGCGTGTCCTACCCAAACTAACTAAAATTAGTCATGGCCATTAATTCTAACAATTTGCCGGTAGGGGAGTGAATAAAGCCTGCAAGTTCCAGCAGGTTCTGAGAGTAGAGGTTAAGTGATGGCACATCAGAAACAGCTTCATTGAGTGTAAACAAACGATTTATCCCTCCTCCTGCTCACTGCTACATGTTGAAACTCACGGCAACCACGATGAAACCCTGTGGATACAGCTCGGATTATTCACCCTAGTGATCCTAAATCAGGCAAGAGTTAACCTCACTTCTTATGGGAAATAGTACATCTCTTCCTTCCTTTCCTGTTGTAACTATGGTAACAGCAGGCGTCTCGGTATCGCTTTTGAGCTTCAGTTTCCTTGCCCCGTGCTCCCTTATGGTACTTCTAGAAATCATGATGACCCCTGTGGGTTGCAAAGCACGGCATATTATTTTCCCTAATGCTAAAGTTTTTGGCAAGAAAATTCACTATTGCTGAATGACAAGGTTTTTATATTTTCAGAGGCTTTACAGATATGTTACAGATAAATTCAGGAACCAAACAACGCTTTCCTTTTAAGTACCCAGGGAGCTAAGGCCCAAAAGGAACCTGGACTTAAAGGTTACATGTGCTTGGCTCTTTCCAGCTTCCTTTCCTACGAGTCTTCCTTTGGGATGTGGCCTGAGGTCGTAGAGGCAGGCAGACTGTGCCTGTTCATCCTACACAGCTGTCTGTACACTGGTTTTTGATCACAAGGATGAGATGGACTACGGGGCCTGTCCCTGTGCCCAGTTCTACCCTCAGAGGATTGGCTCAGGAGACATGTCATACTGAGAATACATCACTTTCTTGTAGGAAAGCACCCACAGTGGGGACAAACCCAGAAGTTTTATTTCACACCCCGAGTTAGAGCTCTGGACAGGGCAGTTAACTAACCTCACCATGCTTTAAAATGGGGAAATAATAACTGTAAATGACAAGTAAATGTTGAATAAATACCAAAGGTTTATTGTAGGAACCAAATGTGATAGGAGTCCTTTATAAAGGGCTACACAGCCATTAGTTATTATTAAGTTGTGATTTAAGTTATTTTCAAATGAGAATAAAAATGTTTTTACTCATAATGGACATTTCTGTGACGCTGGAAAATTTTCCCTTTGAAAATGATGATAGTCTAAATGTAGAAGAGCACTAGGACTTGATTCACACCATCAGACATTAAAGTCATATATTAAAGGGTTTTTGAGTTCATTCTTAACAAATGTTGTAAAATGTAGAGAGTGTGTATTCATTTGCTAGATAGGAATTTGCTGGAATGTACTTAAACCATTATCTGCTCCGGAGGAGGGATTTTGACCAGGACTGCTCCTAACAGGAAGACAGCCTACAGTTGAGGTCAGAGTCCTTATCTGCAGAGAATGGCCTCAGCCCCTCCCCCGCGAAGTATGGAAAGGTTGGCAGAATGTTCCCCACCAACCTGCCCCAGCCACCTAGTCCCTAAAAACTCCTTATGAAGGGGGAGAGGAGTATTGTCTTTTGCAGAGAGCAGAGTTCTCTCATCCCTGCCCCTTCTTCATGATGTGTGTTGATGGAGAGGATGGGTTTTCGTCTTGTCATCCTTCCAGATTTGAAGTACCTCAAAAGAATTTCCTGTGACATTCGACCCCTGACCCTGGACCTTAGGTGAAGTCCTGTCTCTTGGCCAAAGTTGATAAAAACAACTACTCTGCTGGCTTGAAGAACTGGGGGTTTGAAAGCTTCCTCAGAGAATTAAGGGAGCTGCCCCCAAGTGTGTAGGAGCTGTGGGGGATGCAGACAGCGCCTCACTCCATCCCTCAGTCCAGAGTGAATGATGGAGAGATTTCCTGATGGAAAGCTGTTGGTAGGCTGCCCCAGGGAGGGAGTCAAGCCAGGCCGTGCAGGGAACCAGCACAGGGAGTTCCGGTTACTACTGACTGAGACAGGTAAGAGAAGATTCCAGGACCTCACACTCAAAGGGGCATTCCCTGTATCTTAGAGTCAGGCCAAAGAGAATGCCGCCTGTGGTAGGCTTTGTCAATTCCCAGAAGTCTCAGGGAGCCAAAGCCCATATAGCATCCTCATCGGGGGGACCGAATATAAACAGACATAATTTGTCGGCATTGGATAGAGAAGCAGCTGAGACCAAAAGAATGGGACTACTGCCATCATTCTTACCTGAGTGTCAGTGGATGCCCGGACCTCCACCCCCCACCCCTACACGCCCCCTGCCGTCGCTGGCATAGATGCTGCAAGCAGAGGGCAGGCCCCACTCTTGCCCGCCACAGGCAGCTCCTGGCAGCCACACCGGACCATGCACAAAGCGGGAAGAAGGAAACTCGGAAACAGACATTTTCAGCTGGGCTAAATTTCAAACCAGAAGGACGAAAACAGAAAGGGTTGGACTGAGAAATCTATCATTACTGAGCAATTTTAAGTTTTTCCACTAAGCAGGAGAGTAAAGATGAGACAAAGCAAGGTCCATAGTTGTTACTGGTAAAAATTAAACCTTCCCATATTTGTACATCCCTGAGGGACACTATTGAATGAAACCTACAGCATAGAGATCAGTTCTTTATCACCTGTGTCCCCACTTCCCTTCAAAATTACATTATGCTGCCTTAATAGTTCAGATTCAGTGTAGTTTTTTAAAGTAAATTTCAATTAGGGAAAACTATACAGTGAGAGTTCTGAAATCACTGAATTTGAAAGACTGTGTTCTTACAACAGCTGAGCTTTGGAAAATATTGTATCCATATTCCATTATACGATTGATTTGCCATTTTAGGTATACTAAATTAAATACAAACATGAAAAAATAGAAGTCTTGGTTTGTACTTCAGTAAAATGTGCCGGCTTTTGTATGATTTAGTTCTCCTATTTGTAAGTATAGGTTTACTAACCAAAACGTACTAAACGTCGAAAAATAGTTGTTGATCTGAACTGGAAAAATCATTTAAATTAATCCAGATTTTTTTAAGTACTTTCTTTAAAAAACTAAATAAAAATCTAAAACCTTAGTTTTTCATATGAAGACTTTTTTTTTTTATAAAATTAAGCTTGTCCAGTTGAAATCAACTAGTCGTCATAGCTCGAAAATAGGTTCCAGTTAGGTTCCAACAATAAATTACCTCATCATCACCAAAGGAATGTTACAATGGGCAAACCTTGAAAATTATTACTGAAAAGACTGTTATCTTGGTAGAATCCAAGAGACCCCTAATTTAGTTCATTTCTGCTAATATATATAGCTTAAGCCCCTGTTTCACAGTTCACATGGTATGGCTTGTTTTGGGTGGCAAAAAGAATTATGGAGAAAAGAAAGTGACCGAGAGAGCAGTCAGTCTCTGTGTAACTTAGTTGGTAAGAAAAAAATGTTCATTGAAGATTACAGTCCAAAGGACTTCTGCTTCTGAGGAGAATTTCAACTTAAAAAACTATAAACATCCTATATTTACAGAGATGGTAGAGCTATGTAGACATAGATGATTAGACAAGTTAATTTCCAGAGAAAAAAGCCCTTTCTTGGTGAGCTGGATTTATAGATGGAGGAGCCCCAAAGTCTCAGTGGTTTTCTCCATGAGACACGTGCCGATCAGTGGGCAGCATGGGATAACGGAAACCTGGGATGGAAAAGCAGAGTGAAGTCTTCTTCCACCATCTCTTGGTGTTTAGGAGACAAAGTCCGCTAAAACCTAACATGAATATTTAAGTCTTGCCTTTGACGCATTTTAACTCCAAGTCAACTGAATCAACTAAAACTACAACCTTATGGTACCAAGGTTCAAGTACTGGAGAGACTATCACGTTAGCCTCTTATCCAATCTAACATAGGAAAAGGAACCTATAAATAACGGTTCTTTTAAATACAATACCCAGACAAAAATAGACAGATAAATGGAGTAGAATAGGGAGCCCAAAAATAAATCCACACTAAATTAATCTCTGACAAAGGAGCCAAGAATATACAATGGGGAAAGGATAGTCTCTTCAACAAATGGTGCCGAGAAAACTGAACCACCTTTACACCATACACGAAAAATCAAGATGGATTAAAGACCTAAATGTGAGCCCTGAAACCCTAAACTCCTAGAAGAAAACAGGCAGTAATCGTTTAGACATCAGCCTTAGCAACATTTTTCTAGATATGTCCCCTCAGGCAAGGGAAACAAAAACAGACTATTGGTACTATACCAAAATAAAAAGCTTTTGTTCAGCAAAGGAAACTGTCAACAAAACAAAAAGACAACCCATGGAATGGGAGATGATATTTGCAAATGATATATATCTGATAAAGGGTTAATATCCAAAATATACGAAGAACTTACACAACTCAACACCAGAAAAGAAAGCTGATTAAAAATGGGCAGAAGAGGGGTTCCTCGGTGCGTCAGTTAAGTGTCTGCCTTCGGCTCAGGTCATGATCCTGGGGTCCTGGGGTCGAACCCAGCATCCGGCTCCCTGCTAAAAGCGGGGGGTCTGCTTCTCCCTCTCTCTCTCTGCTCTTGTTCTTGCTCTCTTCTCTCTCTCTCTCTCAAATAAAGTCTTTTTTAAAAAAAAATATGGGCAGAAGACATGAGCAGACATTTCTCCAAAGAAGACATACAATAATAGAAGAACCATATGATCCAGTAATCCCACGGGGTATTTACCCAAAGAAAACAAAAACACTAATTCATATATGAATTATTTATAGGCACCCCTGTGTTTTATTGCAGCATTATTTACAGCAGCCAAGGTACAGAAACAAGTGTCCATCCATAAGTGAATGGATAAAGAATCTGTGGTGAATATATATATACAATGGAGTATTAGCCATGAAAAATGAGATCTTGCCATTTGCAACAACGTAGATGGACCTAGAGGGTATTATGCTAAGTGAAATAAGTCAAAGAAAACAAATGCTATATGATTTCACTTTTATTTTGTAGTTTCAAGTTTTTATTTAAATTCTAGTTAATTAACATACAATGTAATATTAGTTTCAGGTATAGAATTGAGTAATTCCTCACAACACCCAGTGCTCATCACATGTGCCCTCCTTAATTCCCATCACTCATTTAACCCATTCCCCCCACCACCACCTCCCCTCCAGTAACCCTCAGTGTGTTCTCTATAGTTAAGAGTCTGTTTTATGGTTTGCCTTTTTCCATGTTCATCTCTTTTGTTTTTTAAATTCCCTATATAAGTGAAATCATGTTGTCTGTGTCTGACTTATTTCCCTTAGCATACGACTCTCTAGCACCATCCATGTCATTGCAAATGGCAAGATTTCATTCTTTTTTATGGCTGATATTCCATTGTGTAAAGATACCGCAACTTCTTTATCCATTCATCAGTCGATGGACATTCAGGCTCTTTCTATAATTTGTCTATTATTGATAATGCTGCTGTAAACATAGGGGTGCATGTATCCCTTTGAATCAGTATTTTTGTATCCTTTGGGTAAATACCTAGTAGTGCAGTTGCTGGATCATAGGGTAGCTCTGTTTTTAACTTTGAGGAACCTCCATATTGTTTTCCAGAGTGGCCGCACCAGTTTTGCATTCCCACCAACACTGTAGGAGGGTTCCCCTTTCTCTGCATCCTCGCCAACATCTGTTGTTTCCTGTGTTGTTAATTTCAGCCATTCTGACTGGTGTGAGGTGATACCTCTTCATAGTTTTGATTTGTATTTCCCTGATGATAAGTGATGGTGAGCATCTTTTCATGTGTCTGTTAGCTCTCTGTATATCTTCTTTAGAAAAAATATCCATGTCTTCTGCCCATTTTTTGACTAGATTACTTGTTTTATGGGCGTTCAGTTTTCTAAGTTCTGTGTATATTTTGGATACTAACCCTTTATCAGAGAGGTCATTTGCAAATATCTTCTCCATATGATTTCAATTATATGTGGAATTTAAAAAAACAAGTTTGACCAAACAAACCAGCCAACAAGCAAACCAAGAAAACAGACACTTCAACACAGAGAACTGGTGGTTTCTAAGGGGGAGGTGGGTGGGGATATGGGTGAAATAGGTAAAGAGGATTTTAAGAGGTACGAAATTCCAGTTTTTAAATAAATAAGTCACGGAGATGAAAAGTACACAACAGGGAATATAGCCAATAATAGTATAAGGGTGTATGGTGAAAGATGGTGGCTACATTTATTGTGGGAGCACTGAGTAAAGTATAGAATTATTGAATCAGTGTTGTACACCTGAAACTAATATAACATTGTATGTTAATTATGCGTCAATAAAAAAATGCCCAGAATACAATGAAAATTACAAGCCATGCAAAGAATGCCATGAAAGAAAATATGATTAATAAACAAGAAAAAGTAGATAATAGAAATCATACCCCCAAATGCCTAAGACAATAGAGTTGGCAGGCAAAAGCTGTTAAGTAGCTATTTTAAATGTTAATGAAAATAGAAGAAAAGATAGGTAAAATGAATGGGAAGATGGATAATTTCAACAAAGAACTGGAATCTATAAAAAATACAAAAAAGTGAAATATTTTAGAATTAAAATATACAGTAGCTAAAAGTTAAAACTATTTGATGGGTCTAATAATATACTCAATACAGTTAGAAGACTGGATTAGTGAACTCAAAGAGAAGTCAATCAAAATATCCAAATGGAAACACAGATTTTCTTTAAAAAAGTAGGAAAAACAGAGTGAAGTGGAGGAGACATGTGAGGCACAAATCATCTCACATAAGTGTAAAACCTTCAGAGAACAACAGAGATGCTACCAGTTGACTTTTTAATAGAGAAGTTCTGGAAGTCAAAAGACAATGAAATGACATCTTTAAAGAGCTAAAAGGAAAAAACAGCCAAGCTAGATTGCTGTACCTAGTGGGAGTATCCTGCAAAAGTAAAATGAAACAAAGATCTTTTCAGACAAAAACAGAAGGGCATTGTCATCAGCTCATCCACATTTGAAAAAAAAGTAAAAGATAGTTTTCTGCCTTAGAGAAAATGACCACAGATAGAAGCTCAAATCCATAAGAAGGAATCAAGAGCACTGAAAAGGATAAGGTTAAAGAGTATTGACTTTGTTAAGCAACAATAATAATGCTGCGTAGGGATTGTAACATTTAAGGAAGTAAGAAATAAGACCAAAATAGCTCAAAGGGCAAAAGGGACAAAGGTAGTCTTGCATTATTTGGGAAGTGATAAAAGTAAAAATTAAAGCTGATCTGTAATAAGTCAAGGATGAATATTGTAACACACCAATATATAGGAGAACCACTAAATAAGGATACAAAATGATATAAAAATTTCATGTAAGAAATTAAATAGAGTAACTCCTCTAAAAGAAGACTAGAAAAGAAGAATAAAGAATGGGTGCAATAAATAGAAAAATTATAGCCTTAAACCCAACTATTTCATTAAGTGTAAACAGACTAAACAATTAAAATACAGATTCAACTATGTGCTGTATACAAACCAAAAGAAAGTTTTGTCAATACAGAGTGGGCTTTAAGCTAAGAAGATAAAGGAACATTTCACATTGATAAAAAGTTCAGTTCATTGAGAAGATGTAATAGGAGCATGTGGGAGGCTAAGTCAGTGAAACGTCCAACTCTTGATTTCAGCTCAGGTCATGATCTGAGGTTGTGAGTTTGAGCCCCATGTCAGACTCCACGTCAAGTTCTCTCTCCCTCTCCCTCTGCCCCTCCCCCCCCACACTCACCAGCACACACGTGCACTCTCAAAAAAAAAAAAAAAGGATATAATATTCCTATGTTTATAAGCACCTAATAACATGGCTTCAAAATACAGAAACACCTCAAAGATATTAAGGGTTTGGTTCCAGACCACCACAATAAAGTGAGCATCACAATAAAGTGAATCAAATGAATTTTCTGGTTTCCCAGTGCATGTAAAAGTTATGTTTACACTATACTGTAGTCTATTAATAGTATTTGTTCTAAAAAAATGTATTAACCTAAAAATATTTTATTGCTAAGAAATGCTAACCATCATCCGAGCTTTCACCAAGTCATCATCTTTTTGCTGGTGCCATTTGATAGCATTCCGCCCCCAGTAGAACTTTTTTAAAAATTGGGGTCCGTCCTCTCAGACCCTGCCAGTGCCTCACCAACTTAGTTTAAACCCTTTCTTGTCATTTCAACAATCTTCACAGAATCTTCACCGGGAATAGTTTCCATCTCAAGAAACCACCTTGTTGCTCATCCATAAGAAGCAACTCGTCATCTGTTCAAGTTTTATCATGAGCTTGAAGCACTTCAATCATATCTTCTTCAGGCTCTCCTTCTAATTCTCTTGCTTTTTCCACCACGTCTGCACTTACTACCGCCATTGAAGTCTCGAACCCCTCAAAGTCGCCCATGAGGATTGGAATCCACTTCTTCCAAACTCCTGTTAGTGTTCTTTTATTTATATACATCTATTTCATTTTCCCATGAATCACAAATGTTCGTACTGGCACCTAGAACCATGAATCCTTTCCAGACAGCTTTCAATTTACTTTACCAGATCCACCAGAAGAATCACTGTCTATGGCACCTACAGCTCTATTAAATGCATTTCTTTAATAAGACTTGCAAGTTGAAATGAGCCCTTGATCCATGGGCTGCAGAATGTTTGTGTTAGCAGGTATGAAAATCACATTGATCTTGTCCGTCTCCATCAGAGCTCTTGGGTGACCAGGTGCATGGTCAATGAGCAGCCATATTTTCAAAGCAGTCTTTCTGAGCAGCAGGTCCTGACGGCGGGCTTATTCAGTAAACTGTGTTGTTAACTGATGTGCTGTCATCCAAGCTTTGTTGTTCCATTTAGAGAACACAGGCAGAGTTGCTTTAGCATAATCCTTGAGGGCCCTAGGATCTTTGAAGTGGTAAATGAGCACTGGCTTCATTCAACTGAAAGTCACCAACTGCATTGGCCCCTAACAAGAGACCCGCCTGTCCTTTGAAGCCAACCACTGACTTCTCCTCTCTAGCTATGAAAGTCCTAGATGGCATCATCTTCCAACAGAAGGCTGTTTTGTCTACATTGAAGATCTGCTTAGTGTAGCCCCTTTGTTAATTATTTTGCCCCAATCTCCTGGCTAATTTGCTATGGTTTATACGTAAGCACCTGCTTCCTCACCTTTACTCTCATGTTGTAGAGAAGGCTTCTTTCCCTAAACCTCATGAACCAACCTCTGCTAGCTTTAGACTTTCCTTCTGAGCTTCCTCACCTCTCTCAGCCTTCACAGAATTGAAGAGAATTAGGGCCTTGTGCTGGATTGGGCTTTGGATTAGGGGAATATTGTGGCTGATTTCATCTTCTATCCAGACAAGCATTCTCCCTGTCAGCAATAGGGCTGTCTTACCATTCGTGTGTTCACTCAAGTAGCACCTTTACTTTCCTTGAAGAACTTATACTTTGCATTCACAATTTGGGTCGCTGGTACAAGACGCCCCACTTTCAGCCTCTCTTGGCTTTTGAGGTGCTTTCCTCATGGAGCTTAATCATTAGCTTTTGATTTAAAGTGAGAGACGTGTGACTCTTTCTTTTTCTCTTGAGCACCTGGAGGCCATGCTAAAGTTATTAATCAGCCTAAGTTCAATATTATTGTGTCTCAGAGAATAGGGAGGCCCAAGGAGAGGGAGAGACAGGCAACTGTTGGTGGAACAGTCAGAACACACACATTTATCAATCAAATTCACTGTTCTCTATGGATAGAGTTTGTGTTCCCCCCCCAAATAATTACAATAATAACATCAAAGATCACAGGTCACCCTAACAAATATAGAAATGGAAAAGCTTGCAATATTTCAAGAATTAACCAAAATGTGACACGGAGACATGAAAAGTGAGCAAATGCCATTAGAAAAAGGGCACTAATAGATGTACTTGACGCAGGGCTGCCACAAATCTTCCATTTGTAAAAAACACACTTATCTACAAAGTGCAATAAAGTGAGGTATGCCTGTATATAAAGCAAAGCTTGACACAACTAAAAGAGAAATAGTTGGAAATTTTTATGAACTTCTTTTAGTATCTGAGTAAATAAGCAGGAAACCAAAATCAGTATGTAGATTTGAATAATATGACCCACAATGACCCAATTGACGTTTATATTGTTGCTGTTACAACGAATAACTACAGATTACAGATTTTTTCAGTTACATATAGAGAATTTGCTAAAGTATAAAGTGTGATTCATCCATATGGCAGGTAATAACACAAGTCAACAAATTTCAGAGGATTGAAATTATACTAAATTTGTGTATTGACCTCTGTGGAATTAAAAAAAAAAAAAATCACCGCAAGGTAACTGGAGAATCTCCAAATATGCAGAAGTTAAGCAGCATAGTTTTAAATAAACCATGGGTGAAAGAAGAAATATCACAAGGGGAATTTTAAAATATTCTTAACCAACTAAAATGAAAACAACATCTAAATACATGGGCTTCAACTAAAGCAGTGCTTACAGGAAAAAAGGAGGAAATGCATAGTTTCCAATATATATATTAGAAAAGAGAGTTTGACAATTAATGATTTAGTTGCCCATCTCAAAGAGGCTCGAAAAAGGGAAAATTAAACCTGAGGAAATTAGAAGAAAGAGACCCATTCATCAGAATGCAGCAGCTTTTAAAATGCTTTCAAAGATTCTCAGTACTGTTTGCACCTGTAAAGATAAAAGGATGATGGGACTTCAGAACTGGAAAGAGCCTTGCGATCATCACATAACTAAGTAGTAAAAAAAAAAAGAAATCCTATGTTTTACACACAGGTAGCAATTGAGACCCAAAGAAATGAAAGCATCCAATATTTCCTGAGCTCCTAAAATATGCCAGATTCTGTGCTGAGCACTATACCATTTCTTATACTAACCCATTACTACTGTTACTTTTCCAGCTTTGTCAACAAGGATGGCAAAGTAGAAGTCATTTCTTTAATTTGCCTGAAGTCTTACAACTAATAAGAGATGGAGCCAGGATTCCAACCTAGGTCTCCAATTCCAGAGCCCATATGCCCATAGTCTTCCTATAAGACCCTAAGTGATTTACTTGGAGGTGATAGTGAGGTCTAGAACCAACATCCCTTTCTCCCGGTCTCTTTCTTCTCACACTATAAAAGCACAGGAATTGGGGGCGCCTGGGTGGCTCAGTTGGTTAAGCATCCCACTCTTGGTTTCTGCTCTGGTCTCAATCTCAGGGCTGTGAGATCGAGCCCTGAGTTGGGCTCTGTGCTCAGCAGAGTCTGCTTGGATTCTCTCTCCCTCTACTCCTCTTCCCCCTCCCCCCTCTAAAAAAATAAATAAATCTTTAAAAAAGAAAACACAGGAATTGTACCCTCTGTTTCAGTTTTGTGGGATTCTTTCACACATAGTTGAATGAGTTAGATAAAATAATCACTGGTCTAGTGTGCAATATACTTTTCTCCAGTGGGGAATGTAGCTGTTTTGCCCAAGGCTTTATTAAAATTGCTTAAGCTAGTCATGAAATTCTGTAATAAACTTTGACTTTTTAATATAATTTCCCTGGACAGAGGAACTTGAAGCTGCCAAAATCTGTGCTTGGGAATGCCATACATGCAAATTATGAAAACAACAAAGGTTTCTTAGATTTCCCCCCCCCTTACACTTACTATCTATCTACTTACAGTACAAGGTCCAGGTCTGCTGTGCCAGACCAACCTAAAGTCCCCATGTGGTTCTGGAAATGCACTGTGTTGCTCAATAAAAAAGAAATCTACTGGAGGGCCTAGCATGTATAAGACTCTATGCTAAATTCTCTGATTAATATCCGAATATTCTGTGTGCTCAAAGATACAAAAATAAGGAATATACTATCTCTGTCCTCCTGAGCCCCACCTAAATAGAGAGAAAGAGATGTGTATGCAGGTAAATACCCAGTTTGACAAATGCATCAATATGGTGTTAGACAAGTATTATGAGAGCAAAAGGGAGAAAGTGACTTGTTCTGACTCTGTGAGTCAGAAGAAGGCTGCAGAGGAAGTGATGTTGACACAGAAGCTAGAAGGACTAAGAGCTTCTCATCTCTAGATTCAATGCAGGGAATGTGATGGTGCCTTGAATGTCCAGAGACCAATAGTTCCTGAATGTAGTGAGAATACAGGCGTCATGACAGGGCAGCAAAGAACGTGAGGCAAGAAATGGAGTTTGAGGCCAGAGCAAGTTTCAGCTTATGCTTGTCGACAGTGAGGAGGAACGTTCTCTTCAGATAGGTAACTCTGGAGAAAGTACTGTGAAGAAGCTAGAGACAGTGGAGCCCAGCTAATGTCATGCAGGTGACGTTATCCAGGTGAAAGATTATCTGGTGTGGTGAGAGGTGAAATAGAGAGGCGGGCATAGATTAGAGACATTTAAGAAATAGAATTGATGTCAGGGCGCCTGGGTGGCTCAGTCGGTTTAAGCATCCAACTCTTGATTTCAGCTCAGGTCATGATCTTAGGGTTGTTGAGATCGAGCCCCACATCAGGCTCCACGTCAGCAGGGAGTCTGCTTGAGATTCTCTCTCTCCCTCTCCCTCTACCCCTCCCCACCCCCCACTCACGCATGCTGTCTTTCTTTCTTAAAAAAAAAATAGATTTGATGTTGACTGCTTAAATGGGGGGTTGAAGGAGGATGGGTATTAGCTTATGCTAATATCCAGGGCTCTTCCACCCATCCCACCCTCATAGACACTTAAATTACACACAGAAACTCTCACATCACGGAATTACCTATACAATCCAGCTTTACAAAAGGTAATTATTTGCTGAATATAAAATCTATATGCACCAGCAAGAATGTATAATATTTATTACTCGCAATCTGTTTTCTTCCTGAGTCTTTTCCATCTTAGGCAGTGTAGGAGAGGAGTAAAACCTGTAACCAAGAGTGAATAAGGAGTGAACTGAGTCACAGAATCAGTGTGGATCATCAGAACTCTACAAACACTTCTGACATTGGTATTTACTTTTCTTCTTTCAAGTATCAGGAGAGGAGCAGTTTTTTGAACATCTATTATGGGTCCAATGCAAAGAAAACTCTGGGGGTGGAGGTCAAAGCAGGTGCTCTCCTAGCTTGGAGATATGCACAAATATGGGACAGCCTTGAGGGACTTCTCTGTTTTATGACCCCTTCTTGATTCTCATTGTCCATAACAGCCCGTGAAATACCGGGAGGTCCTTCCCTTTTTGCTGTTCTTTCTCTTCTTTCTCCAGCACCTGAGATGCTGGGGGAAGTGCACATCTAGGTGTAGATCTTCAGTGCTCCACCTCCCCAGCCTGCTTTGCTCTAACAAGTTGGAAAAACCATCTTCCTAGCCATTCTGCAGAACTGAACTGAATGGTTTGAGGCAATTTAAATATTTCAGCATTTTTATTTATTTACATATGACATTTCCGACTATGGAAGAAGTAATGACTTTAACTTTTTAGTTTTAACTTGGAGAGAGAATCTCTGCTTATTTTTACTTGGTTCAGCATTTATACATTGTCTATTTTCAAAAAGACATACATGAATGCTCCAAGTTTTCCAAACCTGTCATTAAGGTGAGTTGTTTCTGACCTAGAATCAGATACTCATATACCACCATCAATACTATACGTCGTTTAAAAGGGTTATCTTTTCATGGCTTTGAATTAACCATGGTGCTTTAACCATAAAATTATTTTCTTGCCCAAACATGGGTGTGGGCTTTGTAAGAGGCAGCTGAGTAAGCATTTGGAAGAGGCTTTGAATTATGTCCCTGTGACAATGGATATTAATTGGTCTCCAATTTGAACCAGTTATAAATGTAGGGGTGTCCCTGATGAACCAACAAGGAAGTGATTACATCTTAATTTTCTACAGCAGTGTCAGTGAAGTACTGGACTCAACTTTTTCCAAAATGGAGAAGTATAAAAAGAATCTGTATTAGTCATTACATCCATCTCTATGCCTCATTTCTTCAAGACAGGAATAATAATGAGACTAGAGCTTCATTATAAAACGTTCAGCCCAGCCTTAGTTTTTACTAGATTTGTAACTGTGGGGGTTTTTTTAAGATTTTATTGATTTATGAGAGAGAGAGAGCGCACGTTCGCAGGAGAGCATGAGCATGTGGGAGCATGAGCAGGGGGAGGGGCTGAGGCAGAGGGAGCAGCAGACTCTCTGCTGAGCAGGGAGCCTGATGCAGGGCTTGATTCCAGGACCCGGGGGAAGGCAGACACTTAACCAAGTGAGCCACCCAGGTGCCCCTAGATTTGTAACTGTGTTACCTAGTGTGAACACACCTACAGATTAAAGTGGTGTTTGGTTTTTAGTCTGCCTCTAGCAACCTACACAGTGTAAGATGAGGGTCTTGCTACCCACATGGACCACCATACATTCCTCTACTTTCTTATTAATCATAATCACTGTGTTTTCTATTTCCTCTTAATAGACGGCTAAAATAGTTTCTTTAATAAAGTTTAAGACAGAAAGCTTTTCCTGTTAATTTTTACCCATGATATAATTTCTGCTTTTATTCTAATTAAATGTGTTGAAGTTTCTCAGGGAATGGAGGCAAGAGTTTCCCTTTTCTCACCTCATGGTGTATAATCAATAATTATGGTTGACATGTATTGGCTCATGTTTACCAGCTATCTCTCACTTAGTTCTCCTTTCTTAGCATTACAAACCAATCAACTGAATATATGTTCCACCTTTTTGTTCCCCTGGAGAAAATGTTAAAATATGTGCTGATATTCTATCTCCTTTTACCCTGTAGTACAGAATAATTTTTCCTTTCTTAAAAGTTTTTCTAATGCAAAGAAATGAATTCTTACAATTTCAAACTATTCATATTTTAACAATGGCATTCTAAAATGAAGCAGAACTGTATTCACGGTAATAACATTCATAAAGTGTGAGGACAAAAATGAAACAAATTTTAGGGAGTCAAAAAGTCACTGCTATTTCTTGAAATATTGTGTTTTTAATAAGAAAATTAATATGTTCATACAGTATATTGAAAATATGGTACAGTGAAATCCTTTCAAGTCATTGTTAGGTGAAATTAAGTTTTATCTTAATAATAATTGTACATTTAATAACAATTTATTTGTATCTTATTTTACTTACTACCTAATTATCTCCACCTCAACACTATTATTTGAACTAAACACACACTTGTTTGACTCCATCTTTAAAAAAATGTCCAGATTATAGAGATCTATGAATCAATGTAAACATGTAAAACATTAATGGGACACTTACACAGGCTGTACTGTGAGTACAATATGTGGATTAATCCACTTACTCTTCCCAATAGTGTATGAAAAAGTTGCCGTTGTTATAACCACTGTACAGATGAGGTAACCCAGGACCAAAAAGGATTCCTGGGCTGCAAGTACACACAGCTAGTGAAGGAACAATGCAGGACACAAACTCAGTAGGTCTGGTCTGAGGTTTCCACATTAACTACTCCACAGTCTTGCTCCTCAATTTGTCTTTGCTCAGCTTTTTGTTTCCCCTGAATTAAGATGTGTGTTCAGTCCAACCTACAAAGTCCTCTTTATCAACAGGTCTTGAATTCCCCTTGGAGCATAGTCATCTACTGGTAACACCTTCTCAGTATGCCTCCAGTTCATAGATATCAAGGTTAAAGAATAGCATTCCCAACTTCCACCCTTCTCAACATTCCACTCCATACTTTTCATTCTATTTTAAGGCACATTCACGTGCCATTGTGCTGTGCAGCACAGAAAACTGTTCGTTTCAACAGGTGATTAGTTTGTGTTTCCTTATCTCCCATAGAAGCCATCATCCCTCTAATTCTTGGCAAGAAAATGAATGAAAGCATGCAGACTCACATCATAAATTCTGTCCGACTGTCCTAGCTTTACAATGAAATAGAATGAACTTAGGCTAGAAGGCAAAGATAAAAATTTACAATGCTAAAACCTAGAGCAAATCAAGAAGGAAATTCAACTAGTTATAAGACACATAGAGCTAAATAGAGTCACAAAATGTGGGTAGTAAATGAAGATAGCAGTGGACATTTACTTGGCATTACTTATGTGGTTATATATAGTCATTTGTGGACCTCACAGTAATAAGGTAGGTGCTATTATCTCCATGTTAAAGATAAGGAAATAGGCACAAAGAGTTGGGATTTGAAGCTAGATAGACTGACTCTGAAGTTCATAGTCTTAACTACTCTAAACATGACTCCTGCCACTTGGTATGAGATGCTTCATTCTGACTTCACCACCTGCCCTTTAGCCTCAAAATCCTCGGCAGTCGTATGAAATACACTAAGCCACCATTCATGGCTGTACATATACAGCTTTCCAGAAAGGTAGTCAAAGTTCAATCAGCAAAAATTCCACACCTGCAAATCATTATCAACAAGGAACATGATAGAGGTTTGGTAGCTTACCATATTTTGGCATAGGTGTTCCCAATAAACCAGTTGCTTGTTGGAAAGTTGGAAATACCTTACTAGCACTGCATTCTGAGAATTCTAAATATTCATATACCCCATCACTGAAGACACTTAGAGATAAGCAGCAGTGGTGGATAGATCCAGCTCATTCTGCTAAATGCCCATTAGACACTGGTTTCTGAAGTAGGAGAAAGGTCATCAGTTTGTCCTCCAGCAAGAGATGGAGAAGAAGATTTGACCAACACTCAAATGGACGGAGATCAGAACAAGAGAGCAAGCCAGACATTCTATATATTCAACATCAAGCTTGGAAAAAAAGATTTTGAGAAAAAGATTTTATGGATTAAGGATGTGGACTAGGAAGAAGGGTAATATGTCTGAAAATGCTTTGCTCCAGGAAACAAAAGACTTTAGAAAACATGTTGGCAGCTCAGTAGTGTGCCGAGGACTCTCTTGAGGCTGAAAATTGAATGATGTGAACAGAGTCGTGTAAAAAAACAGCTAAATGATAGGAAATGGGTGACTTGCAAGGAAGACAATGAGTAAAATTAATGTAGTAAAAATCAAGTCAGTGTTGCAGAGAATAAATACAATTTCTTGGTATGCAGAGGAAAAGGAATGATAAAAAATAAAAGGAAAAATAACAGAGAATGGACTCCAACCCCTGAAGTACAGGTGTTTTCAGCAAGGAAAACAGTAGGGTCAGAAACAATAATCAGAGACATAATAGAAGAAGAAAAATTTGCACAAATTATTTTGATGAGCAGTAAAAATGTAGGTCTTTCACAAATCTAACAAAATAGAGCAAATACATAGAAGCAAAATTAAAAAAAGATGATGTAGCTACATATATAGAATAACAGCAATGGTACTAATAGAGTGCTAAGTGCCATGAGTAAGAATTACACATACGAAGTTTTAAACATTCCTATCACAAGAAAACTCTTAAAATTCCAAGAAAATACTGTGTAAAACTCAATGCTGAAAGTTTCAAAGCTGAATGATATGAACACTTTCCTGAGAAGTGTTAATTACCAAAACAGATTCAAGACGAGTTGGACAAACTGGTAGTTGTCAAAGACACTGAAAGTTGATCAAAGCTTAAGTTCCAAAAACAAGGTTCCTTTTGCTTCCAAAAAGTGGAAAAATAAAAAGTGGTTTTACCTGTGTATTCTTGTAAGCTTTCAAGGAACATGTTCCCATGCAAACCATTCCATTGTGAAGACAGGAATGCAAAAGCCATCCTGTTCACTTTTTAAACTAGCATAGCCCTGATCCCAAATCTGAAAGAACACAAAAATGCCCCTTATTAATTTTAATATAGATCCACGAATTCTTTATAAATTACTAAATTCAAAAGTTTAGAAAAGTTTCTACCAAAAAAACAAAAGTATCTACCATACTGAGTTATCCAAGAAATGTAAGATTAGGAGAAAGCCCATTAGTAAGTAAATCAATGCAAAAATGTTAATTGCTGCCAAATAAAGCACTTAATAAAATTCAAAACCCATTTCTAACTAGTAATGAATTCTGTAAGTCTACCAATAGGAAGATTCTTCCTTTACATTTTAAGAATATCAATCATAATTAATAACCAGCTTTGTGATTACTCTAGGAATGCCTATTATAAAATCAATGCTTTATTGACAGGAATTTGCAGATGATTATAAAGAAAATAGAAAAGTCATCACCCATAATCTCACCATCTAGAGATCCTCACCATTAATGTGTTAACTAATATTTTTAGTATATGCCAGGCCCAATTCTAAGAGTCTGCATGTTTTAATTATAAGCATCTTCTGCCATAGGTATTATTTTTGTAATCCCCATTTTCCTGAGGAGGGGATTGATGCTTAGAAAGGTGGTGTACTTTGCGCAAGTGCCGATCAAGCACATAGTTGAGGTGTCAACTCTGGGGGTATTACTCTAGAATTCACTCCCTTTATCCATTGCTTTATACTGTCTCTTCAGAGACATTTTTCCGATATGTTATCATAAGCCTTTTTCAATGATGTGTTTTAAAATTATAACTTTAATAATTGTAGAATATTCTAGCATATGAGTGAACTCTTATGTAATTAAAAATTGCCTTTTTAAATATGTAGGTCATTTGTTTCTTATTATAAATATTAATGCATTTAACATTTTCATATAAATTCAAGCTGCCTAATTTTTTCTTGGAGGATAAACTCCAAGCTGCAGAATTACTAGGCCAAAAGTTAATATTTGTGAGCCATCCTGATTTTCTGTTTGTTTTCCAGAAGGAATTTGCAATTTGTGTTTCTACCCAGAGAAGCTGAGTGTGCCCACCTATCAGCTCTGGATAGCACCACTATATTTAACACTTTTGCAAATCTGATAGGTGAAAAAGTGGTATCTTACTTTATTCCACATCTTTGGCGGCTGGTGACATTTAGAAATAGATCTTCATATGTGAATTAGCCTTTGGAATATTGTTTTGTAATTTACCTGTTAATGCCTGCCTCAGAAAAAGGCAGCATAGATAATGGTTAAGAACAGTCATTTTGGGGCGCCTGGATGGCTCAGTCATTAAGCGTCTGCCTTCGGCTCAGGTCATGATCCCAGGGTCCTGGGATCGAGTCCCACATCAGGCTCCCTCTTTGAGGGGGAAGCCTGCTTCTCCCTCTGCCACTCCCACTGCTTGTGTTCCTGCTCTTGCTATCTCTGTCTCTGTCAAATAAATAAATAAATAAATAAATCTTTAAAAAAAAAAAAAAACAGTCATTTTTGTCAGGCTCTGGAGCAAGATGCTTTCAACTTTTAAGAAACAAAATATAACCCTAAAACCAATATTACACCATACGTTAACTAACTAGAATTTAAATAAAAATTTGGAGGAAAAAAACCAGAACATTGGCATACCTGGGTGACTCCATTGGATAGGCATCCAACTCTTGATTTCAGCTCAGGTCACGATCTCCAGGACGTGAAACTGAACCCTGCGCTGGGCTCTGGGCTCAGTGCAGAGTCTGCTTAGGGTTCTCTCTCTCCCTCTTGCCCTCCCCCTGCACATGCATGTGCTCCAACAAATAAATCTTTAAAAAATAAAAATAAATAAAACAAAATATCACTGTACTAAATTGTTCTCACATAGAGGCTGACATGGAAAGTCGTCCAGTTATTCCTGAAGATTAAGTTAATACTGATCCCACAAACCTTAATTTCGCTGAACTTCCATTTCCTCATCTTTAAAGTGGGATAATACTTCCTTGGTCTATTATCAATATTAAATAATACATGCAAAGTGTTCAGTACACAAACAGCAACCTCCAAATGGTAACTATTTTAAAATATTACTCTACACTTTTGTGTCACCTACTTGGAGCTCTATTTAGACTCATATTGGTTTTATATGTACTTATCAATAGATTGTGGAATCTCAGGAGGAGTTTTATTTTTGTCCTGGATCTCCAGTACCTAGCACGAAGTGTGATATGTATTAGGAATGCATATCTACTGTACTGAGCTGAATATAAAATTACTGTACCTCCAAAGGACATTTTGTGAATAGATGTCATGATCCCAGTTCTCTAGCCCCTAAAACATTTTATCATTTTCCTATTGCAGAATTTTTTAAAAATAGAAATAACTCACATTTAAGCTCTCAAAGGCAGTTTTTATAGTTTCAACTACTTGCTAACCACATTCTTTAGGGCAGACCCAATGACAGGCCAGTGCCACACAGGCCACACTCAAGGGCACGTGCCAGAGTGGGGACCACCTCGTGACAGTGTGATTTGATGAACAGACATAGCAGTCACAGTGTCCACCTCGGCAAATGGCTCCCTCCCCTTTCCATTGAAAAAGAAATGTTTTCAGCATCTCCCAAGGTTTGGGGGAGGAAAACACAAAAAATGAATCTCACTGTGAAGGTTTTATAAAACCTGCAAAAGTCAACCTTGTTTTTAAAATTATTTTCACTGTCAGAACAAAGTCATAAAAGTTCAGAGGAGGGAAGCTTTTCAGAATAAAATAGCTTCAAGCATATTTTAGACCATATTTTTCATAATAAAAATATAAATTTGTAAGCCTGATTTTCATTATGATGATGAAAATAAATTTTGTATGGCTCTCTATGCCCTCCATCCACACCCCATCCCACCCTCCTCCACGTAGGGGCCTGTTGGCTCCACATCCCTGTTAATAAATCCTTTTACAAAATACTAACAACTTTGGTTTGGGGAACTTTATTCTATTATTATGTGCTTCTATACTGAAGTCTGAATTGAAATAAAGGACATATGTAACAGTCATCTTTATTGGACAGGTTTAGGTTCAATTTTATTATCTAAGCTTTCTCAAAAAGTGAAACACAAACCAAAAAATAATAATAATGATGAGGCTCTTGGTTAAGTAGTGAGCAGTGTGGACACAGTGTCATTTAGTT
Organism: Zalophus californianus; assembly: GCF_009762305.2. NCBI lineage: Eukaryota > Metazoa > Chordata > Mammalia > Carnivora > Otariidae > Zalophus > Zalophus californianus. Next base: position 30,877,749 of record NC_045596.1, read on the forward strand.
CAGTAGGTATCATTCATCTTGGATGATAGTCCACAATTTCAGGAAAGTTAGGAGGGAACTCCATTTTTCCTTGCAACCTTGGCTGATGCCAGCCAGACTCGAACCTGTTTCTGCCAGGGTCTTGGGACAACTCCTTGGCCTGTTAAAACAGCCACTGCCTTTCTGCTGGCTCTTATGTTTTGCCTTATTTTCCTGAATTTTTTTTTTTTTTTTGAGTGACCTTTGAGTCAGAGGGCCTTATTATTTGGTGGCTGGTAGAAAAGTATTTCTTTCAATGCACCCCTCCATGTGTCCTCTCTTGATGTAATTCTATAAGTCATTTTCCTTAAACTGCTTTCTCCCTCATGCTGGGCTCAACAACAGATTTCTTTAACAAATAAGTTTAAAGAATTGGTGAAGTTTTTTGCTGAAATTTTCACTGGCATTCCCAACGACCTATGTGTTGTTTTAAAGCTGCCAAGGGAATGAACATTTGTTTTTATAGGTTTTCAATTAGAAACTAGAAAGCTAATGGAATCGTTTTATTTCCTTTGTGTTGAGGCTATAAAACCGGCTACAATTTCAATTCCCATTTTATAACTCAACTCTCAGACTAATTGTACAAAGGAAAGCCAAAGCTTAGCAAATGCTTGCTAATATGCACTCCTCTGTGTCCCCCCTCCAAAAGCTGATTTTTCTCCAGTTATCTGATCATTCAGTGGACAGCCAGATGAAAGTTCATGAATCTGCCCAATATTCTGTTAGATTTGAGGTTCAGAAAAGGGCAGCGTTTTATGATCTGTTTTGCAAGGTGTTCATAAGACTTGTGACAGACAGAGAGAGCTACTAGAGTCCGTCAAACCTAAGAAGTAATCACTGTGTTGTACCCCTGAAACTAATACAGCATATCCCGTGTCAACTATACTCAAAAAATACCCCCCAAAAAAGAATACAACAAAATAATTATGGAGCAAGTTTCCATATTTTCAACCATTCAGTCTTTCCAACAGCATGAAGGGGAAGGTACTGTTCACTTCACAGTGAGTGAAGAGGAAGGTACCTTCACTTCACAGAACAAACCAAGGCACAGAGAAGTTGAGTAGATGCCCAGGGTCACACAGTAAGAAAGGGAACCGGAATTCCAAACCTGACAGTCTGGCTCCGGGGTCCATTTACTCCTGTGCCATGCCCTTGTGTTTCACAAAGCACATTTAATAATATTTTTTCACTTACTCCTCTTTTAATAGCCCCAGGATGTATTAAGGTTTTATGATTTTGCTGCTTCGCTTGAATAAAGCAAGACAGAGAATCATGAAGCTGAAGTGAGCAAGGCCACACGCTAGCAAATGCAAAGTCGTCTCGGTCCCAAGCCACCTACTCTTCTTTCATTTTTTGTTTTCCCAAGGAACAATTTCATTTAATGAAAAAAGTAAACTATCTCTTCATAAGACAAATGAAGGCAGAACTGTCCTAGTTGAAGCAGAGTGATCAGGTACTTAGACTTCTGTCCTACCCCCACCTGTTTCCATTGCCATCCCCAGAGGACCCTAGAAGGCTCCACGGAACACAGCTGGGAACCCACTGCCTTATTCTGCGGTATCTTTCACAAAGGTAAGGACTGGTTTTGTTCTTCCCGGAAGAACTGAATGATATAAGGAGAAATTCGCTGTGGAGAGGCCAGAAATTACTCACAACCGGAATAGCATATAGGAAAAAGCAAGTTGGTTTAGTTGGATCAGTTGGATTCAGTTAGACTTGAACTTGGCACTTGGGATCTTCAGTCTGTTCATCTGTAAAGTGGGAATAAGAAATTCTGCCTTTCATTGAGTGCTTCTAGTAGGCCAGATACTAAGGGGCTTTCATTTAATCCTTCCAGCAAACATTGGAGGCGTAGGGATTGTTGTCCCTAACTTACAGATGAGAAATTGAGGTTCAAGAGATCTTCCCCAAGATTACTAAACTAGAAAATTGCAGAGTTGGAAATCAAAACTATATCTGACTATAAAGTCTGTGTCCGTAACCGACATAGGATTGGGGACATTAGGAGATAAAGCTCCTAATCTATGCCAAGCACATTTTAGGCAGCCAACACATGGCAGGTGTTATTTGAGAGAGACAGCGTATTATTAAACAGTATAGACTCCGAACTCAGACTGTCAGGGTTCAAATATCTACTCTTGTGACCTTGGACAACTTCAGTCTTTCTAAGCTTCAATTACCTCATTTATAAAATTGGAATAATATTAGCGTCTACTACAGTTTTTGTGACAATCAGATAAAGTGGTTGCTACATTATTTCTAATTTACAAATGTCATTTTGAGAGTTTTAAAGTTTTTGCTCAAATGTTCACAGCCCATGAGCAGTGGAACCAGAATGTGAACCCAGGCAGGTGGGCGTCCAAGCCCTCACCATTCTGCATCTATTCTGACAGACAAGTTAAGACAGACTTCTCCCAGTCGGGAGGGAGCCCAAGTGTTAGGGCTGTAGCAGGTGAGGGAAAATGCCCTTACTTTCCCTGCTCGAATCTAGTACCAGTTAAGAGGTGGTTGCAGGAATCGGGCAGGTGGAAATTAAAATGTCACCTTTTAGACCATATAGAGCTGTTGAAGAACATGGCTTCGATTTGGTTCCAGTTATTAAATCTTTCATAAGACAGAATGACCTGCCTCCTGGCCAGTCTAACACATCACCCCTCATGCCCACCCCATGGAGCCCACCCTGTGGAGGACTGGAGCCGGGTGAGGACTTGCTGCAGGCAGATCCCAGAAAGAGAAGGCAAGAGAATTCATTCGAATTCCATCCTTTCTCCCCCATCACCAATCAGATAAGGGACTCTGCTCCTGGATGGAAGGAGTGGAGGGGGAGAAAGGCCAGGGGTGTCACTCTAATGGAGCTCCTCCAAACAGAAACATTCCCCGAGAGGGGAATGGGAATTTAGCATTCTCGGATCCCTGTTTCCCAGGGGAGGAGATTAACATCTGTCTGGGCAGGACTGCCCCCAGACCTCATGAGACCACTCACCCAGATCAACTATCAACTCCTGCTTCTGTGGGTTTTCCCCAACCACAGCCAGGCAGCGGGGTTTTTTCCCCTAGAAAGCCCCAAAACAGGTCAGAAATAGACAATTATTAATTAATACCTAGGCTACTCTGTACCTAAATCCAAAAGTCGGTCTATATTCTATTTCCCTTCCCAAGTTATGTGCAGCCACATTATCCAAGATAGGCCTTTGGAGGTTCAGTAAGAACATTAAAAGAAGGCATATGTCCACTCTGATAATGAAATGCTAATAAACAGTCCTATATTTGAATAGAAATCTCATGCCACTATTAATTGTAATGGGAGAAATTAAATAATGTTAAAAAATTAACATCCAAAAAATTCAAGTGCAAATTAGTTAAGTTGAATAGCAAAATAATTGGAAATGCTCTTGCTTTTGTAGGATAAAATTTTTTAAATTAAAGTTCAAAATTGATCTTCTCTAATGTCTTATTCTGCTCAGTCTAGTTCACAGGCAATCTTGATGCCTGGGACAAGCTTGGGCGGGTCCTCCCCTGGATGGGTGTTCTGACTTCAGCTTCGCAGAAATGAACTAATAGTCTGTTTCCAAAGAGATGATAAAACACAACCAGCCATGGCAGTGCTGTCCCCACACCCATGACATTTAGAAAACCAGCCAACCCCAGGCCCCAAAGAAGTTAGCCTGGGCTCCCTGCGTTCCCCCAACCCATACTTTGTGTTGCCAAAAACCACAGCAGAGATTCAGTGGTAGCAAGTGAAAGAGACTCAACAGGAACGGTCTGGTTTCTGCCGCGCTGGGATGCCGGTTGTCCGTGCGGCGTTCCGGGGACGAGGCCCTGCCTTCATTTGGGAGAAAGTTCCCATCAAGAGGCTAATCGGGGCCCTCTGTTTACCTATCCTCAGAGCACCTTTCTCCTTACATGCACCATCTCCCCTCACAGGAAGTAACAGGGAGAGGCTCCCCCCTTGCCGACTGGTATCTGGGTTGGTGACAACCCCCAGACCTCAGGCTTGATTTGAGAGTTGCCCGTCTTTCCCAGTGGCAATATGAGTGCGGGCAATGGTGCTCCTCCACCTCTGCCCACACTTCTCACCTTTGAGCCCCAGGCTGCTGGCCCCACATGCTGAAGGTGGGGACCCAGGGACATAACCACAGCCTTCTGTGAAACTCTTGACAAATGTTACTCCGCCTCTTGTGGTAGCATCGCTTACATGTATGAAGCATGGCTCCTAGGGAGGATTTTCAGGGCATCCACACATTTGTTTCACCTGGAGAACTGCCCTAAGAAGATTCCAGAACTAGAAATGCTGTGGATGTCTCAGGAGCCTATTGAGAACCATTTCCTCCGTCATATTCTCCTTAAAGCCCTCTCTTCTCAGTTTTTGAGTGTTTGAAGCCTGAGGAGCTTTTCCCTGGGTTATTTTTCCCTACAGTAGCAACACCTAGTATTTTAGGAAACCTCGGGAATTTCTAACAGCTTAAGCTAATCCTCGGTCTCCTTCCCTTTCCTAACACACTTGGGACTAGCCTTGTTTACCAAATTTGAGGGTGTTTGCCCCCTTAATTTATAGCCCAAACAACTGATTTTCTAAGACATCTCTTTAGAATCCTCATGGGAGAACTAGGAAATTACGAGTTCTCGATATGCCAGGAGCTTCTCCTTTTCAAACAAATCCTGCCTCTCTCCCTTGCGAGGTTGGACACTTCCACCCCGGTGATTTGCTCCCATGGAGCATGGAGACGGATGTGGACATGCTCCACGGCTGCCCCGCCTGGTCTCCGTCTTCAAGTTCTAACCTCATGAGCTTCTTGAGCAAGACCCTCACAGCGCAGGAAACACCCACACGCCTCCAGAGGCTCTATCACCTGACTTTTCCTATCCAGTCTGTCCACATATGTAACTACTTTCTACACTGACCCAACCTCCAGAATGTGGGTCCTCCATGGCTCTTCACTTTGGACTCCACAGTTTCTGAAGGGGTTTGCAAAAGGTGTTCTGGATTGCAGGGCCCTCTAGGGGAGTCATTTCAGGTTGTTTTCTAGAATCTTGCCTTCTGTTCTCTGGTGGGGTTCCTTGGGCTCAGGTCACTCTTTCTGATCTACAAGCAACTTAAAGGTCTCGCCTTTCTTTTAGGAACAGACAGACTTAGGCCTGTCTCATATTTGAGAGCTGGCTCCTCGGGCCTTCAAAGATGTCATACCTATTTAGTTTGTCTCCTAAGATGTCAGCCTTTCCCTCAGGAGAATCTTTTTGTCCCTTCAACTTGTAATCAGTTTGCCTTATGTTTTCAATCATCCATTGCTCCTGATAGGATTGTCAAACGGGAGCACATTTGTCAGAGCACTTGAGTTCTCCCTTCCTTCCCTAATTCCCAGCGTCAGGATTTGGGATTGGCAATAATCTTGAGTTGTTTTCTACTTCAATCCAAGAAGATGGCATATTCTATTTATTTTGAATATACTGCCTTTCACAGGTGACCCTTGAGAGCATATAATCACAAGAGGTTAGCCATATGAATTTCGTCTTTCGGCCCTGGATGTAGTGTGTGGATTCTGAGGCCGCCAGAATAATGCTGGCTTCCTGGGCCTGGCACTAATAATGTAAGGCTAGATCCTACCAATGCACATGGAGTGCACATGGAGCTCAGCTATGTCTCCTCTTGCAAGTCCTGGCCAACAGGTGCAGCTGAGAAATAGCAAAAGGTCATTTAGCTCATGAATATGTAAAAGCCTTACCTGTACAAACGCTCTCCTCATCTTGACTTCCATCATGACTGCCTTCCAAGTCGCGAGCAACTACAGTCCTGACTCCATAAAAATATTTGCATACCAGGACGCCTGGGTGGCTCAGTCAGTTAAGCATCTGACTCGTGATTTTGGCTCAGGTCATGATCTCAGGGTCATGAGATCGAGCCCCAAGTCCAGCTCCAGGCTCAGCAGGGACCCTCTCCGTCTGCCCCTCCCCCTGCTCGCTCCCCCTCTCAAATCTTTTTAAAAGTATTTTCTTACCCATATAAAAATAGCTATTCACCTGCAGGTAAAACCATCCTCAGCCTCAGTAGGAATCCCACAAGACTCCCACTGGCCAAAGCCTGAAGCCTTCTACTCAGCCCCACCAGTTAAAAGCCAATGGTGAAAAACAGCTGCAGGTCACAATAGGGACACCTGCCACCTACCAAGATTAAAACACATGACCCCTCCTCGCTCACCCTAGAGGCCTGAAGCCGTGTGCCTTGGCCCCACAAAAACCCCATTCTTGGTCTATTCTTCAAAGTTCCTGGCTGAATGAATGTACCAGACACTAGGGATTTAGAGAGATAAGTAAATAACACTCCAATTACCCATGCTTAAATTTTGAACCACCTGAGACAAATACAGGAGTCAGGTAACATTTAAAAACTCACCATGGATCTAGCCACTTGGAATTTCTAGGTAAGCGGGTTTAAGTGTCACAATCATTACTTAACCACCCGGTGCTGGACAGCCTCATGTCTCCCTCCAGGGCTCCTGTCCCCAGGCACCCAGATGCTCAGTGGAGCAGAGCAGACTCGGTCTCTGCCAACAGGCAGATTCCAAAAAGAGATGCCCAGCTCCATCTCCCAAAGCCTCCAGAGAGTCATTCCCCCACCGCGAGGAGGGACTGAAGGACGGCGAGAACTGGGGGTCTCTCCCCGTGGAAACACCAGCTGCAAAAAGTTCCACCTTAACACCAAGCAGAGGAACACGTTCACCAAGAAAACATGTGCTGTATCTCAGAACAAGGGGGAGAAACGCATAAACTGGTTTGATATACGTGATATAACATACTTATTTTATACAGTGTATACACACAGACAACCCTATTAGGATAGAAATTAACGGGGTGGCGCAGAGGAACTTCTGCTAAGCGTACTCCTAACAAGAACAATGATGGTGACATTTACCAAGCGCTCACGAAAGGCCAGCAATTCTACTAAGCGCATTCATGAACTCACAGGGAGCCGGCCACAAAGTTCAAGCTCTTTAACTACGTGATCATTAATTGTTATCTAAAAGTTCTCTAAAGAAATACTTAACTTTGGGGATTAACTGACGTTTTTAAAATCTCTAAAAACATGTCCCTCTCTCAACAAGCATACCAACCTACCAAGGTGCTTGCCATAAAGCAGGTGTCACTTGAGAGTTTAAGCAGCAGTACTTTTTCCTTTGATGATGGATTTTTAGGGATCTTGTGAGCTTTCTCTATGGCACTTGTTGATCATAATGAGTTTTGTTATTTCTGTATAAAGGAAGCCCTCCAAGGATTTCTGCTGCTACACTCTACGAATGTAGTCTAAAAAATAAAAAGCACTCCTAGTGTGTGTATTGAAATAAACTGCAGTTCACCAAAAAAAAAAAAAAAAAAAAAAAATTCTAGGTAAAAGTACAATGACATGAAACCATAATGAATGTATAGGTATTTTCTTAGCTAGAAAGTTGAACATAGAAATGTAGTATCATTTCTGCAACATCTGGTCACCTGTTTCTACCCCACTCCTAAATGTTGGGCTTGGTCCTGGGTGCTTAGTGGGCTCTCTCCTACATACGGGCTTTCTGGAAGGGATCTCCTATACTCAGCTGGCACTGTCATCTGCAGGCTAATGGCATCCAGTGTGTAGCACCAGCTTTGACCTCTGCTTCAAGCCCCAGGCAGCCCATTTCCACCTGAGTATCTCGCAAACATTGCAAACTTTATGTGTCCTGAGCATAATTTATTTCCACCCTTAAGTCTCCCTCTCCCCACCTTTCCAGTTCAGTAAACGTGTCACCATTGATTACATTGGTCAAGCAAGAAACCAGGACATTATCCTAGATCGGCACCTTCAATAGAAATACAATGTGAGCCACAGAAGGCATTTTATATTTTCTAGTAGCCCCATTTTAAAACAATATATTTACTAATAACATATCAGTATAGCAAAAATACTGTCATCACTACATCAATCTAAAAATCAAAATATCACAGAAAAGTAAACTCTTTGGAATCCCAAATGTATCTTATGCCCATCAGTACACCTCGTTTCTTTTTTTATATATATTTTTAATTAATAGATGGCTTCGTCAAACATGAGATTAAGCATTAACATTCACCAGAGACCCTGAAATTAGATTATCTGCACTTTTTTTTAATTAAGTTTTTTAATGCCAGTATAGTTAACACAATGACACCTCATTCTTACCAGCCACATTTTGGGTGCTCAGCAGATGCATGGCACTAATGGACAGCGCAGCCTTGATCTCAGCTTCCTCTTTCATTCCTCCAATTAGAACCATGTTATCTCTGTCTTAAAATATATGTAAACCATCCGCTCATCTCTGCCTCCAGGGCAATCACATCTTTCACCCACAGACCTCCTACTATCCCCCACAGTTCCTCACCCCTCCATGTCTGTCCTCCACCCAGCAGCCGAAGTAAGCATTTTGAAATACTTACTCTTGAAATGAGTATTTATCAAATAATTACGTGCCAGGCTCTGTTCTAAGCGTTAGATACAGCAGTAGGTGGAGTGGTTAAGAGCAGCCTATCCAAGTATAAATCCTGCCTCTGCTTACCAGCGGAGTGACGGTGGGCAAATTGCTAGTCTGTGACTTAGTTTCCTCATCTGTAAAAGGGGAACAATAATAGGATCTACCTTACGGGGTTGCTGCAAGGATCCACTTAGCTAACAGATGTAAAGCGCTTGGTACACAGAAAGCAATCCATAAGTGATAGTAATATTTTTTAAGAAAAAAAAGATTTATTTAGAAAGAGTGAGCGAGAGTTGGGGGAGCGACAAAAGGAGAGAGAGAGAGAGAGAGAGAATCCTCAAGCAGACTCCCAGCTGAGCCAGGAGCCTGATGTAGGGCTATGTCCCAGGATCATGAGATCAAGATCTGAGCCAAAATCAAGAGTCAGCTGCCCAACCGACTGAGCCACCCGGGTGCCCCAGTAGCGATATTTTTTAATTCACTCTGTAGGTTTGAATTTTGAGTTACTGACTTTAATGATTTTGATTTTTTTTATTGTGGTAAAATATAACATTAAATTTGCCATTTTAACCATTGTACGATTCAGTGGCATTAATTATATTTACAATGCTGTGCAACCATCACCCCAAACAGAAACTCGGGACACATTAAACAGTAACTCCCCATCTCCCCAACATCTGAGTTAACTCACTTTTCAGCTTCCATCATGGAGCCTGCTTCTACCTGAGGAGAGGCAGAGAGTAAATAAGAAGATATTTAACATAATGTCTGCTAAAGCTAAATGCTAAATGCTGGTGAAAAAAAAAAGAAAGCCTCATGAGGGGTTGGAGGACAAGATGATGATCAGGAAAGGCCAGAGGAAAAGGCATTTGCCCAGGGAGGGGAGTGAAGTGAAGGCATGGGCTGTGCAAAAGTCCATCAAGTTCTTCCCCTGTCAAAACCCTTCAGTGGGATCCCAGTGCACTTTGAATAAAACAAAAAGTCATGCCTGGACCCAGGCAGCCTCTTATCAGAGCCTCTGCCTCAGGCCACTGTTCTGCCAGCCCCCTGTGGTGCTCGCTGTTCATTCCCCTTTTCTTTAAATGTGTGCCCTCTGAAGCCTAGAAGCCCAGGAAAGAAAAAATCCAGTGTGCTCCTGTTTTGTACAAATTTAATCTACATGTTGATGTTATCAACCCTAACTCTCTTACCTTTGTCACAGTTAGAAGCGAGAGCCCAGCACATTTGGACTTAAATTCTGCTTCTGTCTCTTTGTCACTTTGTGATGAGATTTCAAACCCTTCTCTCCCCTCTGCTCCTCCCCATTGACAAGAGCTGCCATTTTTTTGAGTGTTGATCACAATTGTGAACCTTTCCGGTTCTCAGTGCCCTCAACTGGGAAGGGGGGAGAATAGTGACCTCATCAGGTGGTTGTGAGTACAACAGCCAGAGTGAAGCACTCAACACAGGGTCTCATTCTTCGTCAGTGTTAGCTACTATTAATATAACTACCATTTCCAACAGCCACACTGCTTCTAGTACAAAAGATCTTTTGTCTAGATGTAAGCTATTCAGTCACAGGCATGTTTATTCTTACTCTGCTCTGTGGAGTTCTGAATCTGGAGTTGTTCCTTTCTTTAAATGTGAGGGCTCCATCTAGTGGCCAAATTATAGGATCTAGCCTGTGTTTTTCAATGTATAGGTCATGAAAACTTAATTGTTTAATTTATAGAATAGAAAATATCAGAGTGCATGATATGGCTTTTTTATAAAATTTGACAGATACATTCCACAAACTCCTTTTATTGAAATCTTAAAACCTATTCATGTGGGTACTCAGGCACACTAGGAAATGCTTTTTCTGACAGTGGGACATGTTTACAACATTCAGAAAGTCACCAATCTAAGATTTGGCTTGTCATAAGTCAGGGGTGAACACTGAGCTTAACTGGGCTGAACATCTGGAATTACCTGGGGAGTTTTAAAAGTACTGTTGCTTCACCCCACCCTCCAGAGATTGATTTATTTGGTCTGGGGTCTCACATGGGCATCAGGATTTTTTTTGAAGCAATTCAGGGGATTCCCTGTGCAGCCAAGGTTGGGACTTGTAGTATTAGAAAACCATCAAAAATTAGTTTTGCACATGAGAGAACTGTGGTACAGAGAGTTTCAGTGACTTGCCAAGAGCCACACTGGTGATTAGTAAAGAAGTTTCATGAAGGACCTTGATACCTTGGAACCTGTCAGAAGTTCAGGAAAGGTTTCATTTTTTTGGAAGGCTTTTAGAAAGAAAATGGAGAATATATATAATTTGTTTTCCAAGTTATAAACGGGTTTTTATATTTCAATAAGTTTGTGGGATTTATCTGTTAAATTTTCATTTACAGAGTTAATTCAAATTAGAGTCTGTGTGTCAATACACTCCACATCACTCAGGCTTTGCTTTCAAAACATCGCCAGTTTGAGGAGGTCATTTGCCACCTACAGCCCTGAATTCAGTAAGATAGTATCACCTTCCTGTTATTTTTCTCTCAAACTGCTTGTGATAGCAATGCCTTGTCTCTTACTAATAACCAGGAAAGCACTTGCGACTATCCATCAAAAACTCCACACCCTATAAATTACGACGATTAAATGCAGTAGTGCCCATATTCCAGAATTCTATGTGTGGAAAGAGAACACACACAGCTTTATAGGATTAAAAGGACGTGAAAAAACAGAGTGTTAGAACATCACCTGAGCACGTTTGTGATATGTAAAGGCGCCCACAGACAGAGGTTAGGAAATAATATGCATGTAACAGAGCAGTGGATGTGTTGGGGGACAGAGGGGGCTTCCAGAAGATGAATTTTGAATGGGGAGGAAAGGAAGGGTTTAGACTTAAGGCTTGAAATAACAAAGTTAATAATCATCTTCAGTTGGAGTAAAAAAAAAAATTTATTTGAGAGACAGAGATAGCTAGAGAGCACTGGCAGGGAGGAGAGGGAGAAGCAGGCTCCCCACTGAGCAGGGAGCCCAATGAGGGGCTCAATGGCTCACTCCCAGGAACCTGAGCCAAAGGCAGATGTTCAACCCACTGAGCCACCCAGGCGTCCCAATCACCAGGAGTTTTTAATGGTAGAATGTTAGAGGCCAAACAGAACTTGGAGATCAAGCCAATCCTCCTCATCCATGGGAGGAAGCAGACAGAGAGAGATCTCAACAACGTAGCACCACTGCCCCCCCAACCCCAAGTTCTCCCTCCTGCTCCAGTGTCTTCCCTCAGCTATAGTAGATGGCCTCACCTCACCAAATTTGTGAGATAATTAAGAATCTGTATGTTCTGTGCATGCCTTCATCAAAAATACTCATTTGATGAATTCAAGTATGAATACATGAAGGCAAAAACCACCTCCTAAATCCTATTTAAAAGATAAACCGAGGCATATTAAAAATTTCAAGGGTTTATTTGAACAGAAATCAAATTCAGTTGGGCAACATCCAATCTAGCAGACAGGAGGGAGCTCCAAGGAGCTGTACAAAATGAAGAAAAGACTTTTTAAGGCAAAAGGGAACAGGAGCAAGGAATTTATAGTAAGCAAAAAATCGGGTTGGTTATTGCAAAGTTACTTTCCTTTAGGGGATGACAGGGGCCTCTCAGGCAGATGACCTAACAAGTGCTGATCAGACAATTCCTGACTAGTTTAAGATTCCATTTGGGGGACAGCTGAAACTGTAATTAAGTCAGTTTGGGGAGGTGGGGCTTAGCATAAGCAACTCCATTTTGAGCCTGTCCTTCTTAACGTGCCTGAGAATGAATTACACAGGCTTGAGCCTAATCATCTCCCATAAAAACTAAAGATGAGAACATTGATGATGAAGCAATCATGAATAGTTTAGACCAGACCATTCAGATCAGGGTTTCTGATCCTCGGCCCTATTGACATTTTCGGTCAGGGGTCTATCAGGTGCATGGTGGGATGTTTAGCAGCATTCCTGACCATGCCTGATTAGATAGCAGTAGCAACCCTCCACCACCACCCCCAGGTTGTGACAACCCAAAAGGTCTCCTGGGGGCAGAATCCCTGCCCACCTCCCTTGAGAACTATCGATGTAGATGTGAGAAAATCCAAGAGCACAGTTAGTTCCTCAGGATCCCGGATTAGCAGTGGGCAGAGTGGCCGGCAGTGGACCTCCCTGAGTGTGAGCGCTCACCTTTGCACAGCTTGAGCTTGAGCTTGAGCTTGAGCTTTTGGTCCCCCAGAGCTCTGCACCCAGCAGGGTCCTCGACAACCTCTTCTGTGAGTGAAGACGGACTCAGCAGTCGACCATGTATTCACCTGAACATGGTCTCCACCAGTCTGAGGTGTGAGTCTCCTTAAAACTACAGAACTAGTCTCCCTCTTAGAGAATTTGCCAGGGTCCAAGGAATGCTCTCATTCACTGTGATGTCTGTGGATGTATGGACGCTTCAGAATTCTACTGGCCCCAATTTCGGTCGGTCCTCAAATCATTTCCAGCTACACTCAAGTGAACAGCAGAGCCGGAGCAGGCCATCTTTCGGTTCCCCTCTCTGGGGACCACCAGCTCCGACCCACGGAGCCACAGGAAGTGGGAAGCGGCGGGCCCTGGGGCCAAGCCATGAATGTTAGGCCTTTTTCTTAGAAAACAAAGGATCTGCTTTAAGCTAGCAGGAAACCTCCGGGGGGAAAAACTGACCTTGATTATAATCAAATAAAGATGGGATTCAGAGAAAACGGTCTTTCATGCCGTGAATAATTGTCATTTTGTTGGGCTTTTTTTTTTTTTTTTTTTAAGATTTTTATTTATTTATTTATTTGACAGAGACAACGAGAGAAGGAACACAAGCAGGGGGAGTGGGAGAGGGAGAAGCAGGCTTCCTGCCGAGCAGGGAGCCCAATGCGGGGCTCGATCCCAGGACCCTGGGACCATGACCTGAGCCGAAGGCAGCCACTTAACGACTGAGCCACCCAGGCGCCCCTTGTTGGGCTTTTTAATCATATCATTCCTCTTTTAGAACCATCGACATTACCTAATTTGCAAGAGAGGCAATTGATCCTTTTCAGAGCAAATTTTTGGAAGAGGCTTTCCAGGAATTTCAGTCATTTTTATATTTTTAATCAAGACCCTTTATTATTTCCTGGGCTCTGTGTTATAAAAAAATGCCTGAGCATCATGAAGAGTAGAGAAACTTCATAATTACCCAGGATAACTTGGAAATGTCCAGATAGTCCAGACATATTTTAAAAATGCAAAGGGATGCAAATACTACCATAGACACCTTCATGGACCGTAGAATCTCTCAGTCGGAACCACTATCTTTTTTTTAATGCTTTGGAAAGCTGAATTCTGCACAGCAGTTAGCACTCTGGACTCCTCACTTCCTTTCTATCTACACTCTTCACGGCTCCTGACGTAACATGGGGTTTTATCAGTTCCTACACCTTCTGTGGTTTTCCTCTCAACCAACGTCCCTCTCTCCTAGCACAACTCTCACCTCCTTGAGGCTAAAAGCCATGTGTGGGGCCATGTGAGCTGGTCTAATTCCCTGAGTCCCAGGCTGGGAGTATAAGGTCAACCTTTGAAAAAGAATTCTTTACTTCAGCAAAGAATTGCAAACAGAACTGTCCTCCAATTGCAAAGAAAAGCCCTCCAAATAGGAGTATTATTCCTTTCAGACATCTTCTAAGAAAAATGAGATAGAGGAGGAGAAACATTTAAAGTGAATATGGAAACCCTTGCAGCTCTAATCTGCCTAGGATTTGTCTTCCCCTAATATAACCACCCTAAACACTGCAGTAAACGTATCATCTCACCTCACTGATACCTGGTTAGCCTCAGTTTTTAATCGGAGATCTTTGCCAGTATTTTCCTTATGCATGTGTCTATGATTTTGACATGATTAAACAAGAAGCCTCAAAAGGGGTAGGAGCAGGAGACCAGGGATTTGCAGGGGAGATAGTAAAATCAGTTAACACCAGGATGGGCTTGGAACAGAAGCTGGACATAAATAACAGTAATTGAGTCACACAAGCTAAAACAAAAACACCTGTTGCTTTGAATAGTGTCTAGCACAGCAAGTGACTGAGTGATCCCCAGAAACAGGCATTTAAGTACTTATTGATAATACTCATCAGTTAGGGGCAGACCCCTCCCATTGAATTGAAAGAGGGACTACAGGTAAGCCATGGCACTGGTATTCTAGCTGACCTGCGGTCGTTTCTAATTCCTCTTTCCTCTCCCTGACCTGAAAGCTAGTCTAGCCTTAGAGGAACAGGAAGATTACACAGGCATGTTTGCAGTGGAGACCTAATCATACACATGGGAACTTTGTCCCCGATTGGATCATTATGCTGAAACAGTGTACAAATCGACCCATGTTCCTCTCTCGGGAGCCTTTGTTTTAATTCTTGCTGGGGACCTCACCCCCCTCCTAGGCCTCAATTGACAGAGATGTAGTGCCCAGACAAGTCAAGGGCCAAAAAGCATTCCAAGATGTGGGATACACCACAACAGTGGTGACACCCACTAAACCCAGAAGGGGCGGGGTCCGTTTTACATTTGTAGAACCAGTGTACTGAGAGGGCTGAACTCAGTTAAGGACACATTAGATAAGTTTCTTGCATTACTGCCCCCAAACATGCTCTGCCAGATCCCTTTCTGGAGGCGCTTTCGGCCAGATACTATCAAGACTCAAAGTCCCGGTGAGGGGCGCCTGGGTGGCTCAGTCGGTTGAGCGTCTGCCTTCGGCTCAGGTCATGTGATCCCAGGGTCCTGGGATAGAGTCCCCCATCGGGCTCCTTGCTCAGCGGGGAGCCTTGCTTCTCCCTCTCCCCTTCCCTAGGCCCCTCCCCCTGCTTGTGCATACTCTCTGACAAATAGTCTTAAAAAAAAAAAAAAAAAGTCCAAGTGAGTCTAAGTAAAAGTGTCTACTTCACTCCCAGTTTAGTGTTTGCTTCTCCTTGTTCAGGTTCTCAAATAGGGAATAGAGAAGGGGCTGGGTCCATACTTAATACTAGTCCTCCCTTCATTCCACACCCAGCCTGCGACCATCAGAATTGGCTGCTGGATCCTTCAGGTCAAAGGGAGGGAGAAAAAGGAGCAAAAATGAAGAAACTTGCCCACCCCTACCTGCCGTCTTGCACTCCCTCACATCTAGTGTCTACATACTGGCTCTTTCGGGAGCTCGTTACGAGGAGGCCACAGGCTGCCCTGTGCTTACTCTGCCTTCAGTTCTCTAGGATGGAAGCAAGAATCGGTCCTTTTTCCGGGCAAATCTTCCAAAGCTTCTGAGGCCACACCGTGGGTTCTCAAGAAATCTTTAACCATGTTCCACTCCCCAGTGTTCACTGGAGAGGATTTTATGGGCTGCTTTAGCTCAGCAGGTCTTGGGGAGTAGAACGTGGCCTCCCCGGTCTCTACAGATAGAACTTCCCTCCTCTTGTGGGGATGTGGACGGGGGAAGCAGCATTCAGTCTGGGAAAAGAAAAAAAGCAACGCAGACTCTGCTGCAGTTTCCTCCAGTGAACCTCTGTCTAGTCTCCGGTCTTCCATTATATGGACTGGAGGTGGGTGATGGGAACAAGGTGACCACTTTGTAGTCAGCCCAGCAGTTATGTCCAGCAACTCCTCCTTACATTGTTGCAATGGCCTGTTGCCCTCGCTTTGGATTTTAGTGAAAAGTCTGAGATTTCAGGAAGAGGCTAATTTTGTGTGTCAAACTGACTAAAGTATCCAGATATTTGGCCACACACCAGTCCACATGTTACCATGAGGGTATTTTTATACATTTAAATCAGCAGACTGAGTAAAACAGATTGCCCTCCATAATGTGGATGGGCTTCATCCAATCAGTTGAAGGCCTTACTCGAAAAAGACTACAGTCCTCCCAGGAAGGAGGAATTCTGCCTGCAGGCTACCTTTGGACTTGAGCTATAGCATCAGCTTTTCCTGGAGTCTCCAGACTGCCCTACAGATTTAAGACTTGCCAGCCCCCACATATATATAAGCCAATTCCTAAAAATAGAGATACACACACTCACATGCCCTACTGGTTCTGTTTCTCTAGAGAACCCTGATTAATACAACCCTATTCAACATTTTATATCAGTTCTACAAAGACTTATAACTTGTGTTGCTCACTCTGGACAACTTAATCTCCTCACCAATAGGTAGTGGATTCTATCCTGTAAACATCTGTTCGCCGGTACCCAGAACAGGTCTTTAACTCAGAACTTTATGAAGACATCACAAGGATGTTCTAGATATCCTAGAAGGGGAACAACCCAGATGATGAAGTGAGATTAGTACATGATTGTCTGGCAGATAAATTTATACAGCCACATACACTAACCACCCAGCTGGGACATTAGGTTCCAAACTGTCTTCTCCAAGATAGGGGATTAAATCTATCATGCTCAATTCCAGATTTTCTCTGGTGTCACCCAGACCCTTGCTGTCTCCTCTTGTGTGCCCACATTGTTCTTACCATAAAGCAGCCCATGCTGGAGTGAGGGTGATTTCAGAACCCTTATTTCTAATTCCCCAACGCACTCTGGTTCCCTTCACACTTGCTTAAGGTTCACTGTAAGTACAGAGCATTTTCATTAGATGGGGTTCAAGGAAATTGCATTTCTCCGGCGCCCTTGGCCAAATGCTTGCCCCTAGCAACCTGTTTCCCTGGGAATGGTCTCCCCCGTCTCTACAGATCCACATCTTTCTGTGGCTCTCTGTCCACTGCCTCTGGGTTTGGCGCTGGCCACGCTAAGGCCATAGAAGTTTCTTATAATAAGTGCTCACTGAGTGGAAATGGATCTTTCAAATTAAGTCCAAATTAAAACCAGAACTCCTGTTGCCCAGAAACGTGAACCCGTGATTGATACCATTTAACCCCACAATGGAGTGAGTTACACAATCTCATCACCACTGTTTCTAATTGAAATAGCTAACATTTACTAAGTATTTAACTGTGATCCAGGCACTGTTCAAGGCACTTTACTCAAAGCACTAAATCATCCTCGCAAGAATCTATGGTGGTTTGTACGGCAATTGAGACCATTTTACAGATGAGAGACCCAAGGCCCACAGAGGTTAAATAACTCATGTAGGGACCCATAGCCAATGTGGCAGGGCTGGGTTTCAAATTACAGCCTGTGTTTTATAGTCCAATGCTATGGCCCCCCCAAAGAATATCCTGCTTCAGGGTCAGCTTTGCCTTTATCAACAAAGAGACTTTTATATATTGAACAAATATTTATGACAAAATTGGATTATATATTTTAAAATTCATATGTAACCATAGCTATAGCAAAAAAGTTTGGATAAGAATTTATATTAAAAGAAAAAGTTTTTGTCTTTTTTAATGTGAAAAATTTACTGGCTAAGAAATAAGGAGCTAGGGAAAGACAACAATATCAGAAAGGCATTTCAGGGGAAGCTGCCAGATGGAAAACTTAGCTCTGGGGTTCCTGGCTGCCATGACCAAAAGAGGAACAGTAAATTTCATATCTTTCATCATGTGATAAAGCAGGAATGGCAGTTTATGGGAGAAGGTACAAATTTGATAATACTGAATTGTGAAAGAGACTTATCTTAGGTCTTTTTTTTTTTCCCATGACAGCTATGTCATCAATTGCAATTTTAAGACAAAGCAGATGTCCACATATGAAGGTCAATGAAAAGTTTAGGTCTTTGTCGTTTCCCTATCCAATCCCTCAAGAAAAATTCAGATAGAATTTGTCTCACAGGGCCAATCACATTTTCAGTAAATAGGTGGCTCAGGCCAAGAGACTCTGGGTAAGGCTCTCTGGCTGTCATCTGGCTCTAGGAATACACTAGAACAGACCTGAATGCAGCCCCCATGAACTTGTGTGCCAACTTCTATTTTTTAAAATTCCAAATATCTTAGTCAAAATAATTTCTATTTTTTTGCTTTTTCAAATGCAATTATTTCATGAGCTACCAGTCTTCAAGTTAGTACTTTGGGATTAAAATGATGGATTTTCCTTTTAGATCACTCATTTGACGAATCCAACTTTGGTGGCCGGATATTTCCCAGATACCCAACCTTATAATAGAGCTCCTTACCGCTTAGACCACTTTCTCCTGTTCTGCCTCTTGTCGACATGAACTGAATTTCTGATCCAATCCTTCCAGTTGGTAACATGGTTTGCCTCTTCATCTTCTTTCCCAAAATAAAGTTCAATTTCTTTAGCCTTGCAGTGAAGTCCAGTCTCTGTACTCACACTCACGATTATAACTTTCCTGCTGCTTCTTCAGGTATGATTTCATACCAGCTGCCACTGTTATCACCTGGGAGCTGCTTAGAAATACAGACTCTCTGGCCCCACCCCAGACCTACTGCATCAGAAACTCTGGGGTGGGGCCCAGCGATCTTTGTTTGTACAAGCTCGCCAGGTGATTCTGAAGCAGGCTCATGTTGAGCCCCAGGTTTTCCTTTCTGTCCCCCACATTTCCTAAATCAGTAAGTAGCAGGTACCTGGAGCTAAGCCAGACTGTACACTCTGCATCCCCAACCACTTCAAAACTTGAGAGCTTCAACAGCCTTGGAAATTGACTGAATCTAAACAGATACACATGGGTAAATTGAATCCCTTATCATCAGTTTGCCTTTCCATCTGATCTAATATTCCTGGTGTTCGTCTCCAAATGTGTTCCTATCTGTCCTATATAACTTAAGTAATGAAGAAGTGCAGAGGGAACAGCTCAATTTCCCCCATCCATTCTTCCAGTGGGAAGATAAAGAAAAATTGCCTTCCTGAATTGGGTTTCGGGGTATCAGGCTTGCTGTTCAGCATGGATTTTTCCGTCTGTCCGTGGCTGTTAACCAAACTGCAGTGGGGAGGAATTGCCCAGCCGTAGTCAGAAAAGTTGGGGTGATGGCAGGTATTTCCCCCTCACAGGAGCAAGAGTTCCTGGCCATCATCAATCAATTCACGAGAGGGGCCATTTCTGAAATGAAAATAGTCCGGATTCTTGCCAAGGTTTAGAAAGCCCACTAAAAATTCTCAGACCCTTCATTTCAACTTTGTGCCTAATTGCCTTGGACACTTGCTCTTGATGAGAGGCTGACAAATGGGCATGTTATGATTTTATGGAAGCCAGGATGGAATGCTCTGTTTTTACTGTGACCGCTGATGCATCATAAACAAAATGCAAAATGCATACATTTTAATCTCAATTTGCCTTTCTTGAAACGAAGTTTGGAGAAGCCAGATAGCTTTAGGGAAACTAAACGAATGATGGCTATGTATATTTTTTTGTGGTCACAGGGGCTACAAGTGTGCTTAAAAGTGAACTTCAACAGGATTGATTCAGCAAAAAAGGAACATTAAGGATTCAGTGACATGTGCTATCATTAATGGATGCTGTGTAGTCATTTTGTTCGAGGCACAGATAATTGCCTAGCAGAACAAGTGAGAATAACACTCATTTAAAATGTATATATGTAAGTAAAGAGCAGTAAACCATTCATTAAGTTAGGAACCATGTCTCCTGGAAGAGCCCATAATGTGTATTTTGTGCAGTAGCTCTTTCACTTACCAATCACAAAACCTACTTTCTCTCTCTCCAACTTGGCAAGAGAGCTCATCTCCCTCTTTACTGAGAAACAAAGGACATCAGCACGAACCCCCTGACCCCCCTACCCCCCTCACAGATTACGTCCTCACCTCCACTGGGTCTAGTCTGCAGATTGAGTTGGCAAGAAAGGCTGCTCTCCCAAGAGCCACCTGAGCCTCAGCTGCCCCCAGATCTTCTCTTCCAGTTAGCTCTTTCTCTTGGACCTTCTGTCCCTCCCTGTCCACTGGAAGCTCAACATGGCGCACACACTCCATCTCTCCCCATTCCAGGACCTGAGACACCACCCTGGTTCAGAACCTCATCTCCTCTCATCTGGACCCTTCGTTAGTCCCTCCGATGGCAGCAGCTTTCTTCTCAGCATTTTACACCAGAATGACTTCGTTGTTAAGAGGTGTATGTGATGAAGTTAGTCCCCTCCTCAAAAACTCAGTGGTATCAAAAAAAAAAAAAAAACCTTAATGAGAACCAGGTCCTCCACAATCCACCTCTGAGTGCCCAGCTTTCCTCTGCGGAAAAGAGGGTCTTCCACGCATTCTTTCAGTCTCAGAAGGCTGCCTACAGTTCTTTGAGCATCCCTGCCCACCTTCAGACCTCCTGCTTTTCCCCCAACTGCAGTGTCTTCTGCTTGTTGAAATTCTTATCCTTGGTGTGCTTCTAGTTCAAATCAGTGGCACTCATCTCTGTGTACACGTTTGATACTTTTACAACACGACCTTCCATCAGGGTTATCTATGCCTGAGATCAGGAACAATGTCTTTTGATTTTTTTTTTTTCAGGTTCTCCATTGAGAAACATGGGGATTTCCCATAATGAGATGTTTAAGCACTGGATTAAATTGTGCGCTGTTAATCGCAGGGATAAACACAGAGGTATTATAGAGGAGAATGTTAGCTCATTTTTAGCAGACCTTTTCTTCTGCTGCAATATTACTTAAATGCAATGTATTTCACCCATATCTAGAATATTTGTCCTTTGATCAATTAATTTCTCATTTGAAGATAGCATTATGGAAACTCTGTTATAAAGCAGACAGTAAGGCCAGGATGAGAAATCCTAAGTTCTAGCCCTGGCTCTCTATGATGACCCAGCTGCATAGATTCTGACATGTCATTTCGTCTTGGAAAGACTCCATTTCCTTATCTGTAAAACGAAGGGTTGGTACTACATTCTCCCTAACGTTTCTACCAAGGCTAAGATTTTATTATTTTAGCCATTACCATGACTTTTCATTAGTTTCTGTTGTACACCACCAACTGATTGTTAACTTTGATGAACCATATTTCGCAGCATAAGCAAATGTACTTAGAACGCCACGAGGATTTCTTGATGGTAAAAGGTCTCAACCCACGTAATTAACCCCCTGGGAGAAAGGACGGGGCTATTCACTTCTTCCTGAACTTTCCATGGAATCACCAACAACAAAAGCATTGGAAAACTGGAAAACAAAGCACTGGGAAGACTGCCAGACCCCCAGCCCACCACTCCCTGGAGCTGTCTTCTGCTCATCCACCAGTATTTACTGAACTGCCAACTGTGCGTCAGGCCCTGTCCTAGGCATGAGAATACGGCAATGAGCAAGACAGATAAGGACCCAGCATTGTTGGCGCTTATAACAGAGAAAACATAATGAACAAGAAAACAAAAGAATTTTCCAAAGGCCACTTTAGCTGGTGATAAGGCACAATAAGAAACGATATGGTGAGGTATGATCTGTACTTGAAAGGCTAGCGTAACACGAGAGGATAGAGCAGGTTTAGGTGAGAGTGACATCTGAGCAGAGCCTAGGATGACTCCATCAGTCTACACATTCAGAATCGGCACCAGGCAACCTACCCAACCATAAGTCTGGATCCCAGTGGGTCTGTTCCACGAGGAAACAAACTCCTAGAAGTCAGATCCATTTTCCCCAGTGGAGAGGACTTCCCTAAAGTTGAGGCAACTGCATACCCAATACAAAGCTCACAGCCTCTCCAGGGCAAAGCTAAAGCGCATAGATCATCTTTGATACCCTACAGCAGCAACTCTTCCCTTGTTGTTCTAATACACACACCTCAAGATGGGGTTTACATCTATACACCAGTCCTAGGAGCAGACCCAGGTATTTTTATGGCCTGTGGCATGGAAGAGGTAGGCTTCAGGTCATGGGCAATTTGTGGTACTCGTCCCTTTAGTCGAATTCAGGAATGTACACCAGATGGAAAAGGAGAAAGAATGTCACTATTGGTAGGCGTAGTAATCTTCCATTCACAAACTTGAGTAATTCCTTTTCAGTCATATTGGACATCTCATAGCTGATCCAGTCCTAGGAATCAGAGGCCTGTAGAATTAGGTCCACATTCCCCTGCCAGTCCACACTTGAGCCACCCACCCCTTAAATGGCATCACACACCACGGCATGCCGGCTCGTAATGTGAGTTCTGCCCCAGCCGCACTCCAGGGCATAAGGACTGCGACCTTTAGGGTTCCACAGACCTGACGTCAAAATCCTTGTTCTGTCATATACTTGCTGTGTGACCAAGTTCATCAGACTTTCTCAATGTTGGAACTAATAGTACCTAACTCATAACTTCATAGTAATTGCTGTTATTATTATTGATAAAAATAAAAGCTTTGTTGTTATTGTTGCCAGGCTTCCAGTGGCCTCTGAAAAGCGCCTCTCCTCATTTATAAATGCAAGCATCCAGAAGGTCTTTTCCCGACCTTCCGCCATGTGACCTTTGTATCCAGCAGGGGCTGGTTCAAGTTTTGCTTCCTTCCTCCTCCGCAGTCAGCCTTCTGACTAGGTCAGTCTTCTCGGAGGTCTGAGTCCAGACCGAATGTCTCCTTTCCTTTCCCATCTGGCCTGTAACCTCAGGAAGGACCAGAATCTCGTCCTTCATTTATTGTACCTACTTCTTCACTTAAATTATGAATAAATGAATAAACTTTTACCCCGGCAGGGCGCCTGAGTGGTGCAGTCCATTAAGCACCTGACTCTTGATTTCGGCTCAGGTCATGATGTCAGGGTTGTGAGTTCAAGCCCTGCGTCAGGCTCCATGCTGGATATGGAATCTGCTTAAGATTCTCTCTTTCCGGGGCGCCTGGGAGGCTCATTTGGTTAAGCGATTACCTTCGGCTCAGGTCATGATCCCAGAGTCCCAGGATCGAGTCCCTTATTGGGCTTCCCACTCAGTAGGGAGTCTGCTTCTTCCTTTGACCCTATTCCCTCTCATGCACGTGTGTACACGCTCTCTAATAAATAAAATCTTTAAAAAAATGATTTTCTCTTTCCCTCTGGCCCTCCTCCCGTCTCAAAAAAAAAAAAAAAATTATCCTCAGCATAAAAACTTCCTTTGTGCTCCTAGTTCAAATAATGGCTCCCACCTCTGTGAATTCACTTTATGCTTTTATTAGCAGCACCACCTCGCATTACAGTCAGTTGTGTGTGCCTGAGATCAGGGACACTTATGTTCAATAGGTAACCAAATAAAAATGAAGCAATCTTGGGGAAAGTGATTTTAAAACCATGGAGGAGGAGAGGTTTTTCTTTGAAGGATTACACATTTTTGAAAATGTGGATTATAGTCTAATAGTGGACTAGGAAATCATTCTATTCTAGTTTCTAATATAGTGGGTTATGACCAGCAATTTTTAGTGGAGTGGGATAGAACTAGAGAGAATCAAAAGCAAGCATCACGCTGCATTGCATGTAATATAATCATTTGATGAAACAGATTACTGGATCTGCTGTCAATTTCTCATTCCATAGGTCTGGAGTAGACACAGACTCTCCACTTCTAAAGTAGGCGTGTGGGGGGGGGGAGGGGGGAGGAAGGGATGGAGAACAGGGTCACAATATAAAAAACATTTCTTCTGTAGGTCTCTGTCCAAAAAGGTTTGAGAAACGTTGCTCTGTCTCATAGATTAAATGAGTCAGGTCTAAGAGATGCATTTTTATGATTTCACCCAAGGTACTCTGACATTAGCTCAGACTATCTTAAAATTCTTATCAGGGAGGTAGGAATAGGGGATATAGTCATCACAGCATAAAGCGTACCGAGGCATCCGAACACATGCCTATGAACACATCTTGGTGGAGCAGCGGATCTGGCTTTAGCACAGGAAGACCACAATTGACTCACAGCCAGAGCCCATATTCAAAACTGTTAAATTATCATTTCTTCACTAATTGAGTGGTTTCTGAACAAATGCAAATCATAGGTCTATCACTGATTATCCCAAGAGTTATCCAAAAATTCATGATTTTTTAAAAATTTGTAAACAAAGAGTCATGTAAATTCATGCTGCTTTTTAAACTTGCTAATATGTCATGAGGTTGTCCTGGTCTCTAAGCAACAACCACAAAGGGCTGCAAATGATCCATAAATGCAGGACAGATACTAGAAATCATCGTCTCACCACCCCAAAGGAAATAGTAAGTCTAGACTACACTTATCAATGGTTGATACGATTACTCAGTAAAGCAGGCATCAGGCGGGCGCCAACTGAGCCCGGGCAGTCTCAGCATTCCTAGCATTGGGTCAAACGGGTCTTGTGAGCTTCATGATTGATGCAGGAAGAAAGCACAGCATGATCGGTGTAGTCTTGTCCTTAAGAAAAAAAAAAAAAAGTTGAACCTGAATATAATCAAGGTTCTAAATCTAATTGCCAGCTGATAGGAAATATGAAGGCTGATTGAAGATAAATGGCAACAGGAGGTGGCAATCAGCCACATCTATGACTGGGTACCACTGTTGTTGACTATCCCACATGCGGGTGCTAGAGGGCACAGGAAAGCAAACGGCTGGGCCTAATTCCCAGAATTTCTGTCTCAGGATTGGATGGGGCCGGAGAACAGAATTTGCATTTCTAACGTGTTCCCAGGGGAGGCTGACACTTCTTCTCTGGGACCCACACTTTGAACACTGGTTACAGGACCAATAACCTGCTTACTCCACCAACCAGTGAGCTGCAAGAGAGGGGGGCTGTGACCAAAGAAGCTAAATTTAAAAGGTATACAACCCTGATGCAATCTATGGACTTCATTCAGATCTCGATTTAAAAAACCTGCAACTACAAAAAATTTTTGAGACAACTAGGGAAATCTCAATATGGAGTGGAGGGGGGATTAAGTCAATAAATTACACTTAATTCTTTTGAGTTTAATAACAGCATGAGGAGGACATTTAAAACTTTTTAAAAGGGAAAAATACATGCTGAAGGTTTTTTGGTTTGTTTTTGTTTGATAAAACAACAGGATTCCTAAGGATGGGTGAAACAAGATTATCTAAGTATTAGTAATTACTTGAAATAGGTCTGGGGGTTTGTTATGTTAGTCTTTCTACTTTTGGGTGTGTTTGAAAGTTTTCACAAGTTTTTGGTTTTTGGTGGGGAGGAGGTTTGTTTTTTGTTTTTTTTTAAATGATCACTGCCTACACTAGACTTCCTCACATTTTAGAGAATTACATTTTCCTCATCTGGAGATCAGCCTCCCAGTGGCCTCAACATGAACTTCAAAAAGTAACCCGACACTCAGAAATAAAGATAAATGGTCTCCTTGCTCCTAGCTGTAGTGAAACTAAAGTCACGAATAATCTTTCTTCTTCAAATGTCATTCAGACTTAATATACAGTTCTGTAAAAGTTGGTTGGTCTAGTTTCTCATTCCCCATTAGATCTAGTAAAGGAAGTCTGCTGGAATTGGGTATTGTGACAGCAGGAAAAATGATAGCCCACAGCCTGACATTTACAGGACCAAATAAAAATGTGTAAAAGAATTGGATCCACATATTATACAGTGATTATTGACAAATTCTTCAATTAAAATGTAGCCTTTACTGAGTATTTATGTTCATTACCATTCTAATTCCCTTATATATTAATGCTCTTAATCCACATGGCAATCCACTGAGGTTGGCCCTGTTATGACTGGAGCAAAGTTGCCTGAGGTCACGTAACAAGAGACTGTGTGCTTAACCATTTTCAGTGCCACCTCATTAATAAAAGGTAAACTGTACCCACTGTCTTCCAAGATATATATCAAAGTGAAATAAAAGTATAAAATACAGCTTAGACATTTTTTCTATTGAAATTTATTTTAAAGAGTTTTTAAGCTGCCTAAAGGGATAAACAAGCTATTTGGAAATCTCCCTGAAGAAAGCATGATACGGTAAAAAGATTATGGACTTGCATTAGAAAGACTTGGGCTCAGAGTTGAGCTCCATCTTTAACCAGCTGTGGGATCTTAGGCAAGTTACTTGACATTTCTGATCCTCTGATTTCTCAGCTTCAACATGGAAGCAGTAACTCATAGTGTTACAAGGATCAGATGAGTTAATGGCATATAATTAGTTCGTATTCCCCCCTCTCATGTGCAAGAGCTAGTGGTGCTGGATAACTGGGTTTCTTTGTAATAGACATGCTGAAATTAGCAGAAGACAAATCCAAGAAGGAGCCTCATAAACTGCCTTTACCCCAGAATACAAGCAAATTAGCAAAGATGAGAGGAATGATGGAGCGTCCCTTAAAATGGCCACATGAAAAGCCTACAGAAATTTCTCATCCAGGAAAGGTAAAACAAAACATAGGAGTTTGGTCTCAAGGACACAAGCCATCATGGAAGGGAGGCGCGGGTCCAAGGACATCCTGCATCCGAAGGGCAAGGGGGGATGCTCAGAGCAAATGGAGCTGTGGACAGCTAAGAACTCGGGACCGCAGGAACCTCTGCATCTGCAGTGACCAGAGAAGGCAAAGCCAGCATGTGGCATCGGTGGGGGATGGGAGGAGGGAGGGACACCCATCGCCAGGAACCGTGGCATAAAGGTCTTCAGGCATCCGCTCTAGCATCGTGGTCCATGGTGAGTACGGACTATGGCCGCTGCGGTGCTGCTAGGTTCCCACACCCAACTGCTGCCTTTGCCCCCCACCCCCACTTCTGGAGACACTGCCTTAGACAAGGAGGGCTTTACCAAGGTAAGATGGCAGGGCAGCAACACGAAGACCCCTAAACCCCAGAGCAAATCTGAAGTTCCCCCTGAGCCTCCCAGAACTCTTCTGGAGGAATTCCAGGGATTCAGAGCTCCATGGAAGGTAGATGCAAAGCCAGCTCTAGCTCTTCTGTAGCAATGATTTTGACTCTAGTTTATCACCAGCCACTAGAGCCTAGGAAATATGGATGGCATAAATATTTCCACGTATGACCCAATATTTTCCATCAGGAAAGAAAGAGGATATTCAAATGAACATTCCTTGTAATGAAAACCATTTAAATGCATTTGAAAATACCGGTCAGTTGACTACCATCTAAGGGGAGAGATTATACAAGATATTAGAAGGACTTTGAAATGTAAAATTCCAATTATAGATTAGACATATACTGAACGGGATGCTGGTAAGTCACCATTGACCTTCCTGAGCCCAGACCTTATTACTGGATACCCATTAATAACACTGCCAGTTAGACAGTTAACCCTTAAGCCGGCTTTCCTTCTGTCCAGCTTTCGGGTCCATGGTGCACCTGCCAGCCTTCCGCCTAGACCTCTCTGCTCTGCCCCAGTTCAAAAGAAGAAACTTTGCTTAGAACTGTGGGCCAGCAGCATGCATGGGCAATTTAGCTTTTTCCCCGTAAGGCTTTCAAAGCAGCGCTGAAAAGCCTCCCAGGATCTGCACACAGATGGGCAGTTCTGAAAGAACCCTTAGACACACTGACCGGGGCTGACCCTTGCAGGGCAGCCGGAAGAGAAGGGAGAGCCCGCTGTGGGCCAGGCATTGTGCAATGTATCAAAGCCAGGAGGAGAACCCAGCCAGCTGGACCATGGCAACGAGAACCAGCCTCCACAGGCTCTAAAACAGGACTGGAATCCACATTTTTAAGTGTGAAGTTAGAATCTGATCTGAGTGTGGGACATTTTCTATGTTAAATATAAACGGATGCTATTTCCATGGACACAATGCCCTCAATATCTGCTACCTTAATGATAGGATATTTCGTATGGTGTTATTTATATTTTAAAAAAGATTGGAAGAATCTAAATATCCATCAGTGGGAAAGATCTATTAATTAAAAAAAAAAAAAAAAAGCCACTTGAAAATAGGACCAAATGTTGAGTGGCCAAGCTGGTGTGGGGCATAGCGGGTTATTTTATGCTTTGTGTGTTTCTCTAGTTAATTTCTTCGAAGCCTTAGGAAAATAGACACTTGAGCAGAATTCCCTCCCACACCTTATGTGAATTAGTGATTATGGCTGGCAATTTTGTTTGTTTATATGAACACTGGTAAATTTAAAATCTCTTCTGAGAATAAAGCCAAGACATAAGCTAAAAATTGTTGAGCATCTTAGTACACAAATCTTTGTGGAAAGAGTAGGATGGATTTCTAAAAGTAGAATCTTACACCTACTGCCAGATTACATTCTCAGCAAAGTTGTGCCCATTTTTATCAGTTCTCTGTGTCGGAGAGTGCCCGTTTCCTTTTGCCTCTGCACTGCGAGGTATTATTTCTCTCTATCGGTTTGATTAGCAAAAAGCCTCAATCACGTGTATTTGCATTTGCAAAAGCTAGCCTTGAGCATTGTTCCCTTTCATGCTTACCGGCCCTTGTTTTTCTGCCTCTCTGAATTACCAGTTCGTGTCCTTTGTCCATTTTCCCACTGCTTTGTAAGAACTCTGTATAAATGTTTTCAGCATTATCATTCTCTTCCCTCTGGACTTCTGGGACACTCGTCCACTCTTCCTCCTCCCGCGCCCATGCCCACACTCAAGTTTGGTGGTCCTCAGCCCTGCTCTCTTTCCACTCTGTCATTCCCCCTTGAACTATCTAATTTGTACAGATATCCGACTGCCCTCCTAGAAAGCTCAAAGGAGCAAGGACCATGAGTGCCTTCATGTCACCAGTCATCCCAGCTTGCTGGGGACCGAGGAGGTGTCTGTGACTTTCAGTTGTCAAACTGGGACAGTCCTGAGCAAACCGAAATGTTGGTCACCCTGCCGAGTTAGGTGCTCAATATTTGTGGAATGAATGCATGAGGATTTCGGGGGCTGCTTTTCCAGATGGATTACTCCTTTGACTTACAGATCCATATCTGTAATTGCTCTATGAACAGCACCACTGAAATAATAGCATCTCACTTCCAATATGTCCAAAACGCTCTCCCCACTCCTTTCCACGCCGCCCCCCAAAGCCCTTCCTCTTTTGTAACCACTTTTTCAATGAATTCTTTCTTTAGCATTTTAGAATCCCAATAATCCTTACACATGTCCCAGTTCTCAGTTTTGTGAGGCAGCTGGCCACCATTAGGGTTATAACCTGTACTTTGAAACTGATGCAAATTAACGGCCAACCCCAGGAAGGTTCTGCTCCCCAGTCCTTTCGCACTTATGGTTGCTTCCCTTGCTGGGATGGTTCTAAAGAGTCAGAGTGTGTCCAGTATTTTCCAGGTAATAAAATGTCCTTACACTCAAAAGCACATTGTAATAAGTAAAAGGTAGATTATTGATATAATTATTAATCTAAGTTCAGCAGTGCGTGTCAGTATGTAAATAACTAAATAAAAAAGGTAAAACTATACTTTGTTACGAGCTGAGACTCTCAAACTAGATCAAAGCATTAACATTCTGTTGCATACTTTACGGAATTGGTAGATCATTTAATCTATGACTTTACCCCTTCAGTACATTTTATGATGAATTGTCAGAAATACCAGATCTGGGGCGCCTGGGTGGCTCAGTTGTTGGGCGTCTGCCTTCGGCTCAGGTCATGATCCCAGGGTCCTGGGATCAAGCCCCACATTGGGCTCCCTGCTCAGCGGGAAGCCTGCTTCTCCCTCTCCCACTCCCCTTGTGTTTCCTCTCTCGCTGTGTCTCTCTCTGTCAGATAAATAAATAAATAAATCTTAAAAAAAAAAAAAAAGAAATACCAGATCTTACATTGACAAAATTTGCTTCGTTTTGTTCATTAGGCTTGCCTTAGTCAGTTCTAACATAGCATATTACCACACCATATTAGCCGGGCTAACATAACAAAATACCATAGAATGGGGGGCTTAAACCACAGAAATGTCTTTTCTCACAGTTCTGGCATTTACAAGTCCAAGTTCAGGGTGCCAACACGGTCAGAGTCTGTTGAGAACGCTTCCTGGCCTGAAGACAACTTCCTTCTGGCATAAAGCAAAGAAAACTCTTGGCTCGCTTCCTCTTCTTATAAGGGCACCCGTTTCTGTTGGCTCCAAGCTCCACCCTGATGACCTCCTTTAACCCTGATCACCTCCTTAAAGACCCCATGTCTATCACGTGGGGAAGTTGGGGCTCAACATATGAATTCCAGGAGACACAGTTCAGTCAGAAGCAATGCTGGTCTTCTTTTGTAGCATAATTGAATTTCAGTAACTCAGTTCCTTCAAACATGGCTATTAACACATGGATAATGACACAAATTGCACCATTTTTTAATACTTATTTTTACATGAGAGCCGTCAGCTACCCCTAAAGCATTGCCTGTCATTCTCCATAAAGGTTCACTCCACACATCTGTTGCTGTGGCTGCAGTTACCTAAGACAGTTCACCCAGCAGAGTCCCCTTAAGCCTCTTTTTCTCGCCCCACTTCCCGAGAACGGAGGAATTTATCCTTACAGGCTGGACTCTATATTGCCTCACCTTCTTACCACCTGTAAGCAAACAGCTACCCACTCTTTTCCTCCTGTCTTCCGTTTCTCTTTTTTCAATCGAGAGATACTTCGTTGCTTTCCCTATCTGTCCAGCCATACTTCTCAGGATTGATTTCTACTCCATGGATGTATGTCTGAGTGTATTGAACACGTGTGTTTCTCTATAAATTATATTTGGGTAAAGTAGTGGCACCTTATATATCTCCAGGTGCTTTGCACCTCACAGAGTGCTTTCACCTGTAGGACCTGCCTGATTCTCACAACAAACCAGGGTAGCTGTGTGGCCAGATGAGTACACAAAGCCTAAAGTAATCTCTCCGTGTACAGATGGGAAGGCTGAGACCCAAAGAAGTGAAGCAACTCTCCAAGGTCATTCCTGACACTTGCCTTTCCCAACCTCAAAATATTCTTGAGTGACATGTAGATCATTTGTGTGCATGAACAGATCTTTTTGTCTATATACTGTATTTCAGAAATTCGTTGTTGTGGTATGTGAAACATGCTCACTATGTACAAATGGTGGGAGATGAGTGTATTTTTTGCCCATAGACAGATGCCAGTAAATGTCTAATCAGAATATACCTGTTAATTCCATCATGGTTATCTGGATAATTGTGTGCCCTAGGTGCTAAACATATCTGCTAACATCCATTCTTGGCAACCCTGCATGCAACCGTCCATCTCTAATGATTAAGAGATGAACAGGTTTCTAAAGATATTTATGTCTTTTCGTGCCAAAAGTTATGACCCTTCTTAAAGATCTTATCCAGACTATCTTTAGTGTGGACATTATTTAATTCTAACAGATAAGTTAGAAGTGTCACGATCTGCCTCCTGCAAGCTGGAGACCCAGCCGTGTCGATAATGTAAGTCCCAGGCAGATGGCAGGAGACCAAGGTCCCAGCTCAGATAGGCAGAGAGAGCAAAGTCTCTCCTCCTTTACCTTTTTGTTCTATTCAGTCTGCTGATTCAAATGCTAATCTCATCCAGAAACACCCTTAGGGACACACCCAGAAATAACATTTGGTCAAATACCTGGGCACCTCCTAAAGTTGATACATAAAATGAACCTTCTCTGCATTTCTTATATTCCCTTCTCTGCGTTTACTCTTGCTTCTTATGACATATGGAACAATGCTGGAGTAACTAAGTTGCAATTCACTGCTAAATAAAGTACCTTATCTTATGTTTAGATTTAAAAATGTAAAAGTCAGTTGTGAAGGTGCTTATTGACTTTAAAAAAACATTGAGCACTGGGTGTTATATGCAAACAATGAATCACGGAACACTACATCAAAAACTAATGATGTGGGTCGCCTGGGTGGCTCAGTTGGTTAAGCGACTGCCTTCGGCTCAGGTCATGATCCCAGGGTCCTGGGATCGAGCCCGCATCGGGCTCCCTGCTCGGCGGGAAGCCTGCTTCTCCCTCTCCCACTCCCCCTGCTTGTGTTCCCTCTCTCTCTGTCTCTCCCTCTCTCTCTCTCTCTCTCTGTCAATTAAATAAATAAAATCTTTAAAAAAAAAAAACTAATGATGTATGGTGATTAACATAACATAATAAAAAAAATTGAGAAAATAGTCTTAAGCGTGGGAAGCGGGTGCTGACCCTTTGGCTTTGTTCAGGTGGCCTCACTCTATAACAGAGCTCTATGAAGGTGGGCTGTGAGCTCCAGGGAATACATCACAACCATTTTGGTCCCTCCACCCAACAATAAATCAGACAAAAAGAATACCAAGGGCTGTAACCCAGGGCCTTAACACTGCACATGCTGTAGTCCTTGTGAACAATGCCCCATGGAGGTGTGCGGTGCAGAGACTGCGTGGCCATGGATGGCGGCCCGGCCAAGGGCACCAGCTATAAGAGCCACCACAAGCAAATATGCGACCTGAAGGCACTTTTAGAGGTTGCATAGCACAGTAATTTGATGAAGTAGAAAGAATGAGGTTGTTGAATGAAAAGCCCCATATTCAAGTGCTGGTGCTACGGTGTCTTCTTAGAGAAGTAGTCTTAGGAAAGCCGGCTGAGGTCTGTGAGATAGGGTTTTCTTCTGCAACTCTACCTACGTCACAGAATCATGAAGGAGAAGTATATATATAAATGTGGGTTTTATTTTAATAAATAAAAGGGAAGCTTACAGGAGGAAGGAAGAGTCC
This sequence comes from Zalophus californianus, assembly GCF_009762305.2. Classification (NCBI taxonomy): domain Eukaryota; kingdom Metazoa; phylum Chordata; class Mammalia; order Carnivora; family Otariidae; genus Zalophus; species Zalophus californianus. The sequence goes on from NC_045596.1 coordinate 30,910,611, forward strand.
CACCTGCCTTTCATGAGTGACTGAGTTAGGGGGACCAGTGCGTTTATGGAGCATTGCTTCAGCCTGTTATAGTTCCACCGTTGGGGGCGATCTCTCCTTTTCCTTCCAGCTGCCCCCATGAGTTTGGGCTCATAAATAGAAGCCCAGAGAGCACCTGTCCTCCTGCCTACAGAGCATGGCATCCATAACCCTCCAAAGTCTGCTCTTGCATGTCTTTCCTGGCATCCCACAACACAGTAAGAGCAAAGACACACTGAACTCCCCCATGCCTTTAACAATATCTCAATCCTTCTGTTCTTTTTGCTACAACATAAACTGCATAACCATCAGACTCAGACCCCAAATATTCTGAATCGCAAGCCCAGGCAGAAGGAACTGCACATGAAGAGCAGAAGGGGGTGGTGGAGGGAATCAGCATTTGCCCAATAGAAGAGAAAAATCAATTATGAGGAAAGAAAATGTCATCTCTAAGCCTTTAAAAACAATGGCTTAGATGAATCTATATCAGCATGTAAAGAAAGACAGGGAGATACAAAAAGAGGAGTCCTTTTACATTTAAGGTCCTGGTTGCAAAGAATTTAAAAATTTAGAATTTTTTTTTAAATTGAGATGAAATTCACATAACATTAACCATTTGGGGGCGCCTGGGTGGCTCAGTCGGTTAAGCATCTGACTCTTGATTTTGGTTCTGGTCATGATCTTGGGGTTGTGAGATGGAGCCCCGACTCGGGCTCCACTCTGAGTTTGGAGTCTGCGTAAGATTCTCTCCATCTCCCTCTCCTTCTGCCCCTCCCCACCCACATGCGCGTGCTCTCTCAAAAAAAAAAAAAAATTTTTTTTTAATTAATCATTTTAATGTGAACAATTCAGTGGCATTTAGCACATTTACAGTGTTGTGCAACCACCACCTCTATCTAGTTCCCAAAGCATCTGAAAGTATTTCTTATGCTAGAATTTTACATGCAGAAACTACGGTGAAAATAGATTTTCTTAGGCTTTTCAACCATTTGAACTTAACTCCCTCATTGTATTGGAGAACTCAATTGGATTGTTTCTACTTGCCTAACTAACATATCTTCAATATTAAAGAATGGGTAATTTAAATGTTTTCACATTTGATTAGTGGGTGGGAGAGGTGATTATGGATTTCTGCAGACAGGAGAAATTCCCTATATTTATGTTCCTATGTATACTGACAGTGTGTAAAGCAATTCAACAAAAAGTTGAAAATTGTTTCAGACATATGCATTTCTTCCATAAGGGATCACGCAGACAGACTGATCAGTGGTGTAGTTAATAAAAATGGACCTCAATGCAAAATTGAATGTAGTCCCTCAACTTGCCACCAAATTTCTCTACAAACTGACAAAGTTGGCTTAACTGAGCAAAAAATGACCTTCTTGAGCATTGAGCATTGGGGTCAGGAGGATGTGGACCAGTTGTTTCTCCTTTGGTGGTGGGAGTAAATATGCTATTGCCAGTGGACAGAGGAGGATGCCTTCTTGCTCATAGTTTCCATGGTCATTCATGGATACTGCCCTATGGCTCCAGAGCTAAGGAATCATCTGATGAGAAAACCAAGATGGACACCATCTTGCTACCTTGAATCTTAACTGCTAGCCTCTTAGGCATGTTCCTATATCTCTCTACCCATACTCTGAGCCATCAACCATATGAGCTGGACTTTGCAACCAAGTTAACTGACTCTTTCTCTAAGTTGACTGTCTCTAGTCCTGGTAGATAATAGGCATGCTTTGTGTGTTACCTTGAAACTATAAGCATGTAGAACCCCATAAAGTCTTCCTGAAAAATGTGGTGGCAAACTCCTCTTTTGCTATTTCTCTTTTTGCTATTTCTCAAATAGCAAGATAAGACTGAGACAGAATCCTGTCTTGGACTCCTGAAAAGTAACTGCTTCGTGATTTATGAGCATTCCACCTAAAGGAAGAATCAATAGAAGGAAAAGACTTGGGGAGAACAATCCAATAAGAAACTTTAAGCCTGTAGCACATTATTACTTTCCTGAAGTTCTATATTACCACTATATATATAGTAAGTGCTCAATATATATTTGTTATTTGAATTGGATGAGGATATTTTTTCTTCTTTAGTATCTCTACTCTAAAATACATTTGGCCTTACTATATCGATCATGTAATTGTAGTATTTGGTGCCAGCAGTTCTGCTCAAATAATTGTTTTTTTGAAGATTTTATTTATTTATTTCAGAGAGAGAGACAGAGATAGTGAGAAGAGAGCATGAGCGGCGAGGAGGAGAAGCAGGCTTCCCGCTGAGCAGGGCGCCCAACGCGGGGCTCGATCCCAGGACCCAGGGATCATGACCTGAGCCGAAGGCAGATGCCCAACCCACTGAGCCACCCAGGCGCCCCTCAAATAATTATTTTTGTGTAGCCTTCAATTTTTCTAATGATCTGCTGTGTTCCCCATCCTGCCCCTTCAATGCTTGCTAACCATTAGTCATGAGACCACATGTGCATTGCCCATAGAAGTGGTTCTCAAATTTGGGTGTCCTTTGTAATCTCATTTTAAAATGAATCTTGCTGGGCTGCCAACCACAATGCTCTTTAGGTCTGAGAAGTGATCTTGGAACCTACATTTTAACAAGCACCCTGAATGATTGGGGTGCAGGTAATCCACAGTGCATGCTTTAGAAACCGAGCCATAGATTTCACACTGCCCTGGACTCTGGGACCAGCCTTAGTTAGGGGCAGAAACACAAAGAACCAGCAGTTAGTTCATTGCTAGTGCAGTGATGATGGTCCTGTGCTAGGACACAGTCTTGTCTCATGAAGTCACTATTTTGTCCTCCTTCCTACTCCATACCCCAAATCCAGCCAGTCTTGCCCTGGATCTTGGTAGCCAGGTCCATGATACTCCTGGGCTTCACTGGCTGCCAGATGGAGAAGTGTCAATTACTAAACCCCATATTTAATGTTCTGGCTATCCACCAGATCCTCCACCCACGGCCAAACTCTACTGAATGTCTCCAGTGGCTACTGCTGCGAAGTCTTCTTATTCTCTACCTTGCCCATATAGGTTTTCTGGATGGCTCATCCCAGCACGAAAACCTCACTCCTCATGACAGACAGTCCTGACTGAAGATGCTGACTCTCCTCTATCCAGAACTAACCAACAGGAACAGGATAATCCCCAGTCTGGCTAGCCTTAAAAATATTGTCTCCCTTTGTATCTCTGGCAGAATGAGAGGTCATACCTGCTCATTTACCCAAGTTTAACATGAGAGAGTTTGGAAGAGGAACATTAAAAGTGAGAATAAAACAATGATTGCCAGAGGGGAGGGAGGTGAGGGCATAGGCGAAATGGGTGAAGGGGATTGAGAGCTACAAACTCCCAGATATAAAATAAATGAGACACGGGGATATAACGTACAATATAGGGAGTGTAGTCAATAATATCCTAACAACTTGGTATGGTGACAGATGGTAACCAGACTTATTGTGGTGACCATTTTGTAACATATACAAGTATTGAATCACTATACTATATACCTGAGGCGAGTGCAACATTGTCGATTATTCCTTAACAAAATAGAAAGTGAGACACAACTCAAAATAACATTAGCTTTGTTGCATACAGCCTGTTGTCAAGAATAGCCCAAAACAAATGCAGATTGAAATAAAAGGGTTCTCATTTGGCCTTCAGGCTGATACAGTGAGTTGGAGTGAGAACACCCTTATTTCAAAAGAACCCTCTGTAGACCCCCGTTTACTGTGCTGAAATAATGGAGACCAAAGCAGTGGTGTCCCTCCATTCAAGGCCCTTACAAAGGGCCTTTATGCAGCCAAAGAGGACAAGTAAGTTGTATCTCCCTCCTGCCTGGTGTCTGAGGCTAGTACTGAGGAAACTTGAGCTTGAAAAAGTGAGTTCAGTTAGCCACAATCAGCTGGAGTGAGCCAGTTAGATGAGATGGATTATGTCCCAAGGAGATAGGGCATGGCCCAACCAGGGATGTGTTTAGACAGGACCTATTAAAAGACTACAGGCTGAAATGAAGGTTGCAGACAAGACTAGCACCTTCCCAAATTGTTACTCCACCTGTTGAGAGCTGAAATATTATCTCGGAATATGAGAAGCAGCTTCAACTAAGAACAGAACAGTCTAAGAGCTGCCTGGGTGGTGCAGTCAGTTAAGAATCCAACTCTTGGTTTCGGTTCAGGTTGTGATCTCAGGGTCATGAGATGGAGCCCCACATCAGGCTCTGTGCTCAGTGCAAAGTCTGCTTGAGATTCTCTCTCCCTCTCCCTCTGCCCCTCCCGTTCATGCTCTCTCTCTCTCTTCCTCCCTCCCTTTCTCTCTAAAATACATAAATAAATAAATCTTTTAAAGAATGAATAGAACAGTCTAAAGATTTCTTCTCTATTTTGGTTCATTCATTTATTTAACAAATAGGGTTGTTATTTTTTTTAATTTTCTATGTGCTAGGAATCAACATCTCAGGCCTCAACCCTTATGGGGCTTACCATTTTGCAGTAGAGTTTAGGTTATGAATTTAGTTGGAACACAGATCTCCCCAGGACTTTAATTCTCTCAACTATCTAGCTATATGAGGTGAAAAAACACTGTGGATATTGCAGTGATAGGCAGTAGAGGTAGTAAGAAGTGCCCCCAAGGAAGCCAAACCACCCACGTTTCAATGCATAAACAGGGCTTGGAGTTTATAGTAAAGGTGCTAGTCAACAGGAGGAAAGGATGAAGGTGCCCACAGATTAAAGGGAAACCTTCCCATGGACACCATAAAGCAGACAAACTTGTCTTGGATGGCATAGATTTGTCTTAGGGTTCCATTATGTCCTTTCCTTGTTTCTCACTAGATAAGACATTGAAGAGTAATTGAAATACCAGATGCTATATGAGGTAATATTTTTATTAGCTTCAAACAGTGGTTCAGGCACCTGGAGGGCTTGCTAAAGCACTAATTGCTCAGCAGAGACCCCCAGAGTTTCTGACTCAGTGGGTCTGGGCTAGGACCTGAGAATTTGCAGAACTAGTAAGTCCCCAGGTGATGCTAATGCTGCTGGTCTGAGGACCACACTTTGAGAACCACAGTCTTAAGCAGACATTTAGAGGAAGCTCAAGAGTGTTGTTCCACAAAGCAGTATAGACAGCATCACTAGGTTTAAAATTTTTCAGTGCCCGTGGTTCTTCTCATTACAAAATAATAATGCATACTACAAAAAAAAGTTTTAATTAAAAAAAAAAAACAATAAACTCTGGGGCGCCTGACTGGCTCAGTCGGTGGAGCATGTGACTCTTGATCTCAAGGTTGTGAGTTCAAGTCCCACATTGGATGTAGAGATCACTAAAAAAATAAATAAACTTAAAAAAAACAATAAATTCATAAAACAACCTAAGTAAATTCAAGCCACCCAGAGATAGCCATTGATAATATTGCTGTGCATTCCTATAAAATTTTTCTTATGTGTATGTTTGTATATACATATATATACAATCTTCTCTCTCATATATATGTAATATATATAAAACATCGGAATCATCTTATACATATTGTTTTGTAACTTAGCTTTTCACTTAATAATATATTATAAACATCTTCTATGATCCAGTGATTGCACTACTAGGTATTTACCCAAAGGATACAAAAATACTGATTGGAAAGGATATGTGCATCCCATATTTATAGCAGCATTATCAACAATAGCCAAATTATGGAAAGAGCCCAAATGTCCATCAACTAGATAAATGGATAAAGATGTGGTGTACACACACACACACACACATAAACACACAATATTACTCAGCCATAAAAAAGGAATGAAATCTTGCCATTTGCAATGACATGGATGGAGCTAGAAAGTATCATGCTAAGTGAAATAAGTTAGTCAGAGAAAGACAAATACCATATGATTTCACTCATAAGTGGAATTTAAGAAACAAAACAGATGAACATGGGGGAAAAAAAGGGGAAAAAAGGCAAACCAGAAAACAGACTCTTAACTATAGAGAACAAACTGATGGAGGGAAGGCAGGCGGGGACATGGGTTAAATGGGTGATAGGGAAGAAGGAGGGCACTTGTGATGAGCACTGGGTATTGTATGCAAGTGATGAATCACTAAATTCCTCACCTTAAACCAATATTACGCTGTATGTTAACTAACTGGAATTTAAATAACAACTTGAAAAAAATCTTTCTACATCAATACAGTAATGGAACATGACTTGCTCTATCCTTTGAATAGACGTACCATAGTATATTTAAATGTTCCCATTTGCAGGACACTTAGGTTGTTATGTCAATTCTTTCCTGTTATAACTGTATCAGCATAAATATTCTGGTAAGTCTTTATGCACATCCTTAATTATTTTCTAAAGACAATTTCCCAGAAGTCCAAAGTTATATAGATTTTTAAGGCTTTTAATACATTCTGCCAGAATACTCCTCAGTGAAATATTGGATCCATTTACACACTCATCAGCACTATGTGGGTATCCTCTCACACTTTCACATAACATGGAGCATGTTTTTCTTTCCCGATTTAATAAGGAGAAAATGATATCTTATTTACATTTTATAAGTTGTCTTGAGTTACAGTGGGGTCCATAGTAGTATCGCATTCAGTGATTTCCTACTTTCATTTATAGCTGCGAAAATCTAACTCTTCACAAAGCAATTCTCTTGAGAGTTTGCCTGTGTGATATTTCATAGAGCCTAGCATGTCATTTTTCTTTGTCATGAACAAACAAACAAAAATCTCAGAGTAGAACAACTTTTGTTGTGTTATGTAAATTTGGGGGAAATAAATTTGCTACAAAACTCTGTATTTTGAATTTGTCTGATGTGATATGCAATCTCAGTTCTCATTATATGAATTTATTATAATTACAATATAATTGATCTAACTACTTATTAAATAATGCATGGGAAAAAAGTATCCACTGCGATTAAAAGAGAAAAGTGATAGAACAACGTATCTTGTTTCTATTTAATGTTCAATAAATATTCAATTTAACTACATGATGTGAATACTAAAATGAATTTTCTTGGTGATACACTAACCTGAACTTTCTTGTGGATACACAGGGACTGTTGGGTGAAAAGTACGGGAACATTCGAATCCCTGGAGAAGTTGAAGCCTCGGAGTTTGAAATGATTTTGGATGCTGCTATAGAGGCGAAGCTGGAGACCAAGCTTCTGGAAGAGTGGTACTGTCGTGACGAGAACTCAGTGCCGGCAGCTTATTACCTCAGACCTAAATCGGAAATGCTGAAAAGCAATAAAAATGCAGTGAGTTATCTTTCTCTCCAAAGTATGTACGTGTCTATTACTTCCAACCGTCGGTCATCCACAGAAAAGGCATAGCAGACAGAAAGTTATTCTGCCCTGGACCTTACATCTCTTTTTAACAACAAAATCCAAAGCTAAGAAACTTTCCAATTTTTGACTTACCTTTCTTTTTGGCCTCTCGGACTGGGGTCTGTTTATCTGAAGAAATCATTTTGCCATAATGTGTCTATGATATTCTGAAGTCATGTTGTCGTGCTTCCTATATTCATGAATTCATGTACTCTATCTGTCCTGGAAAGCTCTCAGCTATCATCTCATCAAATAACGTCTTTCCTCTATTCCCTCTGTTCTTTCTTGTTTGCACTATAATTTAGTTTACACGGTACCATCTCAGTCTGTCCTCCATTTCTCTTGATTCTCTTTCATATATCAATTTCTTTAGCCCTCCACGCTGCTGTCCAGAAGACTATTTTAGGTCTTTTCCAATTCAGTATTTTTTTTTTCTTCAGCTGTGTCCACTCTGTTCATGCATTAAGCTTTCAGGTTTAACAGTTATATTTTTGATTTGTAAAAGTTTTTTTGGGGGGAGCGGCTTTTTAAAATCTGCCTAGCTATTTTTAAAGTCTCTCATTTTTTGACTTAATTATTTTTCCTTTAATATTTCATGCATAGTTTATATTCTTGTATCTTATGTATAATCTTGGAGTGAGGTTGATTCATGCCTTTGTATGATGGAAACAGTATCAATGTTTCCTCTCCAACTTGGTTCCTAAATGTATCTACCATGTGTCCCCTGAAACAGAATAAAGGAGGAAGAGAAAACGGATGGGTCTTTTCCTTGCACAGGATTCCTGGAGAGATTGAAAAGAAGGAATAGAGATCCATCCCTCTTCCAAAGAGAACATCCTTGATACATTCAGTGCCAAGGCATCTCTGAGAGGAGAACAGCTCTGACTTGGCGACAGTTCATTTAAGAACCTGTGTATTTGTCATTCTCATATTTAGCATACAGCATTTTCTGCATGCAATATGAAATCATGCCAGGATCCTTAATTTTTCTTCTTCCCCCTCCATGCATTATTCAAAGTACTTATCTGCAAGAATCTGGTTTCTGTGGATAGGAATCGTAGGGCAAATCCAAGCCATTCCTCAGTTGAATATGCCAGGAGTAAATGTATTGCTGGTAAATGTAGATATCAAAAAACCTAATACCTCACAAAACCAGGTTTAGACAGCGGTTTGGGAGCACTTGCTCATATGTTACTGTTTAATTGGCTTGAGTTGTTCCTTTGTCATTCTGAGATCATCTAGGGAAAATTTAAGTTATTCTCTAAACCCCACCTGATATTTCTGCATAAATGATTGTTAAATAAATGAATGCACGAATAAGATTATCACCAAGACTCTATAAGTGTTACTTGCTTGGTCGGCAGTCCTCCCATTTGATTTCCCAGAGACTCAGAAACAAATGAAGAGACAACTAAAGACAATTAAATGGAAACATATGAGGACCTCTCCTTTAACTTTCTGTTCTCTGTATCAAAACCCAAGAGGGACTTGCTACTTAACCTGCTAGCAGTGAGCCAAGCCCACGAGTTCTCCTGAGGGCTCGCCCATTCCAAACTTGCTAGCCTCGGCCCCGGGGCTCACGGCAAGTTTTATTAAAGCCATGCACATACCACACTGCCACCTGGTCCACAGCTGCCACCACACCATGCCCAGCAATGTGCCCCCAGCCACCATCTCACACCAGGCCCAGGCATGTCTAACCCTCATCACTCACCCCACCCAGCCTCCCATCCCTCGCCACCACAGCATGCAGCCCCCAGCCGCCTTAGCACTGGAGATCTGGCTTAAGACTAGGGGCCAGCACAAATTTTGCTAACACCATCACCCATCCCAAGTTCCCCAGCAGTCTTGCCCCCTCAGAACTGGCCTCCTTGGGTCCCACTAACACCACTGAGAGCAAGCATAGCCCACATCAGGCAAAGAGCCAGTGCGGATGACTCCATTGAAAGGAAAAGTGACTCCAACACAACAGCAGGGCATAAGCAACACAGATAGGGTACTCTCCTGAAGGGTCAAGTTCTGGTGGACAGGGGACACTGTGCTGCAGGGCACTCCAGGACCTCTTCTTCATAAAGTCACTACTTTCAAGAGCAGAAGACATAGCTGACTTTCTTAACACAGAGAAACAGACACATACTGTAATTAAATTGGCAAAATCTAGTGATAAAGAATTTTAAAAGCAGCAAGACAGAAGAAGTCAGTAACTTACAAGGGAAAACCCATAGAGCTAGCATGAGATTTCCAACAGAAACTTTGCAAGCCAGAAGAAAGTAGCATGATATATTCAAAATGCTGAATGGGAAAGATCTTCAGCCAAGAATGCTCCTTCCAGCATGGCTATCATTCAGAATAGAAGAAGGGATAAAGAGTTTCCCAGACAAACACAAACTAAAGGAGTTCATGACCATTAAACCAGCCCTGCAAGAAATATTAAAGGGGGCTCTTTGAGTGGAAAGGAGAGAACAAAAGTGACAGTACAAAGGTAAGAAAAACAAAAGCAGTAAAAGTGAATATTTCTGTAAAAAAATCAGCCAAGGAATTCACCAAAAAAGGATATAAAATATAATAACATATACCTAAAATGTGGGAGGACAGGAAAAAAAGAATGGGTTCAAACTTAAATGACCATCAATTTAATATAGACTGCTGTATGCATGTGAAGTTATATACAAACCTAAGGGTAACCACAAATCAAAACCCACTAATAAATATGCAAAGAATAAAGAGAAATGAATCCGAATATATCATTAAAGAAAATCAGCAAAACATGAAAAAAAGACAAGGAAGGATCAGAGAAAATATTCAGAAACAACCACAAAATACATAATAAAATGGTAATAAATACATTTCCATCAATAATTACTTCAAATGTAAATAGACTAAATGCTCCAATGAAAAGAATGAGGGTGACAGAATAGATGAAAAACAAGACCCATATGTATGCTGCCTACAAGAGACTCATGTTAGATGTAAAGACACCTGTAGATTGAAAGTGAGGGGATGGAGAAATATCTGTCATGCGAATAGATGTCAAAAGAAAGCCAGACTAGCAATACTTATATCGGACTTTAAACAAGGACTGTAACAAGAGAAAGAGAAGGTCACTATGTAATAATAAAGAGGACAATCCAACAAGAAGATATAACAATTGTAAATACTTATGCATCCAACATAGAAGCACCCAAATACATATAATAGTTCATAACAAACATAAAGGAACTAATAGATAATAACACAATAATAGTAGGGGACTTTAACACCCCACTTACATCAATGGACAGCTCATCTAAACAGAAAATCAACAAGGAAACAGTGGCTTTGAATGACACACAGGAACAGATGGATTTAACAGATATATTCAGATCCTAAAACAGCAGAACACATATGCTTTTCAAGGGCACATGGAACATTCTCCAGAATAGATCACGTATGAGTCCACAAAACAAACCTCAAAAAAATACAAGAATATTGAAGTCATACCATGCAACTTTTCTGACCACAATGCTATGAAACTTGAAGTCAATCACAAGAAAAAATCTGGAAAGACCACAAATACACGGAGGTTAAATAGCATGCTACTAAACAATGAATGGGTCAACCAGCAAATAAAAAAAAATTAAAAAGTACATAAGAGGGAAGTTTATAACAATACAGTCTACCTCAAGAAGCAAGAAAAATCTCAAATAAACGACCTAACCTTACACCTAAAGGAGCTCAAAGAAGAACAACAAACAAAACCTAAAACCAGCAGAAGAAAAGAAATAATAGATTAGGGCAGAAATAAATGATATAGAAACTAACACACACACACACACACACACACACACACACACACACACACAATAGAACAGAGTAATGAAACCAGAGACTGGTCCTTTGAAAAAAATCAATAAAATTGATAAACCTCTAGACAGACTTATCAAGAAAAAATAAAGGCCTAAATAAATGAAATCACAAATGAGAGAGGAGAAATAACAACTGACACCACAGAAATACAAACAATTATAAAAGAACATTATGAAAAACTATGCACCAACAAATTGGACAACCTAGAAGAAATGGATAAATTCCTAGAACCATATAAACTACCAAAACTGAAACAGGAAGAAATAGAAAATTTGAACAGACTGATAATCAGCAAAGAAACAGAATCAAAAAAAAAAAGAAAGAAAGAAAGAAAGAGAAGAGAAGAGAAGAGAAGAGAAGGGAGGAAGGAAGAGAATCAGTCATCAAAAAACTCCCAACAAACAAAAGCCTAGGGCCAGATGGCTTCCCAGGGGAATCCTACCAAACATTTATAGAAGAGTTAATACCCACGCTTCTCAAACTATTCCAAAAAATAGAAATAGAAAGAAAACTTCCAAACTTATTCAGTGAGGCCAGTATTATCCTGAGACCAAAACTGGATAAAGACACCACTAAAAGAGAGAACTACAGGCCAATATTCCTGATGAACAGAGATGCAAAACTCCTCAATAAAATATTAGCAAACTGAATTCAACAATACATTAAAAAAATCATTCACCACGATCAAGTGGGATTTATTCCTGGGTTGCAAGTGTGGTTCAATATTCACAAATCAATCAACATGATACACCACATTAATAAGAGAAAGGATAGGAACCATATGATCATTTCAATAGACACAGAAAAAGCACTTGACAAAGCACAACATCCATTCATGATAAAAACCCTCAACAAAGTAGGTTTAGAGGGATCATACCTCAACATAATAAAAGCCATATATGAAAAACCCATAGCTAATATCACCCTCTATGGGGAAAAACTGAGAGGTTTTACCCTAAGGTCAGGAAAAAGATAAGGATGTCCACTTTAACCATTTTTATTCAACATAGTACTGGAAGTCCTAGCCTCAGCAATCAGACAAGAAAAAGAAATAAAAGGCAAATTAGTAAGGAAGAAGTAAAATTTTCACTATTTGCAGATGATATGATACTATATATAGAAAATCCGAAAGACTCAACCAAAAAACTGCTAGAACTGATATACAAATTCAGTAAAGTCACAGGATACAAAATCAATGTACAGAAATCTGTTGCATTTCTATATACCAATAATGAAGCAGCAGAAAGAGAAACTAAGAAAACAATCCCATTTACAATTGTACCAAAAATAATAAGATACCTAGGAATAAACCTAAGCAAAGAGGTGAAAGAACTATACTCTGAAAACTATAAAGCAATGATGAAAGAAATTGAAGATGACACAAAGAAATGGAAAGACATTCCATGTTCATGGGTTAATAATATTGTTAAAATATCTATGCTACTCAAAGCAATCTACACATTTAACGCAACCCCTATCAAAATACCAACACATTTTTTACAGAACTAGAACAAACAATTCTAAAATTTATATGGAACCAAAAAGACCCTGAATAGCTAAAGCAACCTTGAAAAAGAAAAGTAAGCTGAAGGCACCACAATTTTGGACATCAAGTTATATTACAAAGCTGTAGTGATCAAAACAGTATGGTACTGGCACAAAACTAGACCCATAAATCAATGGAACAGAATAGAAAACACAGGTATAAACCCACAACTATATGGTCAATTGATCTCCAACAAATCAGGAAAGAATATCCAGTGGGAAAAGAACAGTCTCTCAACAAATGGTGTTGGGAAAACTGGACAGCAACATGTAAAAGAAAGAAACGGGACCACTTTCTTACACCATACACAAAAATAAATTCAAAATCGATTAACAACCTAAATGTGAGACCTGAAACCATAAACTCCTAGAAGAAAACATAGGCAATAACCTCTTCAACATCAGTCATAGCAACTCTTTTCTAGGTATGTCTCCCGAGGCAAGGGAAACAAAAGGAAAAATGAACTATTGGGACTATATCAAAATAAAACGCTTCTGCACAAGGAGGAAAACAATCAACAAAATTAAAAGGCAACATATGGTATGGGAGAAGATATTTGCAAATGACTTATCCAATAAAGGACTGATACCCAAAATGTATAAAGAACTTATAAAATTCAAGACCCAAAAAACAAATAATCCAATGAAAAAATGGACAGAAGACATGAACAGACATTTCTCCAAAGAAGACATGCTGGTGGCCAACAGACACATGAAAAGGTGCTCAGCATCATTCATCATCAGGGAAATGCCAATCAAAACCACAATGAGACATCGTCTCACACCTGTCAGAATGGCTAAAACCAACAAAACAAGAAACAACAAGTGTTAGCAAGGATGTGGAGAAAGGGAAACCCTCTTGCACTATTGGTAGGAATGCAAAGTGGGGCAGCCACTCTGGAAAACAGTATAAAGTTTCCTTAAAAAGTTGAAATTAGAACTACTCTACTATCCAGCAATCACACTACTGGGTATTTACCCCAAAAATACAGAACACTAATTCACAGAGATAAAGAGATACTTGCATCCTTATGTTTATAGCAGTATTATTTACAATAGCTAAGATATGGAAGCAACCCAACTGTCCTTCGACTGATGAATGGATAAAGAAGCTGTGATACACACACACACACACACACACACACACACACACACACACACACACACACAGTGGAATATTACTCAGCCATTAAAAAGAATGAAATCTTCCCATTTGCAATGACATGGCTGGAGCTAGAGATTATTATGTTAAGTGAAATAAGTCAGAGAAAGACAAATACCATATGATTTCAATCATATGTGGAATTTAGGAAACAAACCAAATAAACAAAGGGAAAAAGAGAGAGAGGGAGGGAACGGGGGCAGCGGGGAGAGAGAGAGAGAGAGAAACCGAGAAACAGACTCTTAACTATAGAGAACAAACTGAAGGTCACCAGAGGGGGTGGGGGGAAGGGTGAAATAGGGAATGGGGATTAAGAAGTGTACTTGTCGTGAGGGACACCAGGTGTTGTATGGGTGTTGAATCACTATATTGTACACCTGAAACTAAACTAATATAACTAATTGGAACTAAAATAAAAATGTAAAAAAAAAAGGGAAATATGTAGTACAATAAGAAAGCCCAATAAACAAATTCTGTGTAATTTGGGCAAATTCACATATAACATGGAGATAATTTCTAACTTTCAGGGTTACTAGGGGCATTGGCCTGTTAAGCACCTATCATAGTATTGGCCCACAGTAGACCTTCAGATAATAGTGCTTTTTTTCTTGTGCTTTAATACTGATTTTTTTTCTTTGATGATCTTAAGACTAGTATCTCACTTTTACATTTTCCTAGATGCAGCCTTCTGCCAAAGCTGACAATGAGAAGACCTGGCAAGAGATATCAGATGAGATCAAGAGGATATTTAAGGCTGCTGTAAAACTGTTACATGAAAAGGGGAAAATGAAATATAGCCAAGCTAAGAGGTACCTGTTCTCAGGTAATTTTTACACATCCTCGGTAAACTAAGGAACAGATAAGTAATAGGTGCATTCACTGCTTCCATTTTATGGGTCTACAAGTTTAATTTCATTTACTGCCCGATGAAATTTAATTTTTCTAAATATTTCCTTCTCCTCAAGAGGCAAGTGTTCTTTTCTTTTAACCAATAGATAAGCCTTCACTTAATTTGAAGACTTCGCCAGAAAACGTGATTTTATTTTTTTGTTGTTTTTTTTTAAGATTTTATTTATTTATTTAACAGAGAGAGAGATAGTGAGAGAGAGAGCACAAGCAGGGGGAGCGAGCGGGAGACGGGGAAGCAGGCTTCCCGCTGAGCAGGGAGCCTGATGTGGGGCTCAGTCCCAGGACCCTGAGGTCATGACCTGAGCCGAAGGCAGACACCCTGAAAATGTGATTTTAAAGAAGTCAGAGGAGGCTGCCTGTATTAGACCAGACTCTGCCAATGTTCTCAGTTCATTCATTCATTCTGTTCATTCATTCATTTACTCACTCACTCAGCAAACATTTATTGAGTGCCTGCTATGTGCCAGGCACTGGGCATACAACAATGAACAAAAAGGCAAGGTCTCTCTCTCTCTTGGAACTTATATTTTAGTGCGGGGAAAATAAATGATATGCAAGTAATCAAATAAATGAACAGGATCATTTCAGAAAGGATAAGCAATATGAACAAACAAGACACAGTAATAGGGGCTGATGAAGGATATGGGGGTCCAAATGTAAATGGAGTGGGCAGTAAGGAGAGGACTTTGAGTTGAATGACAGAGTCAGAGCCCGGTGTGCTCTATCTCAGGGAGAGAATTCCAGGCAGAGGGATTACCAGAGTCAAGATCCCTGCTTAGTAAGTTCCAGGAGCAGGAAGAAGGTGAAGGTAGCCAGGCCTGGGGAAGGAAAGATGAAGCCATACTAAGAGCCTATGTTTTATTCTGGGTAAGCTGGGAAGCCCCTGGAGGTTGAGAAATAAAGAAGTAAGACAGTGGCAGGATCTAATTTAACCTTAAAATAAAAATCCACTGAGCAGAGACTCATTTGTCAGCCTTTCTCAGCCATAGAAAGGAGGCTTTATTTTTAAAGGACGCACAGGAAATCACAGAGCTGAAGGAATACGTCAGTCGTACTTTCCAGGGGACAAATACTACTGGGTAAGAGTAATCAGATATATAACATTTATTTTAAAACTTGATAGTGAAGGGGCACCTGGGTGGCTCAGTAGGTTAAGTGCTGATTCTTGATTTCATGATCTCGTTGCGGGGGCGGGGAGGGTGTCGTGAGATTGAGTGGGTCATTGCGTTGGGCTCTGTGCTCAGCGGGGAGTCTGCTTAAGATTCTCTCTCCTCCCTCTGCCCCTCCCCTGACCCTCTAAAATAAACAAATAAATACAATCTTAAAAATTGATAGTGAAGAATGATTGAGGAAAAAGCAATAGCACTTGGGTTTTCAGATTGGTTTTGTGAATGGCATGACAAAGCAAAAACCTAAAAGGCACTCAATACCATTCTCCCTGTATATGGGTACTTCAAGCTAGGGCAATTGTATGTAATTTTGACAAATTCATTCTCAACAAACTATCAAAAATTAGGTCTTTTTTTTTTAAAGATTTTATTTATTTATTTGAGAGAGAGAGAGCCCATGAAAGGGGGGAGGGTCAGAGGGAGAAGCAGACTCCCTGCTGAGCAGGGAGCCCGATGTGGGACTCGATCCCGGGACTCCAGGATCGTGACCTGAGCCGAAGGCAGTCGCTTAACCAACTGAGCCACCCAGGCGCCCCCCCAAAAAAAATTAGGTCTTATTTTAGGTGTCCCTGAAAATATTAAAACTGGCAATAATAAGTACCATCTTTAGAATATACAGACTGACAAATATCCTTGTTCCTTTGGGATTTTTTTAACCAATTTTGAGGCTCTGGTTCTTCAGCTTCATCAAGAACAAAACTACTCTGGTCCTAAAAACGTGCTGTATTTGAAGAAAATGCCCAGAGCAAAAGCTTTCCTATTCTTTTTTTTTTAATATTTTATTTATTACTTATTTGACAGAGAGAGAGGGATCACAAGCAGGGGGAGCAGCAGGCAGAGGGTGAGGGAGAGGCCCTGGGATCATGACCTGAGCTGAAGGCAGACGGTTAACCAACTGAGCCACCCAGACACTCCAAAGCTTTCCTATTCTTGATGTAAGAGACCCCAGTTTGGGAGAGCATCCTCTTATGTAGAATCATACAGTTCCAGTGTTCAAGTATTTCACTGGCAAACACTTTCTCCTAATTTTCTCTACACTAAAAAACTCTGTCCATGTGGCCAGCCATATAAAGATTAAGATTTTATTTATTTATTTATTTATTTATTTATTTATTTATTTATTTATTTGACAGAGAAAGAGAGAGCAAGCAAAGGCAGGGGGATCCCAGGACCCTGGGATCATGACCTGAGCCAGAGACAGCCATTTAACCAACTGAGCCATCCAGATGCCCCTAATTTTTCACACTTCTACTTTCTCCTTTATAAATAACAGGAGATGAAGAGAAATAAAATAGACCCCAAAATAGTGCCCAACTGTGAACATTAAAACTGAATGGTCTCAGGGATAGTAGTTTTGGGGATTTATGTCTCATGAATGATAGTTGCCAGGGCTGGAACTCTCC
This sequence comes from Zalophus californianus, assembly GCF_009762305.2. NCBI lineage: Eukaryota > Metazoa > Chordata > Mammalia > Carnivora > Otariidae > Zalophus > Zalophus californianus. The sequence continues at coordinate 30,927,999 of NC_045596.1, forward strand.
TAATGTTATCTTCATCGGGTGCCATGACCAGTTAACCTTTAGGATATTTAGAAAAATGCAAGGACAGAAAACAAATATGGTATTCTGGTAAGGAAGGGGAAGTTTATAATATTTATAGATCAATAAATATCAGAAATTATCAATAAAAGTCCCCCAAAATCATGAGGATGCACTTGGCTTCTAGAAAGAACTCTAGAGTTGACTTTGTCTCACATGATTCATTTATTCAGGTATATTTATTAAGTCTATACCATCAACAGGCATTCTTACGTACAGCCTCTTTTTTTCACCCTGAGCCAAGCTTCGCTGGGTTCTACCAACTTGGTCTGTCTCTATGTCTTCTTACAAAGCATTTATAATCAACACTCCTGATTGGCACATGCTTTCCATAGCGATGGTAACAATGGCAGTTATGTTACAGTTGATTTGTTTCCTGGGAGTCAGAGGTGATGGTGCAATCTCTGGTTATCATCAATTAGGTATACAAACTATAGGTTGACACTTCCTTTCTCATGATCCACAGAAGGTAACACCTGGTTCGTCCAGGGTGCCTCTCAGCATGTTGCACAGATGGCTGGAAAAGAGATGAGCCAAAGGCTGCTTTCTGCAGATTTCCTACATCTTGCCTCATCTACATTACAAGTTCTTACTCTTGTAAAAAGAAGAGTAGATATCTATTGTATAAACTCCTTTGACTGGCCTCCTTAACCAACTTACCTCATCAAAACCCTTTGTAGGGGCGCCTGCGTGGCTCAGTCGGTTAAGCTTCTGCCTTTGGCTCAGGTCATGATCCCAGGGTCCTGGGATCAAGTCCTGCATCCGGCTCCCTGCTCGGCGGGGAGCCTGCTTCTCGCTCCGCCGGCCACTCTCCCTGCTTGTGCTTTCCCTCTCTCTCTCTCTGACAAATAAAATCTTAAAAAAAAAAAACAAAAAAAACCCAAAAAAACAAAACCCTTTGTAACGTGGACTGGTGACCATGGCACGGCTCACTCCACGCTGGTGGCTATAAACAGATCTTTTTTACTTGAGTCATTGCTTTTGATTGAGGGCTATCATTCCTGAAAAAATTATTATCATGAGAGTCCTAAAAGGCACCATTTAAAATTACAGTTCCCACCTTCCTTAATAGTTACTGTAGAGAACACATGCAAGTTCTGGGTTTTGTTTGATGTTCGAGTTGGGCCGGCACATTGAAATGTTTTCAGTTTCTGGCCAGCCCGGCCCTGCATACTCAAGGCCCACCCCAGCCCCCCCTTCTTCTATCCGACTGCTGCCTAGTAGGCACCTCCTTAAGAAAGCCTTCCCTGACCTCTCCTAGTGGGGTAGCCCTCCTGATTGTTTGCTTTCATTGTACCATGTTATTCTCCTTCGCGGGACTAAAAACAATCATTAAACATGCATTATGGGACTCTGAGACTCACGTCCACCATCCTCCAGTGGACTGCAAGCGCTGTAATGGCTTTTTCGCTCAGCATTATCTGTTTTCTCTTCCCACTATATCCTGAGTAACCAGCAGCATGCCTAGCACATAGTAGACACTCAGTTAAGACCAACTGGATGAAGGAAAGCAGGGGGAGTGAGGGGAGGCAGCCAGTTTTAAAAGATTGCTTGCCTTAAAGTTCATTGCCATTGGTTTAATTATTTTATTCCTTCTTATTTTTCCTCCATAAAATCATGCATCAGTGATGTTTTTGTTACTGATGCTCCAGTTTTAAATGTTCTTATGGGGCCTCAATGATTTATGATGTATATTTACTTGTATGTAAGCCAATGTGTTGTCTGACCCAGTTTATCTTTGAAGAAATACATTTACATATTAAGTCATTTTTCTGTACCTGCTTTGGTAGATATAATGGAATTTAACAGTGATATGGAAAATTCAGACTGATCACTGATCAGAACATGATTAGATGTTGAACATGATTTGTATTACTATTTACACATATCTGTCTGGGGTATAGTGCATCCTCAAACAAAATAGTGAAGCCACATTGTAAAGGAGACAGTGACAAGGAAGAAGTCAGCGAGATGCGTCATTTGGCCTCTTCCTCATTCTTTACTGGTCTCTGTTGGTTCCTGCTCTTCGCTATTAGAACCCCTTAAGTCTGAGAGAGAAACTAAACAGGAGCTTAAAAGAATCAACTATAAACTCAGTATGCTTTCTTTTTTATGCCTATATTCAAGCTCTCTCTCTCTGACTGGGGAGGAAATTAATTTTAATTAAAACCCATTGTACTGGGTTCCTGGCTGTTTAGGAAAAGAGAGATAAGAAATTAAGGAATTAAGAAATTAATCTACAAAAGAGTCTGCTACCCACTGCAAGCAAAATAATCTCCCCCTGGTGACTTGAGAGATAAGTACTGGGGGTGTGGGCCCGCTGCTTCTTTGTTCTAGACAATAAACCCCATGCCACATTTTCTTTCAGCGATAGAGGACGAGTTTGACTTTGCTCTAGGAAAGCAAACTCCAGCATTCCTAAAGAAGTGTGTTTGCTACATTCGGAAAATTGCTAACATTGAGCGTTTTGTGAAAATCCCGGAGATGGGAAAATACATGGATATCACTGGAACAGAACCAAGGATTATGCGGGATGCAGAAGCCCAAGAGAAGCTGATAAAACTCAGGGATGAATTTATTCCAACTATTGTTGCATCATCTAATCTGAGAGTGTACACATCTGTTACTCATTGTGACATGAAACTGGGCTATTCCCAAGAAATAGAAAATCATTACATAGAAGGACTTGGTAAACAATTTTATGAGGACATGATTGATATCATTCAGGCAACCGTACAACAGAATTTTGACACTGAAACCGACACGCTCTATGATGAAATCCTTCAGCATTCCTCATTATGTAAGACGTACGCCTCCTTCTACGAGTATAAATGTGAATCTCTCAACATCGTGCATAAATACGTTCTGCCAAGCAAAACCGGGCACATCAACCCTCTCGTCATATATGGTGGACCATGCACTGGGAAGACCCTCCTGCTAGCTGAAGTAGCAAAGAAGGTGAGAGCCTTTTCTTTCGCAAGCTTATTTGTAAAAATCCTTTACTTTGGGGAAAAGATAAACTGGTCAAAATTCATTTCCGTTTTCTGTGTTTTCTTCTGAATTATAATTAGTCTTTTTGGAAAGGATACTTTGGTGTTTCTCTTATGCTGGTATAATGGTCATACTGAAAGAAAAAAGCACTTGGGATACAGTTAGAGAACAGCTTTATTTTTTCTCTCATTGGTCAAACTTCTGTTGTGGGGCTAGTTCCCATTTGGGTGGAAACCAGGGCAGATCTCACAGCTCTTCTCATCCCTCTCAGCAAAGACAAGCCTTCCTATCACTCTGGACCCTAAGTCATTCACAGTTCAGCAATTAAATCTGTCCAATCGAAAATGGTAATTAAAACTTGAGTTTATGTTTCTCTCCCACAGCTGAGGCTCACATAAGCAAGGTACCTGCCATGGGAAATGGGGATGTGGTCATCTTCTCCTTCCTTCACCACATAGCACTTCTTCCCCTCTGTCCCCAACCCCAAGCACATGATCCCTGTAGGGCTGTGACTCCTATAGGGTTGTGGCTTCAGGGAAGTAGGAAAGATAAGGTGGCCAGAAAGTTCTCACATGACCAGTGCTGTTCTGAAAACTGGACTCCACACTCTGTGATCTTGGCAGGCATTTAAAGCTGCTTCCTAGGGCGCCTGGGTGGCTCAGATGGTTAAGTGTCTGCCTTCGGCTCAGGTCATGATCCCAGGGTCCTGGGATCAAGTCCCGCACTGGGCTCCCTGCTCTGCGGGGAGCCTGCTTCTCCCTCTGCTTCTCTCTCTCTCTCTCCCCCTCTGAGTCTCATGAATAAATAAATAAAATCTTTAATAAATAAACAAACAAACAAATAAATAAATAAATAAATAAAGCTGCTTCCTAGTTCCTCTGAGGCCTTTTTCTAGTTTCCTGGATGTCCTTTCCCTCCTGCCTCCCCTGCCCTGTCCTCCCTGAGCATCTTGTCTTACCTACAGTTCTCCAAACACAGGGGGATGCATTTCTTTTTCCCCAGCTGGTCACTTCCATGGCTCCTAGACACCCAGCCACACACTTCTAGTACCTTTCTGCCAAGATCCACAGCCCAGCAAGCTCCCTCAGACAGGACCTGAGGAAAACAGAACCAACAAAAACCTCTGTCAGCTCAGTCTTGCCAGTGGCCCACATGTGACACATGGGAAGCACTTGGGAATTTTTTGCCCTAGGAAACAGCAGCTCTCCATCCCTCCTCCACCCAAAGAGCTAGCCAGCCTTGTCAGTCAACCTCCATATTTCTCAGGTGTTTGAGGACATCTGTCTCCCTGTCTCTCCAGCTCTAGTGGAGACCCTGTCAGTGGTCCATTGCAGCCCCTTTCCCGAGGTGAGAAGTGAGGACATCTCTCAGCCCTGCCCTTTGGGAGTGGATGGTAACAGATATGACCCACAGCACCCTAATCTCCAATGTTTTTCTTGGCCTCTTGAAACTCCTTTTTAGGCTGGAGCTGGGTAGTCCACTAAAGGTAGCAAAACTGGTTTTCACAACTCCCTTACAAATCTTGCATGATGGTGTGGAACCTCACCCTGGGTCTATTGTCTTGGCATGTCAGTCTAAACTGGACTAAACTAGTTCCAGTATACCCTCCTGTTGCACTGGATGTCCAGGTCTGGTAGTTTATTTTATCTTGGTGTTACCTCAGAATCTCTATATTGTTCTTCCTGTGCTTATTCTTTCAAGAACAGAGCTTTCTTTAACTTTGCGAACACTCTGGTCATCTGTCGTGTGCTATCACAATCTCAGGGAGGTCATCTTGAGGACAAGAACAGGGACAGTTGTGTTGTACCTTACGTGGGGATTAGGTTTCAAATTAAGCTCACAGGCAAAGATCTGGTGTATTAACTTACTTTTAAAAAGTCCCCAGGAGGGGCGCCTGGGTGGCTCAGTCGGTTCAGCATCTGCCTTCGGCTCAGGTCACGATCCCAGGGTCCTTCGATCAAGCCCCGCATTGGGCTCCCTGCTCAGCGGGGAGCCTGCTTCTCCCTCTCCTGTTCTCCCTGCTTGTACGCTCTCTCTCTCTCTGTCAAATAAATAAATAAAATCTTAAAAAAAAAAAAGGTCCCCAGGAAAGTTAATTTACCATTTCTTAATATGCCAAGCCCAGCTGCGGGTTGTTGTTGTTCTTCTTCTTCTTCTTCTTTTTTAAAATTTTTATTTATGAGAGAGAGAGAGGAGGGAAAAAGAATCCAAAGCAGACCCTGCACTGAGTATGGAGCTGGACACAGGGCTCAATCCCACAACAGTGAGATCATAACCTGAGCCGAAACCAAGAGTCCAGCGCTTAACAGACTGAGCCACCCAGGCGACCCTGGTGTTTCTTTTAGTGTTAAATGACATAGTTCTTTTTTAATGGAACACCAGATGAAGTGGCAGGCTTACATTTAGGAGCCCTGTTGCATCAAAATAAAGTGTGTGTCTGTGCGTGCATGTGTGTGTGTGAACACTAATTTGTATGTGAATCTTCAAACTTCAGAATTGTTCCAAGTCAACAAGACAACAGTACAAAGAGCACATGGAAGCTGAAATCTAATGAGAAAACATCCACGTAACACCATTTCACCTTCATTCTAGGGCTTTTTGCCTCCGGAAGAGGGAAGGGTAAAGTCGTTGGAGGGGCAAATGTTGTTGGACTTGACTATATTCACTGTGATGCAAGTCCATGTGCCGTAGCAGGGGAGGTACAGAATTGTGTGGAATGTGCTGATATCCCTGTACAGATCAACGGACCCCGCAGAGCAGGGGTGGTGACAGTCGAGTTGGTCAAGTTGAGAAATGGTTTTCTGAGCTCTAACTCTTCTGGATATTTTGTCCAACCACCAGAGTGTGTCTATTCACAGTCCAGGTCTCTGGTCCACAAGAAGCCTCATCTGTTTCCAGGTCCCTTGCCTCTCTCCTGCAGAATGTTGTCCCACCAATGACAACCTGTGCTCTCTTTGTGACTTCATGTCCCTGTGAGAATGCAGGGAGATGTCTCATGTTTATCTCGAGGTTATCTCCTCCGTGCTCAGCATTTTCATGGACACGAGCTCATGATCAGAGGATCGCTCTACACATTCAATAACACGTGACTGGGGGAAGAGAGGACAATACATATAATCATCATAAGCAATTCACGTAGGGATGAAATATCATGTTCTGTTTCTGATTTGCCACGGAAGGACAGTTGTAGTAGGATGGCAGGATTATCTTCCTCCATATTGGCTTCAAAGGTTGGGGCTAAACAGTAAATTGCTTCTTTTCCTTAATTGCTACATTTTTTTTTCCTAAACTTACTCATGCCTTAACCTGAACTACATCTTGAGGAACCAAGTTTCATAAACTTGCTTCCTCACAAATAAAATTCATCCTTTCCTAAGCAATATTCTTGGTGAATTCCATGGATTACTGAAAGACATTATCTCCCTAAAAATAGACAGGGATTTTTTTTATACTTTGATCATACCCCTTCTCGTCCTCGCCTTTCCAGCCAGAGACATACTAAATTTAACAGCCCCCTCATATATGCTAACTCCTTCACTCTACAATTTGAAAAACAAAAACAAAAAAACCCTCCAGCTTTGTCTCTTGGTAACTGCTTAACTCTGAGCAAGTCATTTATCCAGGCTGGACAGGTTTCCTCTTCTGTTAAATGGTACTATAATCCCATCTGCCCTACAGGGAAGTGATGTGAGGACTGATAACTGACGGTTAATATATAGTGAGCTGTCTGTTATAAAACATAAAGCTTAACGTTTTAGCCAGAATTATACAGATTTTTATGACAATGGTAAATAATCATAAAGATGACCCTATAGCACCACAATATAGTAAAATGCCTCTGAATCATTCAGGATTCTATTCAGTATTTTAGTACTATTTTTATCACATTCTAATTAGCTAGGAATTTGATCAGCCTTATGTGATCTCAATTAGTGAAAACATTTGACTCAATATAATGCGTAAGTCACTACTTAATCTATTCATTAAACAAATACTTACTAAGCACCTACTGTGCACCAACAAACCATGCCAGGAAACAGGATTCAGTGAGGAAAAGCTGACCATACTAGATATGCAGATTTACTGTTTATGAAATCCTTTGTCACTTTTAGAATACAACAAGCTAAGTGCTGCCTTGGGATTGAATAAGACTATTATCACTATTTTATTACCTTCAGTAGAGTGATCCTGAGGATCTCATCTATAGATATTGGTGCATGAGTTTTGTGACAGCTTTTTGATCTTCTCAGGTTTTCCCATTCCCTGGTTCTAGGCCACTTTCTGCATGGTCAGGGTTACCAGAAGTCTGACCTCTAGAGAGAGGAAATGCTGTGTATGCGACCATGTGAATATACATTACCGTTCTAAACACTACCTCTATGTTTTAGGCCTATGGCTGGCTTCATGAAGACACAGGACCAGAATCTGACCCAGTAGTCGTCATGAGATTTCTAGGAACCACAGACATGAGTACTGACCTTAAGACTCTCCTTCTAAGTGTTTGTGAACAATTGGCAGTCAACTACCGGTGTCTGGTTCAAAGCTACCCTAAGAAGATCCATGACCTCCGAGACTTATTTATAAACCTTTTGAACGAGTCTTCATTGCAGAGACCTCTAGTAATAATATTCGATGCCCTAGAGCAGCTCTCAGAGAGTGACGAGGCCAGGAAGCTTTGGTGGCTCCCAGCTCACCTTCCCCGCTTCGTACGAATAGTCCTGTCCACACTGCCCAACAGACATGGGATCCTGCAGAAACTGAGGTGCCTTATCCACGAAGAAGCCAACTACATCGAGCTGATTCCCCGGGACCGGAAGATGTGCAGCCAGGTCCTCAAACACCAGCTGTTGCGGGTCAAAAGGAAGGTCACATCAGGTCAGCAGATTTATGTGAACAATGCATTCTCCAAGTGCACGCTGCCCATGTTTGTGAACCTGACCTTCAGGGAGGTGAGATGTTGGAGATCTCACAAAGACGTCGATGAATCCTCCCTCTGTGTCACGGTTCACGAAAGTATAGAGCAGCTATTCTGGTCCTTGGAGAAGAAGTGTGGTCAGAAACTGGTCTCCAGGGCTCTCGGTTACATCACCATGGCCAAAATAGGTTTGAGTGAAATGGAACTGGAGGATGTGTTGGCCCTAGACAACAGTGTGATGAATGAGCTCAATGAGAACACTAGGCCCAGCAATCCCCTGAGAGTACCTTATCTGTACATTGCGAGGCTCAAGGAGGGTCTCAGTGGATACTTAATAGAAAGACATGTGAAGAACGTCACACTCTTGGTCTGGGCCAATAGACACCTGCAGCTCATAGCCCAGAAGTTGTATCTGCAGGACGACAGTAACCTGCGCGAAATGCACACCATCCTGGCAGATTACTTTCTGGGAGTCTGGTCAGGGGGCAGGAGGAAAGCTTTCTGCCTTGAAGACCCCTACTTGAATGGCTGCCTTGACTTGGAGAGCAGAAGTTTGCTTGAGGAAGAGAAGCACTTCATGGAACAGGCTTCCTTTGACAGGCAGGCTCCAGACCAGCCCTGGGTTTTCCAGTGTAATCCACTGGAGCCTGACATCTTCTTTGTCAATCATCGGAAAATGTCTGAGCTCTTGCACCACCTGACAAGGTGTGGAAAAACCGATGACCTGCTTTACGGGATCATCATGAACTTCAGCTGGCTTTATACCATGATCAAAATCGGCCAGTTCGACAAAGTGCTCTCAGACATTGAGCTGGCTTACAACTACTCGCAAGAGAAGGAGCTGAAGTTCCTGGCTAGCACTCTCCGCGGCATCAAAACCAAGGTCACTACGTTTCCGGGCTCTCTTTCAGCAGAGCTTCAGCAAAGGCTGCTGCCTGTTGTAAGTTCCCTGCCCAAACTTAGACACCTCCTTTTAGAATGTGACAAAGATGGGCCCAAATATTGCTCCATTGTGCCATTACATTCATCCATGGATGTGACATACAGTCCAGAGCGTCTCCCCTTGTCCTCTAGTCACCTGCATGTCACCGAGATTCTGCCTACATGTAACCCCAGTACTGTCCTCACAGCTCTAGAAAATGGCTCCATCAGCACGTGGGATGTGGAAACCCGTCAACTCCTCCGGCAAATCACCACAGCCCAGTCTGTCATCCTGGGCATGAAACTCACCAGTGACGAAAAGTATCTTGTGGTGGCTACGACAAATAACACCTTGCTGATTTATGACAATGTAAATTCTTGTCTTCTGTCTGAAGTGGAAATCAAAGGCACCAAGCACGGAAGCGGCTCCACCTACATCAATGGATTTACACTGTCTGTCAACCACGCCCTCGCATGGCTTGAAGCCAGCAAAGATGTCACTGTCATCGATCTGCTCTACGGGTGGCCCCTTTACCAGTTCCACTGCTGGTACGAAGTGACCTGTGTCCAGTGCTCTCTGGATGGCATGTATGCTTTCTGTGGACAGTACCTGAACACCACCACCATATTTCATTTAGGGAGTGGAGAAAAGTTATGTACGGTGACATCTGAATTTTCAGGTGGGTTTGTGAAGTTTCTTCTTATCTTGGACATGGCTCAAGAAATGGTAATGGTGGACAGCGAGGGAGGCCTTTCGGTTTGGAATACTGAGGACATTTCCAATCCCCAGCTGACTGACGACTTTGACTGCCGAAGAGAAGACAGCGAGGTGGTCAGCATTGAACTTTCGGAGGACCAAAATGCGATTCTGATCTGTAAAGCCCTCAGCATTGAGCTCTTAGATACGGGCATGTGGAAGGTGGCTGAGAAGTTCAGAGCTAAGCACAACGAACGTTTTATTTCTGCTGTGCTGTCCAAAAACGGAGACTGCATCATCGCGACCATGGAAAATACCTCAGCTGTGTTTTTTTGGAGGCGGGACACAGGACAATGTATGGCGAGCTTACAGGAAATCTCAGGTACCATAGTCAAGCTGGTGAAATCCAGTCACCATAATATGCTGCTCTCTTTATCAACCAGTGGTGTTCTTTCCATCTGGGATATAGATATAATCACCGCTATGTCCAACATAGATAAGACTGGGAAACCCATTCAAAGCCTGGTGTTACCTGCCAGAGGGGAAATCATTTATTCCCTCGATGGCTCGGATTGTGTCCACAAGTGGAACTTCAGCAGTGGGTTCCTTGAGGCAGTATTCAAACATGAGGGCATAGTCGAGCACTGCGTGCTGACGTCCTCTGGAGATGTCATGGTGACATCAGATGACAAAAGCAGCCAGTACGTCTGGCACACCAGCAGCGGGGAGAACCTCTTCCGAATTAACGGGCAGAGAATATCTCAGCTGCTAATTACGCACAATGACCAGTTTGTGGTCTCTCTCTGTGAGGAAAATGCCTCCAGGGTTTGGAGACTGGCCACAGGCCACAGGGTCTGCAACATTTTGACCACCCTGCAGAATGCCTTTATAACCTCCGCAAATACTTTCGTGGTGGGAATGACGAAAAGCAAAGTGCTGGCTGTCAGTCTCTGGACAGGAAGCATCACCAAGAAATTTTGCTGTGAAGATGGCACCACCATTGTGAATTTTAAGTTGATCCCCGACTGCCCTGACATCATTGTGTTCATCACATCAGCCGAGACAGTGAATATCTGGAGTCTGACGGATGAAGTCATCTGTCGCCGTGTGCAACTTCCAAACAACTTCTTGAAAAATCTGGAGGATTTCGAGATTTCTCCCAATGGCAAGCTAGGCATTATATCCAGGGGAGATGAAAATATCAATGTGCTGGATTTACACAGTGGCAAATTACGGGTGGTTCACGCCTCTGGGGTCATCTGGAGGCAAAGGCTCTCTCGAGATGGTCGCTACCTGGTATACATTTGCTTCCGAAATGGGGAGGAGGGGGATGAAAACGGTGCAGTATCCAGTTTGATTGTAATGAGACTGGCTGACGGCAAAAATATCGGTGCCTGCTCCCTTTACAAAACACCAACTTTTCTCGCCCTCTCACAGAGGCACCTGAACATCATAGTGGGTTTTGACGACGGGAGTATAGGGATATACACAGTGGTAGACCGTGTAGACGCAGCCCTGAAAATTAAAATTGCCACTTCAAATAGCAGACAGATTTTCAACAATGCGACACAGTCATCCAGGCCAAAGTGTAGTCGTTACTGTTTTAAAGTGTCTGTGGATTGCCTATGGAGAGAGTCTACCGAGGTCTTTGCGAGAGACAGTCCCATCACGGTGAGTGATTCCACTGAGCCCAATGAGGCGACACCATCCAAGAAACACAACCCTTGCTATGACCGGGTGTGCTCCGCCCTGGAATCCAGGGGCCACAGCTACGCCCCTGACAACTGACAAAACATTCTTCTTGCTCAGCAGACATGCGCGATACACACGCACAAGGGAGAAAAAAAAAAGTATCTTCTGTCTCCCAAATGATAAACTACTCCTTTCTTTAAAGACAGGAAAGATGCTGGAGTTCAAGTGTTAACATGCTTGTCAAAAAGACAGAAATGTGAAATCGGCTTTGAGTTGGCTCTTTTTGTCAAAGTTAATCCAGGAATGACACCTTGGCAGAGCATTTCTAAAAATGGTGTTTAACCGGCTACGTCAACTGGGAGCTAGGAGATATTTTTCACGTTAGCTGCATGGGAAGCAACAGCATAACTCATTCCATGGGTTCAGAAGACAGAGCTAGAACTATATCCAGACCCCTTGGACTGGACTTCGTTCTACAGAAATCGTTTGAAATTGTGAACACAAAGAGCTGTTTGACCTCCAATGATGGTGTGGCCATAAGTAAACACAGCCTTAATCTCTCCTTACATTTTACAATCCTGACAACTGTGTAAACCCAGTCTGCAGATGGAAGGTCAAAAGGTGCAAAATCACGTAACAAAAATGCCCCCTCGTACTCCCAGTTTCCCAGGAGAAAGGACGTGAGAGGTAAGGCCACAAACTGGACTGGGCACAAGAACTTAGTACCACCCTCCTAGGGCTACTGAGCACGCAGTCAGTCTTCATTAGGATACAGTTGAGACAGTTGCATGCAAGGGTTTCTGTATAACGGAACATGCGATTTTTAAACTACTTCCCGGGCTGCAAGAGAAACACATTTAATAGGAAACCAGAGTCTTTTCGTGTGTTTTTGAAATGCCTCTTTGTGCTAGAAGTTAAAGCGGAATTACAGAAAGGGCATTATAGATTTGATAAGACATCTGTTCATTTCCATCATTGTACTAACAAAAGTCTGGGCTATTCAGTCAATTGTATGGAAGCATACATTATTTCCTAAATCCCTGCGGTAAATCTTAACAGAAAGAAAGCTTTCTTGACATGTCATCTACGAAATACTGAAGACATTTGCCTTATTCTCATTCCTCCTCTCTCCTGTGTAAAATGCAGACAGACGACCAAATACTCGGGGACAAACTGAATATGCCTGTCTTTGTGCTAAAATATTCCATATCTTAAGGGTGTCCAAAGGTTCTTTCTTGTCCCTGTTTGTAATCACTTTCTTACTTCCCCACAGTGTATGTAGGCTTCTTCCTCTGTCACCCTTTCTGCTGGAGGGCTCCTCGGGGCCTTTATAGTCTTATCCGTTTCAAAGCAGAAGCTGTGAAATGGTATTAAATACTTTTTAAAAACACTACTTCACCTTTTTAAAAGAAAATATCACATCCCAAAAGGGGGAGAGTGATTTTTCTTCCTTCCATATCCTCCACATGGCATGTCCTTGGATGACTTTTCAAAGGGTGTCAGAAGCACTGGTTTGCTTTGGAGAGTGACAGGAGTGACTTGTGGCGGCAGAATGATGACCAAGGAACTGACGTGCTCTCAACCCAGCTCGGCCACGAACTCTTCGCGCAGGCAGATCTTTAGCCTCTCCGCTGTATTGTTTTGTAAGCTGCAAAATAAAGGGAGTGATAGCTTCTGCTCTAGCCCTTATAGGGATGTTGGGGAGCAATGTGAGGAAGAAGACAGCGACAGCTTGATTGTTTTTGCAAATGGGAGAAGCAAAATGATCTGATCCAAAGGGAATCCAAGTTCATTGCATTTCACTTTGGAAAGCAGTTTCACATGAAAGCATACAGAGATGGGATTCAGACATAACACCCCACTCCGTGGTGGAAGAATTTTTTTCAGTATGTTCCTCCTGGCCTAGCTACCAGCCGGAAAGGGGGTAGCCCAGCGAAGGCTTAGCCCACGTAGAGATCACCTGGAGTTGATTGTATGAGTCAATGCTTTTTTTTTTTTTCTTTAGCTCTTCTGTGGCAACACATTCCTACTCCTGTGATTATCAGTTGGACCTCCCTGCCACACATTTCTAAGAATTAAATGCCTAGATGGATTAAATGTAGTGTGTGAATATTCTATGTAACAGCCAATAGAGTTTAACAAGTGACTTGAATGATTTTTCCTAACTTGTTTGCAACTGATAGCTCATATTGAATGTTTTTATGTAAACTTTGTATTGTTGGGAAGAATTACCCAATCAGAGATTTATATTTTCATAAATGTTACATTTAGTTAAATTTTGTTACAGAGTTGTTACACTAGAAAATTATTGCAGTCTTCAAACAATGTACAGTCTTGTGTATGTATTGTTTGTATGAATAAAAGGTAAACTACTTAGATTTGTGGGTTTTTCTTCCCCAACTTTTGCAAGTGTACTTAGAGATTTTTAGTAATAATAATAATTGTTCATGCTTACTGTATACCAGACTCTATTTTTGGAGCCTCGTATGTACTAAGCCATGTGATCTCCACCAAAGCCTTATGAGGTAGGTAACTGTTAGTATTCCAAATTCACAAACGTAACAACCTAGAAACAGAGGTCCAGGGGGAATTGCTGAACAGGATTTCAATATACCATCAATGTGGTTTTGTTACCTTTTCCAAAGCACATAGACTACAGCACTGAATATCCAGTAGGCACTTACTGATAATGGCCTACAAAATGTTTTCCAGCTTGCAGATTAGAGACCAGGTTAGGCTCTAAAGATCAACGGAGGTCTTTGCAAACTCCCAGGAGTTTCAGGTATACCACAACTGCTGATGTATTCATTCCACAAATAGTTATTTGGTCATGCACTTCGCCAGGAATGCAAAGGTTAGTAAAGTAGCTTGTGCCTTCTAGGATCGCACAGTCTTAACAGGAAAACAGGAAACAAGTTCTACGGGTAAGTGCAAGGACAGTGTGCTTCCTTCTGGGGCTTGGGGCCAAGGTGGGAAGAATGATAACCAAGGAGTCATCCCACTCAGAAACTGCCTCCAGGTGAGAGGGCAGGACCAAGGGGGGATCTTCCTCCCATAGGCACCTTTTTCCATTTCTTGCCTCTGGGAACTGAGAATCCACACACACACACACACACACACACACACACACACACACACACCCGCACTCACAAAAAAATTTTTAAACAAGTTAGCAATGGAGAGCTTAAGTGATGATAACTAGGAAATAATCAGATGAAAACTTTGTGTGTAGTTTCATGAAAGTCATTCTCAGAGAAATTTAAAATCAAGACGTTAAAAAATTGAAGAAATCATCTATCTGGTTTCATTTTCATGTGGCTGAGACTTATTTCTGTTTAGAATTTACCCCCCTTGAAAACTCTCCTTAATTCCACCACCCATGCTGGGAATTCCTTCTTGGATTCTAATCTAAATCCTTTAGGTTGAAGGTTAAACCTTCTCTTTCAGTTCTGAGAAAACGTAGAGGAGTGGATTGTCATTGTTTGCATAAAAGCATTTCATATACATGGAGTTTGTTGTTTAACAAACTTAAATATCTTCTTTCCCAGTGTCAAGAATGCAACAAATACCATGTGTTTGCTTTGTCCAAGGCATTATGCTCATGCCCTAGGATGATCTCATAATGAGTCATGCACAACCCCTGCCCTCCAGAATCCTAAAATCTAAAGGAGACACAACTAAATTAGATGTGATACAGATTTTTTAAAAAGTTAATAATAACTGAAATGCAGGTGTTGAGAACACACTACAGAGGAGCAATTAACTCGAACTGGGATTCAAAAGGAATGGCCAAGAGGAGGTGATAGTGGAGGCTTGAAGGACAAATGGAACTTAACTGTCAGAATGTCAAAAAGACACTTCAGGAGAAGGAAGCTCTGTGAGCACAAACAGGGAGAGTCAACATACACTGTGGATGACTACAGATGCTGTGCTGGCTTTTTAAAAACTTTATTCTGGGGGCGCCTGGCTGGCTCAGTTGGTAAAGGATGCAACTTTTGATCTCAGGGTCATGAGTTCAACCCCCACATTAGTCATAGAGGTTATTTAAATACATACATACATAAAGTTTAACTTTATTCTGTAACTCATAGGGAATCGTGGGAAAGTTTTTGAGAAGGGGAAAGACCTGGTTGAAATGGTGTTTTAGAATGACTTAGGCAGTACTATGTCCCATGGATCGGAGATGGAAGAGACCAGAAGCTGGGGACCAGTAAAGAAACTATTTTAAGGATCTGATATAGAAAGTAGAAGATCTTGATCTTAGGACAGCCGTAGTGAGGATGCTAAGAAGAGGCATGATTTCAGGGCTTTAACTGACAGAGTTGTGTGATGAACAAAGGAGAACTCACATAATTCCAGCTCCAATTGAAACTGGGTGGACAGAATTACAGATGTAAAATGAATACATTTAGGAGATGAAGATGAAGGAAATACTGAAATAAAGTTGGACCTAGAGAAATTATAGCTAAAGGCAAAGAATCCAACCCGTTATCTCTTTCTCAAAAATCTAAATAATGCATAAGATGGTGCTTTTTTTTTCATAATATAAGCCAATACCATAAACTTCTTAAAATTGTGGGTCTTCTTTTTTTAGAACCATATTGACAAATTTAGAACTCTATTGACAAATCCCCTCAAACAAATTAGTTTTCCTATCTTCCATGACTCATCGGTTGGAGCGATTTATATGCCAATGAAAACATGAACACACCTAAAACACTAACTGAATCATGGTGTTTCACTCCCTCATGCAGCCAGAAACCACTGGTTTTTCTTCTGTATTTTTCACAAGGGTCCCTTGACAGCTCCATTTGGCATTCCATGTGATGTGCATGAAGTACAGATTACACGTATATGGACATATTGGAGGGTTTCGTTTCAGTGTAACAATATGACAAATAATATAACACCGAATTTAAGATTACCAATAACACCACCATCTCTGGCTTTACAGAATCCCAGCCTTTGATAGATGAAGGTAACTTAGCCAGCAGCTTGAGCATATTCAGAGCAGTGGTTCTCAAACTGGAGTGTATATCATTTGTTAAAACACAGATTACTTCACCCTCCCTATCCCCAATTATTTCAGAATCCGTATGTCGTGGGTAGAGCCCCCAAATCTGCATTTTTACTGAATCCCTCCAGATGAAGCTGATTCCGCTAGTCTGGGAACCACACTTCGAAACCTAAGATAAATACCCATGTCTTTTTGGTCAGAGTAACTTAACTGATAAATGTACCAGTATTCTGTGGACGTTACTAAAGCATCCACTAGAAGTGTGACAAAGGGTTTTATCAGAAAATGATGTAAAATAGCAGAGAACTTCCTTCTAAATCTATCATTTTAAAGCATGCAGCTACTACACGACTGGCAGGATGCCCCCCAAAATGAGTTTACTCCCACAAAGGGTGACAACTGTGTAAATGGGGCTGGAATCCCTAACGTGGGCCCGTTAGAAACTAAGGACAGTATGTCGGTCTTTAAATAATGCTCTGTCCCATTCCGCAGCCGCCTGTTCTATCCTGACTCTCCCTGGATAATTTAAAGGGGAGAGAAGAGGGTAAGCTAGGTGGCGCGGTTGCTTAACACATTTTCCTGTCAATCCCAACTTGGGCGCACAGGTGAAAAGAACTTCCAACAACCAAAGTAGCATTTTCAGGTAAAGCCACCAGCTCTCCACCCACCGTAGGTGCGCGCACCGCAACAAGTACGCGCGTGGAGCCCAGGGGGTGTGGACGCGGTGTTGCAGCCGAGGCTGCAAGAGCCCGGGAAAAGAGAGGGAAGGGGGCGGTGCGGGGGAAGCAGGATCTCGCTGAGCTCCCACTGTGGTGTCGAGGGCGCAGGCGAGTGTGTGCAACTTCCTGGGAGTTCCATCTCGGTAGCGTCCGCGCTGGGTCTCAGACCATCCACTCGGATAGTGCAGGCGGGCGACAGTGTACACACCAGGACGAAACGGAAGAGGCTAGAACTGAGGAGGAACCCCAAACACAAAAATACGGGGTGAGGGGTACAGATCTCTCTGCCAGGGGCCGCAGTGGATCTCCCCACTGACGTCCCGCATCCTAGGAGGCTCCCCTCTCCCTCCAGCACTACGGAAAAGTAGGCACCGAGACGTTACCCCGCGCGGGCCGGCGGTGGGCACGCGAGCCGGCAGTAGCTGCCCGGGGGCCGAGCGCGCCCGGGGACCGCCAGCCCAGCTCCGGGGGGCGCGCGGCCGGAGGCTGCGGGGGCGGGGGACGCGCGCGGCTCGGGGCGCGCAGGTAAAGGGTTACGCGTGCCGGGGAGGCTCGCCCGCGGGCCGCGCCACGTGACGCGCAGGCCCAATGACGGCGCCGGGGCGGCCGCTGCGAGCGCGGCGGGCTCCGGACGGCGCTGAGAAGCTGGCGTTTCCCGGCGCTGCCGCCCGAGGCCGGCGAAGCCATGGGCGCCGCTACCCCGCCGCCGCCGCCGCCGCCACCGCCGCCGCCGCCCCCCGGCCCCAGGTAGGGACGGTCCCCCCGCCCCGCGCGTCGGGCCCCGCCGTGGGCTTGCCTCCTGCCGAGCTCGGCTTTGGGACATTATTTCCCCGATTTCTCTCGCAGGTCGTTTTTCTTTCTTTACTTCCTTCTGGCAGAAAAAAAAAATGGGGCGAGGCAATTCTCAGTTTGATTACTTCGGAAAAGTCACAGAATTCAAAAAGGCACGAAAAGGGAGGCCAAATCCAGCACCGGCGGGGGGCGGGGGGGCCGGCGGGCGGGACTTTTACAAATTCCCCAAACTCAAGACCAGGACAGTTTGGAAAGCTTGGCATTTCAGTGGTGTATGAAACAGTTTTGGTTTTTAAATCCCTAATTAATGAACTTTCAACTGCGCCTTAGAACTTGAGTTGGAAAAACTGCAAGAGATTTTCCCTTATTTCTAAGTGTCCCCCTCCCTCCATTTTTAAGCATCTGAGCGTTTTCGAATAAAACGGAAATGGAATGTTGACCGCCGCTGTTTCTTTGAAATGTCCTTGGTCCCCAGGATTTGCTCCGGTCCGGGTGCTGGCGCCCTGGGTGGCGGTGGGAAGGGGTGGGGCGGGGAGGGTGCAGCGCTGGGAAGCGGCACGTGTTGAAAGAGCGTGCCAGGTGCAAACTGTTAAATGGTCACAAACTGTTTGCTGCATATTTAATAATCAGGCAAGCATCTCCCAGGTCGATTGCTTGGGTCTCATTTGACCTTGGCAGCCCTGATGAGGTGAGATTTTCACAAACCACCACTGAAGAATTTTTCCAATGATATAAGACAGATTTCAAAATCAGTGGGACTTTTTACCCCCTTCCAGGACTGTAACCTTAAAAACAACACAAAAACTCCCCTTAGTAACTTAGTACATTTTATTTTCCACTGTGGTATATAGACTTTTGCCCAGTGAATTTAGAAGTCGGTGTTCCACGAAGTGGTTCAGATCATTAAAGAACAGGGTGTTTTGTTTTCTTCCCGTCATTGTGAGAATTACTGGTGGCGTTTTTCATATGGCTTATAAGTGTCCTGGGTGGCTGTACCCCCGCTGTTGTGAGGAGCAAGGCTGTAGAAACGATGAGAAATGTTTTGAGAGTTGAATCAGAAAGAAATAGAAAGTGGTCGCTGCTTTTAAACACAATAAATTCCGCTTATTCCCACAAAAATATTCCACTTATTTCCACATCTAATCCTCCAGTTAATATTTTAAGGAGACAGATGTTAGAGGTTCTGATGCTAAACACCAGTATCTATAGAACACCTCAGCAGTCGTGAGGCAGGTCTTTGAGACAGTACTTTGAAGCTCTTAAGGCTAAGTAGGACTCTGGGGTTCTTTGTACTTACCTAACGTGTGAAGAGTCAGCTACGGGAAGGTGCCTTGATCCCAGAACAAGAACGGAGCAGACATGAATCCAGGAAGGTGGGCTTGGGTTTATTCTTTGCTCACTCACTGTTCCTCCTGGTCCTGCTCTTTCTGTTCAGCAAGTATGTGATAAGTGCCTTTCTCGTGGCATCTGGCCCCAGAAACGTGGCCTGTCTTTGCTATGTTCTAAGAGCTGTTGCAAATCTGGATTCAAAACCAGACAGAAACTTGCATGTCACCTAAGTATGTTCAGTAGCCTAAAAATGGAATGATTCCCCCTGACTCCCCACCTCATGTCTCTCTCAGCCTGGAAACGCAACCTAGCCAAGTTCTGGCCAGAATTGAGTCTCAGCCCAGGGGCCGAGCAGGTACTTGTCTGCCTTCCTCCTGCAACTGCCCTGCCTTTGGGGCCTCAAAAGCCCATTTACTGAGCTTCTTGGAAGGGACTCCAATTTCCAAATAATTGAATACCAGTCTCCCCGTAGCTGGGTTTCCTCTACCCGGACTTGCAAATTCCCTTAGTTTCACAATGTTCCCAGTAACCCTGAATCTTGGGCCCTTTTGAGGTCTTGGTTAAATAGTACCTAGCTTCTGCCCTTTTTTTTTTTTTTTTTGGTCGTTAGATTGATTATCTGGTGGCAGGTATACTTTCTAGATATCTAAAAAAGAAGAGTCAGTAGCCTCATCCTAGGGGAGGATAGGCGTGAGCCTTCACCCATCTGCAGGTCAGATGGGTCACCCATCTGTAGCCTTTCTTAGTGTGGTTACCACCTGAATGCTGTTTTAAGAGAATAACATGAAAGTGAAATCTGTTATCTACTCACACCCTTTTCACCTGAGAATATCCTGGTCCCATAGAGTTTGGAATCTTCAGAAGGACCATATATCATCAAAATGACCCTCTCCTGGGGCCCCTGGGTGGCTCAGTCAGCCAAGCGTCTGCCTTCGGCTCAGGTCATGATCTCAGGGTCCTGGGATCAAGCCCCGCGTTGGGCTCACTGCTCAGCGGGGAGTCTGCTTCTCCCTCTGCCCCTCTACCCTGCTCGTGTGCATTCTCTCTCTCAAATAAATAAAATCTTTAAAAAAAAAAAAAAAAAGACCCTATCCTAAGACTTAACATAGCCATCAGATGAATATATGTCCTGAAGCAGATACTTAAAATAAGTCAAAATACTAGCTCAGTGTCATCAAGCATCTTGGAAAAGATGCTCCTGAGCTGCAGTGAATATTAAAAAGGAGTATGTCTCAAACTTTACCCCGAGCAGTGAATTCCCTTCTATTCAGTGGTCGAGGGGCTCTCTAAAATGAAGTGAAACCCCTCCCTGACCTTGGAGACAGCAGGTTTGTAAGCCCAGAGATAATCAGATGCACACTCAGCCAGGTGCCGGGGACACCGTCCTTGCCTTCAGGGAACTTAACAGTCTTCAGATAAGCCAGTGGAGGATTTTAAGCAGAGCAGCTCTGTTTCTTAGAAAGTTCTCTCCGGCTGCAACGAGAAGCCTGAAATGGGAAAGATCCCAGCCAGGCAGCTGCTGTAAAAATCCACACGAGAGGGGAGTGAGAATTGAATTGATTCTAAAGATACTTAGCGGGACAAAGGTATTGGGGACCTCAAGCCAAGAAAATACTGGGTGACTCAGGTCTCTGCAGTTGATTTCCATGTCATTTCAAAATACATCTGTTGCAGGCAGGTAGCTGTGAGCCACGTGCTTCCCCTTCTACGCCCTTTGTTTCTCTCACGGAGAAAGGTGTTGACAAAGAATGAGCCAAGTATAGTTCGCACTTTCAGCAACGCAGTGCTTCTTCAAGCAGACTTAAATGTGTACATCGGAAGGCAAAGTTAGGATAAACGGTTGCCCTCATTTTGTATACACATCCTCTGATTTAGCTTAACTCCTTCTGGGAATAGCACCCTTGACTGTGTCGCAGTGTGCAGAAATGCAGTGTCCGAGCGCCCCCCCAGCAGAACGCAGGAGGCCCTGAGGGCCTGGGACAGTGGGACAGTCACCTCCGTCACTGCCCCAGGCAGAGCTCTGTCGTACAACATGTGTTTGGATGCATTTGTGATTCACTTGTTCCTGAGTCCCAGAGTCCATCTCTGCACCCTAGAGTTTGGACATTTCTTTTGATTTTGGTGTTAAGTCGTTTTCCTTCCATTTGGTAATTGAGTGCATACCTTGGGTCATTTCTGTGTGATAAAGACTGGGTCTGCATGTCACGGCTGTGAAGCATTATCCCTCTTCTTTGGTGGTCAGACGACCAGCAACCTCAGTTCTCCAGACTATGGCAACCTAGAAATGAATAAAAGTCTACCCGCACCCGTAAAGAGTTGTTAAGAGCCACATACTTTGGGCGCCTGCGTGGCTCAGTCGGTTAAGTGTCTGCCTTCGGCTCAGGTCATGATCCCAGGGTCCTGGGATCGAGCCCCACATCAGGCTCCCTGCTCAGCCCGAAGCCTGCTCCTCCCTCTCCCATTCCCCCTGCTTGTGTTCCCTCTCTCGCTGTGTCTCCCTCTGTCAAATAAATAAATAAAATCTTAAAAAAAAAAAAAGCCACATACTTAGACCGTCACCAGAAGGTACATACATGTAATTATTTCTCTTTGGACTCCTAATGAGCTTGGCTATGTGGGTTCGTGGTCCATGGCAGGGAAGCTCACCTCCCAGATTCTGCATAAAGCCATTAGGATAAGCGTGGGATGTAGTCACAACTGGTTTTGCTAAACAGCAAAACCAATAGAGCGAAGGTTGCCTGCGATGACATTCTGAGTCGACAAGACAGGAAAAATTGGGTTCGGAACTATCTGTTAACAAGGAAATAAGTGTCGCATTCTGGAAAAGTGCACCCTCAATCCTTCTTAGACCCAGAAAAGAACTTTAAAAATCACTGGTTCTGAGCAGCTTAATTTAGAGGAAACTGAGGCTCGGGGAGGCTAAATGAGGTGTCTAAGGTCATACAGTCGCCTAACACAGAAGCTGCTGGGGCCACAATCCAAGAATCCCAATTCCCAGCGCAGTCACCTTCCTACTACACCTGGCCGAAAGGACAGATTTTAGTGGTATGGGAAGTTGATCTTTCGTTAAGTACCTTTTCCCCAAAATGTTATAACAGCCACTATTTGTGGAGAAATTACTTACATCGAGTATCGATTATCTATTGCTGTGTAACAAACCAGTCCAAAATGTAGTGGCTGAAAATCACCACTATTGATTTAGTTTATGACCCTGTGGGTCAGCAGTTGGGGCCTGGCGACTGCACCGGTCTTGTCAGACTCCCTCATGCATCTGTGGTCTCAAGGTAGCCCTGCCCCCTGAGTGTCGGCTGACCATCAGCTAAGTCCCGGGCTGCCTGGGCTTGTTCACGTGTTGGCCCATGGCTGTAGGAGGGAGCGTGGAAGCAGCACTCCATGAGGCCTAGGCTGAAAGGGACGAGAGTTGCTTCTCCTCCAGCCTCCTCTAAAACCCAGTGAAGAGGCCAGCCCAGATTCAGAGGGTGGAGAAGTAGACTCCACCATTTGGTGGGAGGAACTGGCAGACTCACCTTAGAGAACAGGAGGGATTCAGGGAGCGGTGGGAAATCGCAGTCATTTTTGCAGTCTACCACATTGGCTAAGCACTTTGTATAACTCAACTAACTGAATTTTCCCAACAACGCTTGAGGTGCAGGCAGAAGTCCTATTTTACAGGTGAAGAAACTGCAACCCAGACATGTCAGTCTGAGTTAGGCAGGAAATGCAGCTGGCAAGAGATGGAACCAGCTTTAGTCCTCAGACCCAACCCAAAGCCCATGTTTGTAACCACGGTGCAGTTCTGCCTCTCTGCCCCTGCATGACGCTACAGGGACAGGGAAGGATGGGAAGCATGGTATTATCCTACAACTCAGGGTTTTGTACAAACAAAATTTAAGAGTACTTTTGCTTGATTTATGTGCTAAAAGAAATAAAATCAGAGACGATTGTGCCCTCAAAGAAGGTACGGTATGTGTGCATGTGCACATAAGGTATTTAAACAATAAGATTCAGAGTAAAGAAAAATAAGCCAACTGGATCAATCAAGAGTAATAGGGGACAAGATAATGAGCTTAGGGGAGCCAAGGGAAAGACTAATTTGAAAAGAATCGTATCTGTTTATTAATATCTCAAAGGATCCTCCTATTATATAAAATAGGTATTGGTCCCACCATACAGGTGAAGTTATTTGCCCAAGGTCACACAGTTAAGAGCTGATGAGATGGCATTCAGGCCCAGATCCACATGTCTCCAAAAACAATCCTCCACCATTTTTTCCCCAGAAAGCCAAGAGCTTTGCTACTCCAAGTGGTGTCCATAGACCAGCAGCCTGGCGGTCACCTGGGAGCTGGTTAGAAATGCAGTCTTGATGCTACCTCAGATCTGCTGAATCAGAATCTGCATTTTAACAAGATCCCCATTCGATTCATAAGTACAGTGAAGTCTGAGAAGCAAAGCACATCCCCCAAGACTGGATGCCAACTTGGATTCTGAGGAAAGGGAAAAAATAAAGGAAGTGAAGAGATGGTTCTGGACTGCCAAGTTCTGAGCTGCATTTCCCACACTTTAAGGCTGGGATGTTACCTCTGCCTTCTTTACCCCTGAAAAAGAAGATCCTTTTTGGTGGTATGGTAGTTTTGGTTTTCTGTTTGTCTGCTTTCAGGCAGCTTCTCCCACTCCCTTGAGTTGTAGCAGTTTTTCAACTTTTGCTAAGAAGCAGTTCAAACAAAGTTCCAAATCTGTATCCCTTGTCACTCCCTGTATATGGTGAAAGAATTTTTTTTTTTTTTTTTGGCAGGCAATGAGTTATAATGAAACAGTTCTTCATATAGTTCTTCAGTTTATTAGATCTTCCCCGTGACATCTGTAGAGACAGGATTGTTATGCCCCTTTCGTAAGTTAAGGACAGTGAGAGGTCGGGATGTCACTCAGCCAAGACTTGAACTCAGGTCTGCTGACACCAAGCCCAGTCTTCTGACTAACCCGCGAAGTACTCTGCAGGTTTTCTATTTGGTCTTTGGAGGAAATTATCAAACTGATTGATTTTTGCTTTGGGGTTTTCTTTTCTTTCCTTTTCTTTTCTTTTCTCTTCGTCTCATAGACACTGTGCCAAACTCAGATGCTTGAAAGTTTAAATTGGGGATTTTGAAGTAATTACTTCATGGAAACTTAAAAATGCCTCATAAAAACATTTCCTCCTTTATCTGTTTTCCCTCTCGAGTTGAATCCCTCCG
Organism: Zalophus californianus; assembly: GCF_009762305.2. Taxonomy (NCBI): domain Eukaryota; kingdom Metazoa; phylum Chordata; class Mammalia; order Carnivora; family Otariidae; genus Zalophus; species Zalophus californianus. The sequence goes on from NC_045596.1 coordinate 30,952,357, forward strand.
TTGGTTCCAGCGGCAACAAATCCCACTTTATATTTCAAATGACGCAATTTTGCAACCTTTTCCTTTGATCCTTTGAGTGATAAAAAGATCTTTCTTTTTTCCAAGTAAATTTTTAAGCCTCTTTTCTTAAGCAACTAAGCTAAGGCTCTGAAAATGTCTGTAGGCTACAGAAGCATGACCTGGAAAGGGCCTTCACTGATCCAAACCCGGTTTTAGGGTTAAGAAAACTGAGGCCTGGGAAGAGAAATCAGACTCTTTCTGGGATACCCTGCAAGTCAGAGGCAAAACGAGGGCGGGACCCTGGGCCCTCCCCACTCCCCCACCCGCCAAGCCCTGTACTCTTTGACTAAAAGACTTCAGAGCAATTCCTTTCCCTGTTGTGTTTCCCAGCCTCTGGGGGGGCACCCTGGGGAAGTTGGGAGAGCTCACGTTTTAAAGTCAAGATGACCTGGGTTTGAATCCTGATTTGCTGGCTGTCTAGCATGTCCCAGGATGCGTTTATTGCTGCAGTCATTTCTACAAAGAATCATAAAACAAGAGTTAATTGGCTAGACAGTCAAGATGTAGTTTACAAAGTACAATTTATCTGCATTCTCTTTTGAACTTGACAGGACAGGTTTTATGATCCTCACTGGGATTTGGTTTTGGTGAAGGAGGCCAAATGTCCTAGAAGGTGGACATAGTAACAGTTGCAGTGCGACGCTGCAACCCAGGCAGAGGTCCAGCCTCAGAAGATGGCTGACGAAGGCCTGATCCTCCCGCCTCAAGTTAGTTCCGCCTCCATTACTGATGTGAGACTTTCTCTTGTCAAAGCTAAAAGGCGAGCGTTTCCTGGTGCTGAAGTACAGGGCTAAGGTGTGCGTCTGGGGAGGTGAGCCTAAAAACAAAGGAAGGGGTAGAGAAGTCACAGCCCACTAGTGTGGAGAAAGCTTGAGGGTTGTCTTTTAATACCCTGCCTAAGTTCAAAGATTTAATGGAGCAAAAGGAGTGTGACTTTCATATAATCCAAAAAAAAAAAAAAAAGCTGAAGTATCTTTAGAGAAAGTAAAATTACTGAAATTGCACCCTTGACAGGCAGTTACCCTGTAAGAGTTAATTAGATGAACAAAAAGCAGAACAAGCAAACAAACAAACAAACTCAAGAATTTGCCACCCTAGCACTTTGCAGGCCCTTAATGGCAGGTGTGACCAGGTGAGGCACACGTACGTGCGCCTGTAAGTCAGAAGTCATCAGGATCATCCCCTCAAACACAGATGACAGCATCCTATGCATATTTGATCCGCACTTAGCAGATGTGTAGTAACTCTGAGTCTCAGCCTGTGGCCTCCAGTTTTCTCAGATGTAAAATGTGAGGTTTGGACCGGAGCAGCACCGTAGGGTATGGGATGGAAGGAAAGGTTGGGGCTGGCGGAGGCGATCAGGTGACCCACGTCTCCCCACAACTCACTCCGTCTTTACCATCGATAAAAGCCACACGGAGTGACAGCGGACTTCAGCCTTCAGACACATGGGATTTGCCCTGAATTTCTAACCAGATATGGAACTTTCCTTATTATAAAGTCATCTACTTAAATGTCTATCCAGGGTCTGTTTTAAATGCCCTCTGTACCTCAAGCATAGAGAACCTTGCGGGGGGCGGGGGGCGGTTGGAGTCACAATTCCATGTTTGTATTAGTGGGAGGTAGGGAGGGTGCCAAGGACTTCATTTGAGGAGACAAACGTGGAGTTCTTTGAGAAAGCAGAACTTAGTTACATGCTGGAATGATCATTCCATAAGTGCCAAGCAAGACTAAAGAAAACTGCAAAATTGGGAGAAATGAGACTTGAAGATGATGACTTTTTCCTGGTCCTCATTTCCATAAAGGATTTTCAAAATAACCAAGTTGGCATTCATATTATTTAAAAGAGATGGCCATTGCCTCACCTTATGTATTTTATATATTCTGCATCCTTTACTTTGTGAGTTTGATTGGATTGTTTTAAGAACTTTATTGTAAAGTTTTTTCACTATAGAGGCCCACTTTAGTTAGTGAACCTAGTGCCATAAAAAGCTTTTTTCCCCTCTACTAATGCTGTGTGGATTGTTCTTCTGTTGAGCAAATGTATGCAGAGGCCGTGCTAGCTGGCGGGCCTACAAAGGTGAACAGAACAGACCTGGAAACAATCTCATAATTATCAGTGTGATAACCACACAGACCTCTCGCTCTGCGTTCCTGGGTGGACGGACGGCGGGGAGAGAGGTCCTGGGCGCCGCTGGGGGTGGATGGGAGCAGGGACCTGGACCGAGAGGCAGGAAGGGCCTCCCAGAGGAAGCGCATCCAAGTGAGATCTTGGTAGGCCGAGGAGCCACAGGGGTGCGAGAGGGAACGGCGTGGGCACACATCCAGAGGGAGCAGTGTTCCTAGAAATGTCGTGAGCACGAGGAGTACCAGGAGAGGTAGGCAGGAGGTGCAGGGCCTTGTAGTCCACAAGCTTTACATAATCTGACCTCTACCAATGTGACCCTTCCTATTTATCTAGGGGTTTTTTGGTGGATGTCGAAACCTCCACTATCTAGAGTTGAGTGAGGGTGAAGGTCGTCTTCCTCACAGCCTCCCACTCGGTCTGCAAGCAGATCTCAGGCTCAATGCAGCGCCCCCTTCCAACACTGATCCACAAGCAGGAATCAGAACAGTCATGCGGCCTGTTGTGTAGGCTTGATGAAGTCCCTGGTTCCATTCATTTAGTTTTTCCAGCTATATCTCGTGGGAAGTTCATTAGAGGCAAAGGTGACCTCTTCCACAGGCAGGGTTGAGCTAACCTAAGAGTGTAACTTAAGCAGCAAGACTCCCTTGAGCTGGCCACGAGTCAGGCATTTGGCAGAAACAAGTACTGGGCCCCCCTGGGAGGGTACAGGTGGCTGGATCTACTAGCTACTGTGTTGGTGCAAGAATGGGGGCACCTCGACTCTGTTTCCAACCGGTCTGTACATCTTCTATGAAAGTGATTTCCCTGAGGAAAAACAGCTTCTAACATCCATATGCTAATTAACAAAGTCCTTTGTGTTGATTGGAGATACAGAAGCTAACCTACCTGCAGAAACTGCCTCAAGCCTGCAGCCCTTGTGACAGCATTCTTACTGAGGACCTGGGACCCGCGTATTCCTGACCAGGGCAACTAACTTAATGTACAGCCTAGGGTACAGACTAAAACCCCACTCATGCATCCCAGAGTCTATGCCATTGGATCGTAAAGCAAATTATAGACCGGACAAGCATTGTAAGTCAGTGGCCTTAAGAACAGTGAGAAGCGATCAAAGGTTTTCAACGTGTAATTCCTAAGATTTGCTTCTCTGGCTGCAGAGCCGGGGAGAGAGAAGACCCGTGAAGGGGCTGTGGTTGTAGGACCTGTGGTTGGACCTCCACTGGAATGAAGTGGAGGTACTTGGAGGGAGAGAAAGACACAGCTGGCTTCCTGAGATACTGGGTGACAGCACCCGGACCTGGTGATGGCGGGAATGGGAAGAGAGGCAGGCAGTGTCAAGACTGAATTTTAGGACATGGGTATGCAAGGAATTTTTATAATCAATAGGCATTGTTTAAATGAAGTACCACTCACAGACACAGCGCAACACCCTGCACTAATGAAAATAATGAGATGTACGTGATGACATGGTAGAAGGACGCCGAGGATATAATTCTAAATTCATAAAAATTTGTTGAAGAAACATATACTTAGTGTTCCCTTTTAATACAGATAGTAATGATTCTAATTAGCACTTAGCAATAGTAATGATTGTAAGTAGCACTTATAATTAAAATATCTGGAAGAAAAAAAGTCCAAACAGTTACCAGTATTTATTTGTCTGTGAACCAAAGATTGCTAGGGACATTTGCCATCTACATTTGACATTTCTGTACCCTGGGGTTTTTGCAACAGAGAAATCAGACTTTGTAGAAAATGAACAAACTACCCTACTTCTATTGTAAAAACTCTTGATCATTCTATCCCAGAATGATTACTCCCTCTTCTGAACACACAGGCCACATTCATTCCAGAGTGTTAGATCCAAAAAGGGCCTTAGCCGTCATTTGATTGATTCACTATCTCCGTTTCACCTCCGAGGCTGCTGAGGCCCAGAGAGGTTAAGGGCTTGGCCAAAATCACATGACCCTAAATTAACAGAGCCAAGACCGGAATCCAGGAATATGCTAACTCTTAGCCTAAAATTCTTTCTGCTACAACAGCTAAGTCTTCTCTAGCACACACTGTATCTATGAATAACTTGGCTTTTATTGGACTGTCGAGTAAATAAATCTTTGTCTGCCACTGAATGATGTGCTCAGACTGTGTCCCGCATTGTGTGCTCTCAGCACTCTGTAGAACACTCACTAAAGCAACGGATAGACTTTAGACTTCAGATCCAAGAGGCAGGATTAAAATTCAAGGAGAAAGACACCCTCAGTCTCCCTGCCTCCACTCCCCCACTCTCTCTCATGCCACACTGAGTAAGGATAAGTTAGGGACACTCAGCCACATTGCCTCCTTGGTTATGCTGGGAACATAGACTTTGGATTTGGGGAGGGTCAGCAAGTACCCTTCTCCCCTGCAACAATACCCCCGTATTCTGGACCTTCCAAAGGCAAAGGCATCCCTAGTCAAAGATTCCTTTAATGAGTTGATCATGTTGGTGACTTCCCATTGCGGTCTTCTGAGCTCTTGCTCCCCTGAAGAGTGGGTTTCAGGGACTCTGACCTTACGGAAACACAGCTGGCCCTGGCCTGACTGTGGGTTCAGATCTTCCACTGTGCATGGTGGTGGCCCAGTGAACTAGATGATTCTGGATCAGGAGTCACTGACCAAAGGGTGGAGAGAAAACGACTTTGTCCTTAGACCAGGAGTTAGCTGGGGACAGTTGGGGAGCCACATGCCAGCAGCCCGTGGAGGGCTGTGTTTGGCTTTCCCACCTTTGGTGCCTGATTCTTTTCTCCTTCTCCCCTGAAGCTAATCAGAATACTTTTGTCTGTAATGAACTGCAGTTGGCATCTGGTGTTCATCACCTAAATGGGCCACTGTCTTTCGGAAACTATTCTCCCATTAAAAAAAATTTGGTGAGCTTGTTTACAGTGTTTTATTAATTTATTTCAACTCAGCCTTTTCCATATCTTAAACATTTCCATTTTTTTAATTACCATCTGTTTGATTTTTTTTAGACTGTATGCACTCACCCCCCACCACACACACACGTTCATATAAAACTTAGTTTTAAGTTCTTCCAAATCAGTTGTTTTTCCTCCTCTTGTGAATCTAGAAAAGGATGCTGTATCTTTAAATTTGGAGATATTTTATAATTGTCTTTGAAGTTTCAATTTTCATTTGTTTGCTTTGGGTGGGACATGGAAAAATATTTGCCTACTGTATGGTCCTAACCTTCATGCATGTGTTCACAAATTTCCTTCTCTGAGAAAGGTGGCAGAGAATTCATTGGTGATGCTTTCTCTTTTTAAATGTTTGCAAGTCCATGAATTTCTATACTAAAAATTGGTAATTTCATTAAGTATCAAGGCTGGATCTAAGAAGATGTTTCTGAGACACTTAAAAAGTGTGAAACTTCAGAAATAAAACATTGGGCTTTCTAGTTATATATTATCCCAAAAGCTACCTTAGTTATATGATCAGTATTTTCACTATAATTATTAACAGAGTACCGATGATGAACTCTAATATTTAGTCTGAATAACATTTTTGGAAATTTTTAATTTGTTTATTTTTAAATAAGTTTTTTTTTAATGTTTAGGTAATATCTTTAAATTACGTTGAGTGACTTGGAGGCAGCTATGTTTGTTTTCTTAAGGGAATTAAAATTCCAATAGTGCAAAAATTCTTAATCGCTCACCAAATATGTATCGAGCATTTCCCAGATGCCAGACCTACAGAGAAAGTGTAAGTCAGCCTGCCGGGGAATCCCACCATTGTGCATTTTTCACAATTGTTACCTTTAACAGGCAGACAAATTTCTTGAATCCCATGCTCCCACACCATACACTTGGAATATAAATCCATTCATAATTTTTTTTTTTTTTAAGTAGGCTCCATGCCTAGCACAGAGCCCAGTGCAGGATTTGAACTGTCGACCCTGAGATCAAGACCTGAGCTGAGATCCAGCAATGGATGCTTAACCGGCTAAGCCACCCAGGCGCCCTTCATTTGTCATATTTATTGAGCACTAACTGCATGGCAGGCATTGATCTGTGTGCTGACCAGGATACAGAAGTGAACAAATAAGAGTCCCTATCCTCATGTGGCTTATAATATCTACTGGGAAAGAGGAACATGAAACAAGTCACATAAATAAAACTAGAATTTCAGCCTATGGTGCAACAAAGGAAGGATAAAACGGGTAGATAAGAGCCTTTGTGGAATCTGATTTAGACAGGAGGGGAGAGAGGTCAGGGAAGGCTTTTCAGAGAAAGTGACACACTGAAACAGGAAGAAAGAAGACAGGTTAGCCAGGGAGGGGGGGTGGAGAAGAAATTGGTTAGCTTTTTTTTTTTTTTTTTTTTTTTTAAGAGGGGAGCATGATTCTGGAAGCCAAGAAACCCAGTTTCTAGTTTAAGAGATGCTAGCAACTACTCTTGAGCACATCTTAACCTCTGGTCTCATTTTCCTGAACCCAGGACCAACGTTGAACGGAAACCTCGAGAATTTCTTCTCTGATCTGTGATTAATATGAACTGCTCCCTTACCTGGAAGCTCGCTGTCAGCATCCCAGCCCAGAATTAGTCTGTTCCCAGAAACTGTGTGCTGCATGCATTGCTGCCGGACTGGCCCTGGGGCCAGATTCAGACAGCTCCACGGAGCTGCCCAGCTTCCTGTCCCGCCCCCGCCACACAGTATCTACCTTGCTATCAATTCTTTCCTCATTCCCTCCATTCTCAGAGGATAAGGTGTTCCTTTTCCTGTTCAAGGTCAACCTTTTCACATGGACTCCTTTGCTTTTAGCCTCAGTCCCCTGGGACACTGCTTCATCAAGTAGTAAGGCTCTCTCCCAAATTTTCAAGCTCTTAGAACCCCCTTCTTCCCCCTGAAAAAGGAGTCAACGCTGTCTTCAGTGAACACACTCAACCCCCCCCCCTTTTTTTTAATTAAAAAACAGAACAGACATCTCTTCCTTTGAGCCTCATTCCTCTCCTTTTTGGCTACCTACCCCCACCCCCAGTTTCCCTTATTAAAATATTAAGTGGAATTTTAAAGAATTCTTGACTCATTTCTGCCTTTAAATGCAGTTCCCAGTTTCTCACTTCTTAGTTCACTCTTTATTTATGGTTATTTGTTTTCTACCCACACTGTGACGTGAAAATTTCACTGACAAAATTTAAATTTAAATTTATGACCATTAAGACTAATGGTCGTGGGGTGCCTGGGTGGCTCAGTCCATTAAGCATCTGCCTTCCGTTCATAATCTTGGAATCCCAGGATTGAGTCCCACATCGGGCTCCACGCTTAGCAGGGAGTCAGCTTCTCCTTCTGCCCCTCCCCTGCTTGCGTTCTCTCTCTCTCTCTCTCTCTCTCTCAAATAAATAAATAAAATCTTAAAAAAAAGACTGACAGTCATATTTCATCCCCTTACCTTACAGACTACCCCGTGGCACTTTACTGACATTGATGCCGCCTTCCTTTCTGAAATTCTCTCCTTCCTTTGACTTCTGTTAGACAGTTCTACTTCTCACTCCTGGTTTTCCAGCTCCTTCCATGACTGGTCCCTGTTTGCCTGCCGTCTACTGTCAGGTCTGACGCTGGGGCTTGGTGATGCAGAACCCAGTCACAGGTCCTGTGCGTACCTAGGAGTTATGACTGTGTCGCGAGGAAGGGTGGACAGCGAATTCAGAGCCCTCTCAAACGGTGACGAGATTCATTGATTCCGGTCAGCGGCAGGTTGTGCTGGAGATGGGAGACTCAGAGGACTTGAGAACTAGCTAACTCGCAATCTGAATCCTGGGGACAGAGGTGAGAAGACTGAGCCCTCTGTGAGGTGTGGATCCCGTGTTAAAGCAAATTATGTCCTTACGAGATGGTGTTTTAACCCTGGGAAGGTTTAGAATTAAATTATGATGAACTAAATAAAACCCAAAGTATTTATATTTTTAGACCAGTTTGTGGAAGAGCCTGTATTCACTATTTTGAACATGTACAGTATTCACAGTGTGTAAGGTAATTTGTTAATTAACATGTTAAGTCTTTTGATTCCACTTTAAAATGTGTCATTAGCTGATTGATTTAGACTTGGGCTCTTTTAAGTTGAAACTTTCCAGATAGTTTTGCTTTTTTTTTTTAAGATTTATTTTTATTTAGAGAGAGAGAGTGCATACAGTGTGTGGGGGGGGCAGAGGGAGAGGGAGAGAATCTCAAGCAGACTCCCCGCTGAGTGCAGAACCCAGTGTGGGGTTCAATCTCATGACCCCAAGATCACAACCCAGCCGAAATCAAGAGTTGGATACTTAACCGACTGAGCCACCCAGGCGCCCCAGTTTTGCTTTGCTCTATACTGGAGTGAAATGTTTATGACACCTGAAGATTTACCTTATTTATGAGTTTATTAGTTTTATAAAATGACTTAAGTACTGCAGAAGGGTTTATTGGTCACTGAGATACTTTTAAAAAATCAAATATATTACATTTCCAAATAAAACATTTAACTGTCCTTTCCTTTAATTAACCACGTTGGAAAACCACTCTTAAAAGGATTGGCAGAGTTTAGAGAATTGTAAATAGAATATAAGATTTGCAGTTATCTCGACTCGAGAGAAAGCTACATTTTGGGACGTTATTTTAATAAATATTAATCAGAAAACCCAGATAGCCCCATGTCATGTTATCTGGGGCCCTAGGAGATACCCCAACACCCCAGTTGCCACTTCCCCATTCCCAAGTATGGGTGTGCCCCTTGGCTCCTCCTTCGCCCCACAGCCCTTTTCGTCTTCTCGTTCCCTCACCAACCTCTGGCAGCGTCAGAATGTGTGTGCCCCTCGGGGCTCGGATGCGCATGACACCAAACGCCCTATCTCCGGCCCCACTCTCCCCACACGGCTACGGATCCCTTGATAACAAGTGCCTGCAGGGCAGATCCCCTTGTGGATCCCCAGACCCCTTCAAACTCAACCCATCTGGAACTGCATTCACCGCTGCCCCGTCGCCAACCCCATTGATTGGCCCTCCCTCCCGGTACCCTCAGTGGATGACGTCACCTAGTTTTCCTTCCCATCAGGCGCAAGGACTCTGGGTCAGGGCACGCTACTTGACAGTAGGGGCCAAATAAAATACAGATGACATGAGACATGCCTTAGGATGAGTGGGAAGGGCAAGGGCCCATATTGTGTTGGTAGTAGTTAAAATCTTTGTCAGGCCAGCAGGAATAGCTAACATTTACTGAGCACCTCATATGTGCCCGGCACTCGAAGTGATTTGTATACATCATCTAACTTAAAGGGGTGGCTCAGAGAGGTTAAGCAAGTTGTTCAAGGCGGCGGAGCTGGGACTCAAGTCAAGTTCTGTGTGACCACAGAGCCCACGCTCTTAGCCAGCATACTCCTGCCTACGTGTTAGCTGCCTCACCTCAGAGCAGATGCCCCCACACCAGGTTAGATGGCCCTGACTGACTGTTAAGCAGTGGCATTACTGATGTGCCTATGAAGGCCGAATGACACTTAGAAACTCAGAAGTTACTTTATAATCATCTAGCAGATGTTTTTTCATTTCCTTATAAAAGAGCTCACTTGACCTTTTTAGACAGAATAAAATGCCAAAGCTTAATGATTTCAAAGACCAGTACGGTCACTTACTGAAGATACATCAGCAGAATCCGTTCTCCCCGCTTTCCTGCTCGACCTTCTGCTGGTTTAGGAAAAAATCCTTCCTGACCTTTCCATCCACTGCCTCACCAAGAAGGATGCATTTCACTCGACATGGACACCAAACATTGGGTTTAGAGGAAATGGAGCCACAAGAGCACCTTTTAAGAAATAAAAATTGGGGAATCATCCTCCTAACATTTCCTCCTTCCCTCTCCTTTATATAGTCCATAGAAACAAGGCTCCCTCCCTCCGCTGAGCACTTGAACCCTAGCACAAAATTCATAAGAGTGATAAAACTGGAAGTGCTCTCTTGTCTGTCCCCACCCCACCCCCTCACCCCTTGGGAGGGTAAACCCTCCAAATTCAGGCTGCCAGGTACAAGCTCAAGATTTAGACAATGAGGATCCTTTTTTCAAAATACACATAGTTTTTATTTTTATTTTTTATTTTTTTTAAAGATTTTATTTATTTGACAGAGAGAGACACAGCGAGAGAGGGAACACAAGCAGGGGGAGTGGGAGAGGGAGAAGCAGGCTTCCTTCCCGTGGAGCTGGGAGCCCGATGCGGGGCTCGATCCCAGAACCCTGGGACCATGACCTGAGCCGAAGGCAGACGCTTAACAACTGAGCCACTCAGGCGCCCCCAAAATACACATAGTTTTTAAATAATGCACGTTCTAGTCTGTAGCTCTCATTCCTGAATTAACTCTGTCCCACCCCACACTAGCATGCTCCTTTTAAGATTCTCGAAGTTGGGGAATGAAAATATGCCATCTCTAACAATGTTTACAAAGTAGTTACTTAGAAGATCAGTTCCCTTGAAATCTTCTATTTGAGTCACAGATGTAAACTTGAAAACTGAGAGTCTAGATGAAGATACAATCACATGCCTAGTACCACGGGATAGATTTCTAGAGAAGGGATTTTAGTGAGCGGGAACTTTTTCCTAATAATGTTTAACTAGAGCACAGGGAATTTTAATTTCTAGAACTCCTCCTGATTGTGGCCAAAACTCAAAATAATTTTAATTATAGCAGAATAATTTTTCCTCAACTATAAAGAATAAAAGAAAGGAACAGTTTTATGTGCGGTGGAAAAGAACCACAAAACCAAAATAAGGTATCCTGCTGCATTCGGATACTAGAGTAATTCAGGAGAAACTGGCCTCATTCTCTCAAGTGCACAAACCAAAAGGTGAACACGTTTAGCACATACTTTGATGCTACTTATGACCATAATCCTAGGACGATTAATGTTCTCATTCTCCAGATGGGGTGATGAAGACACTAGTTTCTCCAAACTGATGTGAGAGTCCTTAATCCCAGGTCTTCTTTAAATTTCTCTGTGGCCACAGAAATCACGCTCTATTCCTTAATCTCTCAACAGATAACATGTTGCCTGTTTCTATAATCCAAAAGCCGTGTCCCTTCAACATCTTACTCTTCCTTACTAGATGCTATAAATTCATAAAGTTCACTTCCTTATCCCATTTGATCTTCATGTATTTATATATGCACAAAGTAGCCAATACAACAGGATAACACGGTTATGGAAAGCAGAAGCTTTTAGACACACCTGGGTTCAAGTCCCAGGTTTAGAGCTTCTCAGCATCCCTGAGCCTCCGTCTCTGTAAAACTGGGGGAAATAATTGTGCCAACACATAGATGGTGCTATTGTTGGCCTAGAAGCTGGGAATCAAATCAGTGCATGCGCATGAAGAAATTGTGCTTGTTAATTCGTATGACTTCTGTAATCAGAAAACAATTCTTAAAGACGTATGTTAAAAAATAATGAAGTGTACCACTTTATAGCAGCCACTCGTGAGAATGGCTACCATTAAAAAGATGGGCAATAACAAGTGTTTGCAAGGATATAGAGAAATTGGAACCTTCATACATTGTTGGTGGGAATGTGAAATGATGCATCCACTTTGGAAAACAGTCTGGCATTTCCTTAAAAGTTTAAACATAGAGGTTCCTTTCTTGGTCGCTCACTCAGTTGAGCATCTGACTCTTGGTTTCAGCTCAGGTCATGCTCTCAGGAGTTGTGAGATCAAGCCCCACACGGAGCTCTGTGCTGAGTATGGAGCAGTCTCAAGCAGACTCCACGCTAAGCATGGTGCCCGACACGGGTCTTCTCTCGAAGCCCTAAATGCAGACCTCTGCAAATAATGGGCTCTAAGGGAAATGCTGCCCAGATCTCCAGGCCTGGGAGACACTGAGAATCACACCCTTCGCAGAGCAGGCTCTTAGTGTGGGACTGTCCTAGTACATCAGGTGAATATAGTAGCCCATTCTTTGTCAAGGCAAAAAAAAAAAAAAAAGGATTATTTGGCTTAAGTCCACCAAACTAAGGTTAGCCGGTAAGGGAACAAATAACTTCCCCAAGCTTTGAATTGTCCTTCCAGTCAAGAGCTAGAATAATTGTAAATATTGTTCAGATAAGGAATGAGCCCTCTTATACTTCTGTTTGTTCACAGAAGAAATACTTATTTGTAATTTGCCTTATAAAATTACTATCCTGAGTTGGCCTTTTAGTACAAGGAAGTGAACTTTCCTTGGTTGGTACAATGGAAATGAACTTTCCTTGATGGTAAGGTATGCTGCTTTCGGTAGGGAATCCATTTCCGTGAAGAAACTTAACTAGAAACAATCTTCTCTTAACACCTTCGGCAACTTTCTGCATCTCTCTCCATCAAGGCTTATCCATTATTTTTATTGCTGGTTATTCTTTCACATGAAAGTGTTTTATTTTCTCATATGGTTGTAAATTTTTTCTTAAAGTTATGTCCCGTAAATGTCTTCTTATCTCCCACAGCACTTTATGTAAGGTCAAGCCCTAAACATTTCTTGATGAATTATTTGCCAGGAGGCATGGGTGGCCTTCCCGCAGTGTGGGCGCTGGTGAGCGAATTTCGAGGTCCTTCCTGTCTTTCTGAGGGGCGATCAGAATCGCCCCTTACCTGTCCACAGTAAAGCAGGAAAGAGCAGCTTCTTCGGAGCAAAATCAAAACATTAGGCATGTTGCTTAAAGGGGAGGTGGCTGTTCATTGTCCCAGTCTTCCATGGTTTCTACAGATTGGAAACACTTGAGAATCAAACTTTAAAAACAAAAAGCTACACTCCCAGTGAGTGTCCACCCATTTTCAGTATCATGAGGCTTCCCTGTTGGCCACACCTGTCAGATGTGAGAAACTCCATGGTTGAGGTCTAGGAAACCAAAGGATCTTTTGGCCTCTTTTCTTTTCCACCAGGAGTAGTTACAACACGCTCCTCCTGTTGGACTCTTGGCCCCACTTTCAAAGGCCTTTTGTAGGCTGAAGCTTGCATTCTGTCCCTCTTTGGCATCAGTGTCTCTGGGATGGATAGTTCTGTTCATGGCCAATCTACATCAGTTGGGAAGAGTCCGATCAAGATCTTGCCCATTTTTTTTTTTTGAGTTCTTCATCTTATTGAATGCAAGAGTTTGGTTAATTAGATGATATGTGTATGTTCTAAATACAAATCTTCTGTTATTAAAAAAAAAAAGTTACACACCCATGTGTATCTCCAGAACTTAGCCCAATATCATATCCTGGGTGGTTTATATCAAAGGATGCTAAATTTCAGCAAATAAATGCGTGTTTCTTTTTTTTTTAAGACTTTATTTATTTAGAGAGTGCATGCATGAAGGGGGGTGGTGTGCAGAGGGAGAGGGAGAAAGAGCATCTCAAGCAGACTCCACACTCAGCGTGGGGCTTGATCCCACAACCCTGAGATTATGACCTGAACCAAAATCAAGAGTCAGACCCTTAACTGACTGAGCCACCCAGGTACCCCAACTGCGTGTTTCTGAGGACCCCAAACCTTTCTCTCTAACCCTGCTCACTTTTCTTTCTTCATAAATGTTCTTCCCATTGAGTTTCAGATGTGTCCTTTTGAAACCTTCAGTAAATTAACTGGCTATTTCACAAAAGATGTTCTACAAACTCAGAGTTTGTAGTCTAGAGGAGGGAGATTCAGGTATTAACCAGATAATCAATAAATGTAAACTTTCAGTAGTAATGAGTGCAATGTGAATCAATAGTGGAGGATTTGACCCAATAAGGAAGGGAAGTGAAAGAAGCTTCTCAGGGAAGACGAAGGGAGTTAACCAGAAAGAAACTACAGCAGGATCAAAAGCCCTTTAGTGGGCAAAAGCGAAATAATAACGTGAGTCTAAAAGAAGACCTGTAAAGATGGGCCCCAGGACGGGAGATGGTTCAAGATCAGCTTGAAGATAGGAGTAGGAATTTTGTCTTCTCGTCTTAGGAGCGATGGGAAGCTACTAAAATGTCTTTAAAACAATCAGGGAGCTGGCATGACCCACCCACTGCTTGGCGAAGACTGTTCCGGTGGTATTTGTGCCGCACGGGTTGGAGAGTACCCTCCGGTGTGGGCAGACCCATCAGAAAGGTTTTGTGGCAGACTAAGCGAGAGACATGGGAAGTTTGGTCTGGGTCTCAGCGGCAGTTCAGTAGAGAGACGTGAACGAGTTCAAGTATTTCAAAGATACAGTCATCAGGAATTGGTGATAGATGGAAATAAAATGCGAGGGAAAGACAGGTGTCAAGGATGACACACAAATCGTAGGAATCGTGCTCATGTGTGAATCAGACCATTAAAGACTCTGAGAAGTCCTGCAGCAAAGAAACCTGGCTAACTAAGCCAGCAGGTCCCACCACATTCATCTGAGCCCGGAATCCCCCTGCTCTTTTTCTGCTGACAGTTACTGAACTTCCTGGGAACACAGTTCACACAACTGAGTTAGCCTACGTGGGCTTTTACTTTGAACAATTCCAAATATTCTTTGCATTGTTTTTTGTTTTGTTTTTTGGGTGTTTTTTTTTTTTTTCTTTGAAACCCCTGTATTAGACTGCTCGGGCTGCCCTAACAAAACACCACAGACTGGGTGGCTTAAGCAACAGAGATTTATTTTCTGACAGTTCTGGAGGCCGGAAGTCTGAGATGAAGGTGATGGCAGCTTTTCTTCTCCGAGGCCTCTCTCCTTGGCTTGTAGGCAGGCACACTCCCGCGGCCTCTGCACCCGCTCATCCCTCGGTGTCTGCATGCTATCTGTGTGCCCTCTTCTCTTCTAATAAGGACACCAGTCAGATTGGCTGAGGTCCCACTCGATGCGTCTCATTTTACCCTAATTACCTCTTTAAAGGTCTTCCTTCTGAATGCAGTCTGCAGTGACCTTCAGAGGTACTGAGGGTTGTAGCGTTAATGTATGAATTGGTGGGGGGTGGGGATGGGGAGAGAATTGAGCCCATAACAGCCCCAGAGGCACGAAGTTCTCTTCTAGAGCTAGCACCACCATTGAGCCTCCACAGCCTACACCACATCCGAAATCTGGTGTCCCTGTGCCACGAAGAGTCATCCTGAAATGTTTCCATCATCAGCACTCTCCCCAGTACACACAGTGGCAGGATTTTTCTTACTCAGGCTTATTAGTAATCCTATAAAAAGCAACAACAACAAAAGGTAAGAAAAATGCAACATTCGGTATTCCTCTAATCAGCCCCATACTGGATCCCGAAGATGGAGATGTTAGTGGAGGTTTCTGGATTTGTCTTCTAACGGGGTGAGACCAGCATTTCACCTTGAGGGCGCAGAGCACCCAAGGACAGGTGAACAGCGATCTGCTCCACCACACTGTGCCTGAAGCCCGTAGTGGGGCATCCATGAGGGCTGGCCTCCTATATGCGGGGTGCAGGGTGGGGGCAGGCAGTCTGTTAAATGCTCCTTCTCTGCTCAGAAAGCAGGTCATTCAATTTTTCTGTTTCTTCTGGGAGAATGGTTGAGATGATGATGCCAATAGATGATTCTTTTAAAAAACACAAAACAGGGGCACCTGGGTGGCTCAGGTCATGATCCCAGGGTCCTGGGATCAAGCCCCGCACCAAGCTCCCTGCTCTGTGGGAAGCCTGCTTCTCCCTCTCCCCTTCCCCCTGCTTGTGTTCCCTCTCTTGAGGTGTCTCTCTGTCAAATAAATAAATAAAATATTTAAAAAAATAAAAATAAAAAACAAAACAAAACCAGGACACTTTGTGACTGTAAAAGTAAGTCCCTTATTTCCTACCATCACACTGGTATAGCGCAGATGTATTGGATCAGCAACTCATAAAATCCAGCCAAGAAGTGAATATTTTATTACCTTGTATTCTATTTTATATTCTGTATTCTCCACCAAAGTCACCTTCGGTTTTCCTGTGTACCTAGTTTCATCCACCCTTTTAAATGTCATCACATCATCTTTATTGGAATTAAGTCCCAAATGAATCACAAACCAATGAAAACTGCCTGCTTATTTGCTGATTATAGACAATTTGTGTTAGGGAAGGAGCCAAAATTCCTTTTTCCCCTCAGCCCTCTTAAGTCTCAAAGTCTGTCTGCTACTTTCTGGAACCTGGATATCACTGAGTTTTTTCTGAAATGCATCCCTCGTTATTCCAACAAGACAGGCAGAAAATGCTTGGTTTACATGTCAGTCAAGAATAGAATACTTGACAAGAATAGGTGGTTTGGCCTGTCTTTACAAAAACCACCGTTCTCTCCTTGATGACAGCACTAGAGGGTCCATGGGAAAAAAAAAAAAAAAAAGAAGGGCGCCTGGGTGTCTCGGTCAGTTAAGCATCTGCCTTTTGCTCAGGTCATGATCCCAGGGTCCTGGGACCAAGCCCCACATCGGGCTCCCAGCTCAGTAGGGAGCCTGCTTCTCCCTCTGCTGCTCCCCCTGCTTGTGCTCTCTCTCTCTCTCTCTCTCTGACAAATAAATAAATAAAATCTTTAAAAAAAAAAAATGAACAGACGAGATCTCCCTGAAGTTGTTCGCCATGGGGCTGCTCTGGCTAGTCCGATTCTGGTACGTTCCCCCATACGCAGCCAGTTCTAATGGGCATCTCTTCATGGACCAGGTTTGAATGTGGCCGCTAGCCGTAGCTCAGAATAAAGTCCATAAAGAGACTGATGTGTCTTTGTTCAAGGCTGGCTTCCTGTTTTGTTCCTAGTAGGTATTTACCTAGTTCATAGATTCTTGCTAGTCCTATTCCAGCTGTGCCAGTCCTCCTAAGATCTCCCTAGTTCAGATCTGGCTTCGGCCACGTTAGTGCCTTGGCATTTTGTCCGTCTCACTTGAAGTTCAAAGGCTCTAACTCCTGGTTTGAGGTGAAGATACTCTATCCCTGCTCTCTCCTCGCCTGCCTTGACTCTGCAGGTGGCAGGAGTCGTGGGTCTGGGCAGCCTGGTAGTTACATTGTTTATTTACTAGTTTCACACAAAACCAACGCAATCCCAGGCACACCACCAAGCAGCCCATAGGGAAATAGATTCCAAAAAGCTTCAGTGAAACCACTTATTTATTGACCCTCAGAGACACTGAATCACTCTGCTGAGCAACAAACACTTAGACCCAACAAGGAAAAACCCAGCCTTTCAAACGCCCGACCTTTGTCAAAGGTTTATTGAGAGGGGAAAGCCACAAAAGGGCTGGAGGTGCCAAATCCAGGCAGCCTTTGTCATGCTGCTCTGCCAGAAAGGAGCTTCAGGGAAAAAGAGAAAAGGAACTAGGTTTATTTCTCTGTAGAAATTGGATTCAAGTTACTGTTCCTTTGTATGACTTACGGTGTGTATCTTCTTTCTAAAATATATTTTCCTTCTCCCACTTCAGCTTGCTACACCCAAACACGCACACACGCACGCCGTGACGTAGCTTCACAACACATTTGAATAATACATTCTCCTAAAAGTACCTACCATCACGGATGTTAGCTTCCTCTTGGACATCTGCTTGTTCTGGTCCATGGCTGTCTGGAACTTCTGAAGATGTGACTCAGCCCAGAGCTTTTTGTTAAACAGTCAAGAAGGCCGCTAATTTCTCTACGTGACGAGAACATGTAAAGTAATTAGCGCGGTGCCTGGGACGAGCTCCCATGATCCAGAAATGGTGGCGATGGTGGGCGCTGGTTGTCGCTGGATGGAGCTGATGCATGTGGCGTTTTAGGACCCATTCGTTAACATAGGGCAAGAACCAAATGAAATGCTTTGCTTGTGTTGAAGTAGCCTTCTTTGCCCAAAGATGAATGAAATACTTCGAAAGGCATAAAGAGATTCACCCACAAATGTTCACATTTTGCAGTATGAAAATTTTTGAAGCTACAGAAAAGTTGGAAGATGGCGCACGAACCACACTCAACCGTCTAGAATCTGCAATTAACATTCTACATTTTTATCACATAGTCAACCAGCTCGCTATCCATCAACCCATTTTTTAACTGCATTGTTTAAACTATTTCAGAGTATTGCAGACATCAGTTCATTTCAAACGTTACAGCATGTATTTCATTAACCGTGAGTTCAGTTTTTATTTATGGTTCTCTTTTTTCTTTTCCCTCTTCCCAACCTGTTCCTCTAGTATCATTTGCATACAGTGAAATACACATGTCTAAGCGTGAAATTTGGTGAGTTTGGGGAGCTGCATGCAACCATGTACCCCAACTTGCCATCAGGATATGTGGAGAATAGTAATATCGCCCCAGGAAAGTCCCCCCATCCCTTCAATCAGTGCTTGTCCCCACCTACGTCGAGTCAGACACTATTCTGATTTTTTTTTATCACCAGAGATTAGTTTGTTCAAAACTTCAAATAAATGAATCATACAATCCATAAGTCCTCTTTTGTGTAAGGCTGCTTTTACTCAGCATGTTTTTGAGTTTCATTCATGACGCTGCATATTCTTTTTTATTGCTCAGTAGTACTTCCTTTATAGTATTTCAGTGTGTTATACTGTTGATGGACATTGAAATCATTTCCAGTCTGGGGCTATTATGAATAAAGCTGCTGTCAAGAGTCTTGGACAAGTCTTTATGTGGATATATATGTTTTCCTTTGTCCTGGGTAAATATTTAGGAGTCAAATTGCTGTATCATAAGGTTGCTCCATATCCTCCATATCGATGCCTACTGGGCTCAGATTTTCTCAGAATAGCAACTTCCAATACATTCAAGTCCAGAATATTCTTTTCCACATACAGGAGCAGAAGAAGGGGCAATAATAGTCGTTTTTAGACTGTAAATGTTCTCATTATCCTTTTGCTTGAAGACGGTGTATATCCCAACCATTGTGTTAAGCCATGTTGGTGTATGGGCCATTGGTGGGAGAAACGGTTCTTTGGATTGTAGGTAATTCTCATTTTAAGTAGCCTCTACTGCACAAATACATCATGTCTGTCAAGCAGAGAAAAGCAAATTGAGAACCTCTTTCTTCTATCCATGGGCTAAGTGAGGAATTCTCCTGGTCCCTCAGCATTGCTCCTTCTTTTGTCAAATCTCATCTTCTCTTGCATCCATTTTAAACCTTTCTGATCAGATCTCAGACCCGGTCACCTTCCAGCCCTCACTCTTAGCACTACTTCATGTTAGCGGTGCTTAGCCATGGTCCCTTTTGCCCCCCAAGTGACAAAGTCTTTGATTGTCATGTAGTCAGGATGGATGCTGCTAGCATACAGTGGAATGAGGCTGATGAACATCCTACAATGCAAAAGATTTGTTCCCTGCAAGGAAGAATTATCCATTGTACAATGTCAATAGTACTGAAGTTTAGAAATCCTGCTTTACAGGGAAAATAGAAGACATTAGAACAGGCTTCTTAACATGTTTTCTGCTATGGGCTGTTTTATCAGTCTGTTGAAGCCTATGCACCGCTTCTCAGAATAATATTCATAAGTGCATAAAATAAAATACATAAGATTGTGAAAGAAATACAGTTCTCGAGTTTAAAAACTTGCGATATAGTAATATGTGACTCTTTATAAATGCATTAAAGAACAAGATCTAGCAGCAAGTCTAATAACTACGATAGTTATGAGGTTAACCAGTATTTTGAAATCTACAACAGCTCTTAATGTAATATGCAAACACCTGTGATTTCTATTAGAGACAAAGTCACGGGAACCACTGATGATGCTGTAGTTTGATGCCTACCTTCAGAATTGAAGAAAATGACAAAGTTAGTGGTTGGTGAAGAGGAGATGCGACTTTTTTTTTTTAAGATTTTATTTACTTATTTGACAGAGAGAGAGAGACAGAGAGAGGGAACACAAGCAGGGGGAGTGGGAGAAGGAGAAGCAGGCTTCCTGTGGAGCGGGGAGCCCGATGCGGGGCTCTACCCCAGGACTCTGAGATCCTGACCTGAGCCGAAGGCAGACGCCCAACGACTGAGCCACCCAGGCGCCCCGAGATGTGACTTTTTCTCATTTAAGTTCACAGATGCCCTGAATTCTATCCATGAACCCCTTGAGGGCACTGCATACCCCAGTAAGAACTCCTACCTTCCAGGAGATGGCCATCACCAAAGAAACTAATTTATCTGTATCTACACCCATTATCTCTTCCTTCCCTCTTTCAAGCAAGAATAGATGATGGCCCTTGCTGCCAGAGTTGACTTGCAGAAAACAGAAATTACATTAGCTGTTTCAAGCGAAATGAAATCCCATACAGGGAACAGAATGCAATACAATATCACAGGAAGGGCTGAACTAGCAAGCCCATTAATACTAACAGCGCCACCAGAGAACGAGCTCTTCCAGGAACCTGCTTCCTTTTACACAATCAAAAAGGAGGGGGATTGGAAAGGAACGGTGGAATGCTTGGCCCCAGGAACACTGCCTTGGCGGGTGTTAGCCCATGAGCTGCCACAGCTGGTGGCCACAGAGTCCCACCACGCCTGAAGGATCCACCTTGGCAAAAAAAGCAATGCCCAACATTCTGCCTTTTGAGAGCAACAAAGCACCTACACGCTGGAACAGGACTGAAGAAAAACCCATGTGTCCACCAAGGACTTGCCAAGGCAGAAAAAGCAGAAGTGGCCTTGGCACAACCTCTGCCTCGCTTCCTTCCACTTTCTCATCTGGCGGAGGATTGTCTGAATCTACGTCTGTATGGGACCCCTCCTGCAAGAGAGTCTGGGAGACCTGCCTCTGCTTTGGCTCTGTCTAGCCTCTGCAGAACCGGAAGGCACAGAAGATGAAGACACTGCGCCCCCCTGAAGGTCCCCCTTTTTCCTTCTCCATCTCTCACCTAAGGTTCCTTAATACTTTGCTCTTCCCTCCTGCCGGCTGATGGACCTTAGTTATTTATGCTCTTTCCTCTGTCTTCAGCTCCTTTCTTCCAACTGTCTCCTACCAACATATCCAAATAACTTGGAAGCTCTCCCAACATAAGCAGTCCTCCCCTTAATCCTACTTCCTGTCTCTCACCTTCCATGCACGGCCCACTTCCTTCTAAGGGTTGTGTGTGTGTGTGTGTGTGTGTGTGTGTGTGTGTGTGTTTTCTTTTTAAATATATTTTTAAAGATTTTATTTATTCGAGGGAGAGAGAGAGCATGAGCATGGTGGGAGAGGGACAGAAGGAAAAGGAGAAGCAGACACCCCGCTGAGCAGGAAGGACACAGGCCTCGATCCCAGGACTCAAAGATCACTACCTGAGCCAAAGACAGACGCCCAGTCAGCTGAGCCACCCAGGCGCCCCTAAGGGTTGTTATGCTTAGTGTTTCCTCTTCCCCATCTCCTGCTACTGGTTAACTGACAACCATCTGTCTTCCAGATTCACTACTGCAAAAACACTTGCCTTTTCCAAGTTACCAGTTACATCCCTGGTGCTAAATCTAAGAGACATATTCAGGCACACTTTGCTTTACTGCCCTTCTTCCTGCGCTTTGCAGACACAGTTTTCTACCAACTGAATGTTTGTGGCAACCTTGTGTCGAGCAAGTCTGTTGGCCCCATTTTTCCAACAGCATTTTCTCACTTTGTGTCTCTGTGTCATATTGTGGGGTAATTCTCACAATATTTCAAACTTTTTTATTATTGTATTTGTTATGGTAATCTGTGATCCATGATTACAACTTGCTGAAAGCTCAGGTAATGGTTAGCATTTTTCTTTTTTTTTTTTTAAGAGAGAGAGTACTCATGTGCAAGCATAAGCAGTGGGGAGAGACAGAGGGAGAGGGAGAGGGAGAATCTCAGGCAGGCTCCAAGCCCAGCACGGAGCCCATTGCGGGGCTGGATCCCACAACCTCGAGATCATGACCTGAGACAAAAATCAAGAGTTGGACACTAAACCGATTGAGCCACCCAAATGCCCCAGTGGTTAGCATTTTTAGCAATAAAGTATTCCTTAGTTAGAGTTTGTATTTTTTTTAGACATAATGCTACTGCACACTTAATAGGCTACATAGGGTAAGCATAACTTTTATATGCACTGGGGAATTAAAAATCCATTTGACTTGCTTTATTGTAATATTCACTTTACTGAGGTGTTCTGGAAGCAAACTTGCAATATCTGAGATATGCCTATTTAGTCCTTTCCTTACTTGATCCTTGAATGTCCTTTAACAACACTGGCAAGTCCTTACTCCCTAAAACACTTTACCTCCTTCCATTACTACACTTATTTCTCTTTATTTTCAAACCAATGATCTCACGTATTTATTACTGAACCAACCTACTAATACAAAGGTGTAGAAACAAAGAGAAAAAAGCCATTTTCCCGGTAAGACTTATCCAACTGTCCAGAGAGTGGTAATGTTTTCAGCTTGATATGAAAAGATGGATGCTAGTGACCTTGATGCAGTTCTTATAAACCCAGCTGGGTTCTTCTCCAGTATCTCCTCTTGGAGTCGTACCAGATTTTCTTACCAGGTTTCATCTGAATCCATTGCAGGATGGGACAATCCTGTTTTTGTTTCTTGGTCAGAAACCACTGGATCCTAAAAGTCTTGTGAGAAGACATGGCAAGGAATGGAGTCAACCCTGTTTTTTTTTCCCCCTACTCTTCTGACCGCAAATTGTGAGTCTTTTGGTTTTTTGCTTAGTTTTTAGGTTTGTTTAACATTAAGTGGTGGTGTTCAGGAATCAGTTTTTTCTTTATATACTTACTGCCTCTATTTTTTTATTCAGTCTCATGGCCCTATTTATTAGCTGTGTTATTGATAACTATGAAATCTTTATCTCAAGCCCACAGCTCTTTCCTAAGCTTTTGACCAATGTATGCAACTGCCAACTGAACACCTACCTTTGAATGTTTATCAATCACTTTAGATACAGAATATACCAAAGTGAAATCTGCTCACCCCCATGCCTGCACCTCCTTATTCCTATCACCCAGAGATAGAGTGACCACAATCCTTGTTTACCTAAGATGCTTCCAACTGACACTTGTCCTTTCGTAATTAATATGAGTGCTGCCTTTATCCTCAAAAGTTACCCAATTAGCGCTGCACTTGAAAGCTCACATTAGAACTTCATTTGGGCACCAATTTATGCAAATAACTTTTTAAAATTTTTTTTTAAGATTTTATTTATTTATTTGTCAGAGAGAGCACAAGTAGGCAGAGTGGTAGGTGGAGGGTGAGGGAGAATCAGGCTCCGTGATGAACAGAGAGCCTGACATGGGGCTCCATCCCAGGACCCTGGGATCATGACCTGAGCCAAAGGCAGATGCTTAACCAACTGAGCCACCCAGGCATCCCGCAAATAACTCTTTTTAAAGGAGGAGGATAAAAAGAGAATATTTTCTCTCTTGAGTAGGATTTTTAAAACACATCTTCTACTTCACAACATGCTGGAGAAAATTAAACACAAAGCAAAAATTAAAAGCAGTCTGAAGTTTGAAAATAAAGGAAACAACTAGGAGGCATTAAGATAATGGTGAAATAAGATAACAAAAGAGAGATTCAGCATATAGCATAAATGTAAATGGTTTAAAATTCTCTATTAAAAGGCAGAGACTTTTAGGTTGAGTTAGAAAGGAGTAATGTCAATTGCTGTTCACCCCGAATGTGACAAAGAAAATAAATAATAAAAGGAAAGACAAAGATAAGGCAACTAGATGCAAAAAAAAAGAAATTAGGGACTGCATGTTAATATCAGAAGACATGTATTCAAGGAGAGAGAAACATAAATATTCTTCCAATTTTTGATCAAAGGTATAATGTCAAACAAAAAATAAAATTATCATTTTGTATATGTCAAATAATTCTTTCAAATACAAGCCAAAAAAAAGTAATAAAGAAGAAATTGAAAAAAAAACATGTGGAGGGAGAACATAACACCGCTCTTCCAGTATTCCAAGATATTCCCTGAATCTGTGTGACAGACAGGTATTTTAAAAGTCATGCTGATTAATTCTTTCCAAAATGTGCTTTAGACAAATGTTCTCATCCAGCATCATATGATACATGCTGTCTTTATGTAGAGACTGCCAATAAGGATATTTCATGGTTAAAAAGAAAATGTGAGTCAATTTGCACAAAAATTATGAGTTCATCCTATCTACCCCATGGTGACTTTTGTTTCATTTCGGTATATTCTCCTTAATTATTTATGTATGTGTTTATATTCACATTTATTAATTGTTAAAATGAAATTGAAATTACATTTTATATACATATCTGTTTTTTTCACCTAATACTATTTTTCCTTTTTCCAATTTATGAATATACGATTATTTATTTAAAGATACTTCTGCTTTTGAGCACCAAAGTTTAAAATGTCCTGTAGTATTAAAAATAAAAACTAAGTGGGAACACCCTTTTTCAAAGATCTTTGTTCACCTCTCTGAGTCTCTAATGATGTTTTTTGGTTAGATTCTAATAATTGGAATTTTGAAGCAAAAGTTATTGATATTTTAAAGGCTCTGTAACACTGGCTGTTATAAAAAAACAAAAATATCAATCTGTTAGGCAAAAGGGTTATCCATTTATTTATATCTGTAGTTGATAATTTTTCATATTCATTGGCTGTTCTTTTAGTATTTTATTAACTGATCATGTCCTTTGTTTTTTTTATTGGTGTCTTTAACAAATATCCAGTTAAGTATCCTTTTAAAGTAAGGATTGTAACCCTTTATCATCTGTGTCAAAATATTGTTTCATTTGGTCTTGCATTTTTGCTAATGGTGTCTTTTAAGGCGAATAATGTTTACTTCTTACGTAATCCATTAATCTTTTACTTTGTGTTTTTTTCCAGACCTTTCGTAACTGAAAAGGTCCTCTTTATTCCTAAATTAGGTAAATATTCACTTGTATTTTCCTCTCATAATACAAAAAATGTATTAATGTAACTAATGTATATAATTACATTATATAATGTAATTGATATAACTTCTTCCTAAAAACCTATTGTCCCAGCACCATTTATGAGGCAATAATAAAAGTTAACAGGATTTTATATGTAGAGAAGCCTAAAGATTCCACCAAACAGACAAGCAAAAAAAGCCTGTTAGAACTGATAAATGAATTTAATAAAGTTGTAGGATACAAAATCAATGTATAAAAATCAGTCGTGTTTCTATATGCTAATAACAAACTATTCAAAAAGGAAATTAAGAAAACAATCCCATTTACAGCAGCATCAAAATAATAAAATACTGATGAATAAACTTAACCAAGGAGGTGAAAGACTTGTACACTGAAAACTACAAAATATTGATGAAAGAAATTAAAGAAGACACAAATAAATAGAAAGATATACCGTGTTCATGCGTCAGAACAATTACTATTGTTGAAATGTTCATACTTCCCAAAGTGATCTACAGATTCAGTCCAGTCCCTGTCAAAATCCCAGTAGCATTTTTTACAGAAAAAAAAGAAAATGCTAAAATTTATATGGAACCACAAAAGTTCCAGAACAGCCAGAGTGATCTTGAAAAAGGAAATCAAAGCTGTAGGCATCACAATTCCTAAAATCAAAATATATCACAGGTGCCTGGGTGGCTCAGTCGGTTAAGCGTCTTCCTTCAGCTCAGGTCATGATCCCAGGGTCCTGGTCAGTGGGGAGTCTGCTTCTCCCTCTCCCTCTGCTCCTCGCCCCCGCTCCTGCTCTCTCTCTCTCTCACTCTCTCTCACTCTCGCTCTCTCTAAAATAAATGAAATCTTACATATTTTTTACAGTAATTAAGCCAGTGTGGTACTAGCATAAAAACAGACATATAGACCAATGGAACAGAATAGCCCATAAATAAACTCATGCCTATTGGGTGTCTTAGTCCTTTAGGGCTACTATAACAGAATACCATAGACTGGGTGGTTTATAAACAACAGAAATTTATTTCTCTTGGTTCTGGAGGCTGGAAAGTCCAAAATCAAGACATCAGCAGATTCAGTGTCTGGTGAGGGCCTACTTCCTGGTTTATAACTCTTTTCTGGCTATAACCTCACATGGTGTGAGAGGCAAGGGAGCTTTCTGCAATCTATTTTCTAAGGGTACTAACCCCATTCGTTAGGGCTCTATACTCATGATGTAATCACCTCCCAAAGGCCCCAGCTCCAGATAACATCATCACTTTGGGGATTAGATTTCAACATGTGAATTTTGGGGAGACACAAACATTCAGTCCATAGCATATGGTCAACTTATCTTTGACAAGCGCGCTAAGAATACACAGTGATGGGGCGCCTGGGTGGCTCAGTTGGTTAAGTGTCTGCCTTCGGCTCAGGTCATGATCCCAGGGTCCTGGGATCAAGCCCTGCGTCGGGCTCCCTGCTCAGCGGGAAGGCTGCTTCTCCCTCTCCCACTCCCCCCGCTTGTGTTCCCTCTCTCACTGTCTCTCTCTGTCAAATGAAATCTTTTTTTAAAAAAAAGGGGTTAATATCCAAAATATATAAGGAATTCCTATGACTCAATAGCAAATAAATAAATAAATAAATAAATAAAATGGCAAAGGACTTGAATGGACATTTCTTCAGAAAAGACATACAAATGGCCAACAGGTATATGGAAAGATGCTTAATATCACTAATCATCAGGGAAATGCAAATCAAAACAACAATAAGATGTCCTTTCACACTTATTGGATTGGCTGTTCTGAAAAAAGCAAAATATAATTAGTGTTGGTGAGGATGTAGAGAAATTGGCATCTTGTACACTTGGGAGGAATGTAAAATGGTGCAGTCACTATGGAAAACAGTATGGAGGTTCCTCAAAAGCTTAAAAGTAGAACTACTATGATCCAGCAATCCCACTTCTGGGTATACAACCCAAAAGAATTAAAATTGGGATCTCATGTTATTTTTAGCATTAGTCACAATAACCATGCTGTGGAAACAACCTAAATGTTCAATGATGAATGAATGGATAAAGAAAACCTAGATGTACACACAATTGAATCCTATTCTGCCTTGGAAGGAAATCCTGCCATATTAAGAATGAGCTTAGAGAACATTATGCTAAGTGAAATAAGCCAGTCACAGAAGGACAAATATGGCATGATCGCACTGACACGGGGTATCTAAAATAGTCAAATTCATAGAAACAAAGTGGAATATAGTGGCTGTGAAGGACTGGGGGTAAGGAGAACTCAAGAGTTGTTGTTCAATTGGTATAAACTTTTAGTTTTACAAGATGAACAAGTTTTAGAGATCTGCTATCGTTAACAATTCTGTGCTATTCTCTTGAAAATTTGCTAAGAAGGTAGTTCTCATACTAAGTGTTCTTACCATAGTAAGTAAATAAAATCCATGGATTCGAAATTCTGTATTTTTTATACACTAAGTTCTTATATATCCTATGATCTCATTTTGGGGGAGAGGGGAGAAATATCTGTTTCATATTATTTTTATGTCTGATTTTTGCTATAGCTCTTTGGGAGTTTTCAGACAGAAATAGCTCACCATTTAAGAGTACCACTTCCTTAGGATGACAGTCTTCTTTATTAATTTTCTTAATGTACATCATACACACCATGCTGTGATACGGTAATGTTCCATTTAATATAGTGGTTTAACCTACACAAGTTTTAGTATAAACAAAATGAATGAGAAAAATAAGGCTGTGATCTTTAAGAATTGTGGGTAACTGTGAGGTCTGGTTATGTAATTTTTTACTACAAGAGGCACACCAATGTATTTTTCCTTGTTTAATTCAACAAATTTATTGGGCATCTTCTTTGTGTGTGAAATATTATTGAAGCCCGGGGATAACAAGAATGAAAGGGTGTCCCTAAAGCAGTCATTGGACTCCTTGACTTGGCACTAGCATGAGTCTGTCCATGAACCCAGAGTGCCAAATACATCTGTCAACCAAAGGAAAGCTTTAGTGTCAGATCCAAAATGGTAGTGCAAATGAGTAAACTGAGATTTTTCCAAACAGGATTATTATAGTCAATGAACAATAAGTTCCTTGACTTTTTGAGATTGACTTTACCAAATCTGTCATGGGACATTCTCTCCTCTTAGGTCTTCTTTTATTCTAAAGACCAGGTTACGTATCTTTAAAAAGAGAGAGAGAGAGAGAGAGAGAGAGAGGATGCCATGGATCCAAGGCCCTTGTGAATCCATTATGTTCTTTGCATCTCTATTGAGAGAAGGTATATTGGAGCACTCTTTAAATGCTCTACAGGTGTTCACACATAAAATTATCCTAACAACCATATGGAATAGTATTACTATTTGCAATTTATGGATGAAGAACCCAAGGCATAGAGAGATTAGCTGATTAATCTACCAAAGCTAGGAAGTAGTAGAAGGTTTGAACTATGCGGTCTTCATTTTTCTCTTTAATTCTGAGCTCTCTACCCACCATCCCCATATTAGTGTTGGTATTATTTATAGTCCTAGCCATGATCTTCCTTGGCATGTGCTAGAGAGAATGTGAGTGGCTTGGCTATGCTACCAAGATTAATATTGATTTTAGCACAAATCTCTACCCGAATTTGTAGGGCTTTCCTCTTTTTTCCCCCACCGACTTCTCAAGAAGAGTTTAACCCACAGAGATGGATAAATATTAACTTTTAGGTCAGCACCTCCATGAGTCATAAGCCAAAGTCTAAATACCAGGGGACTTTAGTCTCTTCCTGTGTCTCCTCTCACATGGGCAGAGAAAGACAGAAATGCAGCCTCAGGTGTTTCTCTACAAATGGGTAGATGGTTGTGCCACTTTGTTCTCCATTTGGTAGGATCAGACTGCGCCTTTATAGATATATGGATAACACATACTAAGTTTTAATGATCAGAATAATCAGAGGAATTCCGCTGTTGGTCATCAGATCTCTGTGTGTTTGTTTTCACAAGTACAGAAGCATGTTCAAAGAAAAAATGCACACATAGAGGTCAAGGGATCTTAGAAATTATTTAATGCAAGCCTTTCAATTTATAAAAGAGGAAAATGAACACCCAAAATATTATTCACCAAAATCACGTAGATGTTATTTTGAAAAATCGCATGTTCACTCTCTATATACTTTAAATTAGTTTTTTAATTTTTCGTCAAAGCTATATAGTAGGGTACAGTTAAAGGACCTCCGCTAGTTCGACAAGGTTTCTCAGGAAAAAGAACAGGCCCCAGTTCTCCTGTTCCTTAGTTCCTCTTCCCCACAGAAACCACTTTCAACTCTTTGCCTGGTATTATGTCCACATACCTTAATGGCAAGCAAGTATCGCCGCCACCTTTTCTTTTTAGTTTGGGGCATTGTACATTGTCTTTCCCCTTTGGAAGATGAGGTCTTAACTCTTTATTCTTCTTTTCCATACACACCATGCACAATCAATTTCCGTCCTCACAATATAGTTACAGCTTGGTTTTGATTAGAAAAAGATCTAAGGTTTTGGGGCACCTGGATGGCTCAGTCGATTCAGTGTCCAACTCTTGATTTCAGCTCAGGTCTTGATCTCAGGGTCTTGAGTTCAAGCCTTGCATTAGCCTCCATGCTGGCCGTGGAGCCTACTTAAAAAAAAAAAAAGGAAGGAAGGAAGGAAGGAAAGAAAGAAAAATATTCAAGGTTTACATTGACTATGCAGTTGACCTTTGAACAACATGAGTTTGAATTGTGCATGTCTACATGTAGGCAGTTTTTTTTGACAAATACAGTACACTACTGTAAACGTATTTTCTTTTCCCATTGATTTTCTTAATAACATTTTCTTTTCTCTAGCCTACTTTATTGTAAGAATACAGTGTACAATACATGTAACATATATAACATATGTGTTAATCAACTGTTTTAAGTTATCAGTAAGGCTTCAAGTCAACAGTAGGCTATTAGTAATTAAGTTTTGGGGGAGTCAAAAGTTATACATGGATTTTCAACTGCACAGCAGGGCCAGTGCCCCTAATCACTGTATTGTTCAGGGTCCACTGTATATGCTATTCAGAAATGGGGCATATACTAAACTATATTTTTTTCTTGTACAACTTATCCCAATTGTTAATAATTTTCTTTTTACTTGTTTATTTTTGTATGTTTGTTTCTCTTGAGTGTGTGTTTTTTATGTACTTAACTATTCATTCAATACTAAAATATTTACTAGTTGTCTAAATATTCTCTCAGGATGTTCCATGATTCTGTCAGTTATATATCAGGTGTTGTATCAATTCAACTGAGGTTTGTATTTATGTGTTTGGGTTTTTAATTTCTAAGAGGTTTTTTTGTTTTGTTTTTTGAGTACCCTTTTTTTACAGCATCATTTTCTTGCTTCACGATACAATGTATTCTCTTATATCCATGAAATTTTTTTCCCCAAGATTGATTGATTTTAGAGAAAGGTGCAAGCGGAAGAAAGGGTAGAGAGGGAGAGAGAGAATCCTCAAGCAGACTCCCCACTGAGTGCAGAGCCCCACACAGGACTCGATCCCAGGACCCAGAAATCATGACCTGAGCTGAAAGCAGGAGTCGGACACTCAACCGACTGAGCCACCCAGGCGCCCCTACATGAGATTTTTAATAATAATTTTTGAAATTTTCTTTTTCCTCCATAGTTCCTGATCCCTCTAGATTGTTTCTGGTTTTTCCCCAGCTGTTTGATAATCATTGCTGTCCTGCTCATATGTAAGCAGAAAACTAAAAACCGAAGTTCTAAACGTGAAGGGGATGAGGCGGGGGAGGGAGGGCTCATTGATGGTGACTTGTAATAATCTGGCTGAGCCAGTTGTTGGGAAACTTCTAGTGCCAGGATCTTTAGGGCTTTCCCCATGGATTAGTCACATCCTCTAAGAAAACTCCTCCAAGTCCTTGCCTGGAGGGTAAAAACCTGTCTGTCAGTGTTTGTTTGGGAGATGAGGGTGCGAAGTAGACTAGAAGAATCCTGTCTTTACGTAGTATCCCACCCTGAATATTGTCCGGTACACCCCCCAATTCAGAGACCTGGTTTTGCCCCTACCACAGGATAAGCTTCCAGGCTCCTGCTGACATAGAGTAGGTGTTGTCACCCAGGGGACAGTTGGGGAAGGCAGGGGGTGTCAACTGCTTCTCAAACATAATTCAACCACTACTACTGTTCAGGCCTCAGCCTCCCTCTCTGCCTGAGGCACCTGCCACCAACAGTCGCTGAGCCTTTTGAGGATGCAGTATAAATTGGGTGGGGCACATCCGGCCCACCTCCAGTTTCTGGTCCAGCTTTCTCAGGTCCACCGAGTGGTCACTATCCACCTGCTTTCTAGCTTGCAAAATGCTACTCTTGTCACCTCTCCTGAATGTATTATTAAAAAGAGATAGGGTTTTTTTTTTAAAGATTTTATTTATTTATTTGACAGAGAGAGTACAAGCAGGGGGAGGGGCAGGAGGAGAGGGAGAAGCAGGCTCCCCGCTGAGCAGGGAGCCCGACACAGGACTCGATCCCAGCACCCTGGGATCATGACCTGAGCTGAAGGCAGACGCTTAACTGACTAAGCCACCCAGGCATCCCAAATTATTTTAGTTTTAATAAGATTCAGGAGTAGGCCAAAACTGATGAGTATGTTTAATCCACTGTCTTTACCTGATGTTCTACCAATACACAAAGATCATAGGGGCGCCTGGGTGGCTCAGTCATTTGGGCTTCTGACTCTTGGTTTTAGCTCAGATCATGATCTCGGGCTCGTGAGATCAAACCCTGTGTCTGGCTCCACGCTCAGCAAGGTGTCTGCTTAGGATTCTCTCTCTCCCTCTCCATCTCTTTCTCAAATAAATAAATCTTTAAAATAAATAAATAGTATTTACCAATGTATTAATCACACGGAAGTCCAAGAACATGTAATTATCCACTCTAATTAGTGATGAATTACAGGACTCCAAATAAAACAATTTTTAAATTGTTTATCAGAAAAAAACCTAATTTACCTCTGACCATAAATTTTTGTTCTCTCTCACTTCTTAACATATTGGTTGAACAATCATTCTCGGCTTTATCAACAAATACTTTCTTGCGTATCTGTTTGGTCCATAGCACTGTAGCGGGTACTGTAGAGTTTATAACCCTCTCTCTTTCCCCCGCCACTCTACTGAGAGATTTATCATGACATGAATGATCACAGTGCGAGACTGTTTCATTTATAAAATGGCTTGGGAATTTTTACAGGTGAGAGAAACTATTCCTGTAGTTAACTACAGATAGTGTCAAGAAAGTGAATACTGGCATCTCTTACCTGCCAGAGAGTCACTTTATAATTTTTTGTTTCCTCAGTGGGGTACAACCGGCATTTTGAACAAGGGAATTCTCTGTTGTGTTGGATAAGCCCAAGCATTACAATTTGGTTACACGTAAGCATTAAATGCCCTTAGTGTCCTGTCATTGAGACACTAAGACACTAATCCTCTAACCATTCCCAGATGTCCCTCCCTCTGGGGAGGAAGGCAGTAACCTTCCTCCCCAGAAAAATCACTGATTTCTCATACAATTCTTTGAAATGGATCTCATTATGTTTTACATAAGATCACAAAGACTCTGAGAGGTTAAATAAGCTCCTTATGTTCATCATAAGCCAGCACCTGATTTGAAAAGTCTAATTCCAAAGCTTGTTCTACCTATCTGCTCCCAGTTGCTGAGGGAGTGCACAGAGGTTATATTAGTCAGCTTGGCCTCCATAACAAAAGATCAGAGACTGGGTGGCTTAAAAAATAGAAATTTGGGGACAGCTGGGTGGCTCAGTCATTTGAGTGTCTGCCTTCGGCTCAGGGCGTGATCCGGGGTCCTCGGGCCGAGTCCCGCATTGGGCTCCCTGCTTGTGGGGAGCCTGCTTCTCCCTCTGCCTGCCGCTCCCCCTGCTTGTGCTCTCATTCTCTCTCTCTCTCTGTCTCTTCTGACAGATAAACCGAATCTTTAAAAAAAAAAAAAAAAATAGAAATTTGTGTTCTCAGTTTTGAAGCCTAGAAAGTCCAAGGAAATGGGTCCTGGCCAAGTTCAGTTTCTGGCAAAAGCCTTATTCCTGGCTTGTAGGCGGCCATCTTATTGCTCTGTCCTCATGTGGCCTTCATGCTTGTGCAAGGAGACAGAGACAGAGAGAGCAAGAGCTCTCTGGTGTCTCTTCTTATAAGGGCACTAATCCTGTCAGACCCCAGCCTACCCTTATGACCTCAGTTAAACTTAATTACTTCCTTAGACGCTCCTTCTCCAAAAAGAGCCAAACTGGGGCGTTTAGGGCTTCAACATGTGAATTTAGAGGGGACACAAACATTCAGTCCATAACAGAATTTGAGGCCTGAGAACACATAAACCAGTGGCTGGAATCCAGGCCTGTCATTTGTATTCATCCTTGTTCGTTTAAAGAAAGTTTTTGAGTATGGACTCTGGGTCCTTGTGACAGGATCTCTGATTAAGTGAGCACATAGTACCATGGAAGCCAGAGGAAGAGTGATCGAAATCCTTGCTCTTCCGAGGGATCTGTGGACTCCTAGCATTTGTATCACTTGAGAGCTTGTTGAAAAGAGAA